>NC_087080.1:1420878-1833495 GCF_026151205.1 Bolinopsis microptera | reverse complement strand
CCTCAGGCTGTTCATCTAACCCGTCCATACAATCCACCACATCGTCCATTATCCAAGAAACTGGTATTCCGAACTTCATACTTATTTTAAAGCTAAACTTACGGACACATGGAAATGTATTCGTCATGTATTCGCATGTGTCATGATATTCGTCACTTCCATCAGTACAATCCCACACTCCGTCACACATTCTGTGTTTGTGTAGTCTGCAATCAGTTGAAGTAGACGGTGATATACAACTGTTTTGAATGTCATCGTCACATAACTTTACTGGTAAACTAGCCCTTTCATCATAAGCATAACACAACATGTACTTAGAAACACTCGAGTTATACCCATCAATATCACAATACCCCCCTACTCGCCAGGGACAAAAGGATTTCGCGGCGATTTTGGCCAAAAATCGCGATACCGCGAAATACATTTCGCGGTATATTAAACTATACATAAAATTTGTCGCGGAGAATGGGAAATTTCGCGGTTTCGTACATGCCGCGAAATCCTTTTGTCCCTGCTACTCGCTCTATATCAGGACAGTTAGTCTGATCTAAATAGTTCTGACAGTATGGATATGTCCCCCTCTTAATATCGAATACTGAGCACCTAGTATAATTAAATATAGGTACTGTTCTGGTTTTGTTATAAACCACTTTACTTTTGTATTGTGTACACGTGTGTGGGGTAGTTTCAGTTACTTTACAGTCCTGTTCATCTTCTCCTTTATCACAGGACCTGTATTCGTCACATATATACCTTACAGGAACATACACCTTCCTCCCCCAATTACCTATGCAGTTAACTCCGTATGTATACCCGTTACAATTACTTTCATCTATACAATATCGAGTGTCACATTTATCATTGCATACCTCTGCTGTTGAGCCGTCACTACTCTGTGATACTGAACAATCATTATCTACACTACAGTTTTGATCACATTTGATATGTTTGTGATTGCAAAACAAACCTCCACACAGCACATCCGTGTTTGTTATTTTTGTGTAAAATCCACATGCCTGATACACGTGGGGATCGTTCCTACACACTGAAGTTACCCTGTCAAACACATATTCAAAGTACACATCAGAGTGGGCACACTTGAAAAAGTGTCGTTTCTTCGTTTCATTGAAACACACATTTTTAAGAAACCCATTTGCTGTTGTTACTGTACAATTTTCTCCTGATTTTCTTAGTTCGCTCACTATACTGTAGTCTACACTGTAACACTGTAAAAACACATCTTCACTGTGACCACAATTTCCCGATAATCTAAATGTACACGAACTCCATTCACCGCTGCTGCATGAAACGTCGTCCAGGGTAATATAATAATTTGACTGGATGTCCCACTTACTACCGGATGTCCAACTCATTTGACCATTGTATCCCATTTCACGACAAATAGCATCAGCTGAGTAATCAGTGAAATAATCGTCACAAACTGTTCCTCCATCGCTGATTAGTAACCCAAGAATTCCAGCGCCAACAGTATCACCATTAGAGTCCACCAGACTAAAATCTGGGATTTGAATTCGTTAAAAATAGCCAACTCTAAACATTTGATAAATAATTTACGCTGTTTTGAGAAATTTAATCGAGATAATCATAAGTTTTCCTCGGGAGAGTGGGGATGAATAATATTAGCAAATCTTAAAAGGAAAGGATATTTCAACCTGGACACTTCCGGTTATCTTTTATGCAAGGTCGACTTTCAGACACTTCCCCAACACAATCTGCACCACCATAAGTAGCTGGACCAGGGTTAGTACAAGTCCTTGTTCTTGTTTGAGAACCTTCTCCACAAAAAGCTGAACAGTCTGACCACTCTCCATAATCTGGGATTTGGGCATTTGAACTTTTGAAGGTGATTTGATCCTAATATAAATCCTAATTGGGCCCAAATATGGGCGCGGCTGCACCACGGGCACCGATCGTGGTGGGCAGTTGGGGTCCGGAACCCCCTCAAAATTTTAGTCACGGGTCCTAGTTTGTTGGTCAGAATTAAGTTTCACAAAAATTTTAGGCTAGACACCGGGACACCCCCCGGCCCCCCGTACACGGGGTCATCATAAAAAAATGCTCTGACTCTGATTCACAAGATAACTTACATGCCCATGCCTGGCCTTTTGCCGTCGTTCATAAAAGACTTATTCCCTTCCAATATATCAAAGTATGGCACGTCTTATGACGACAATATCAACTGGCTAACAACGTACTCTCATCCGGATCTACGCGCTAGTGTTTTCTATAAAGGTCCTATTATATTAGCTATTACCGAGCTCAAAATTAGTCGCATAACTTGTCCATCTAGTATTTTCTCAATAAGCATTTATAATAAATCAACAAAGCGTGTAATAGAACTGCAAAGCTCAGGAAACAATGAAGAATGGCCACTTTTTCTGTTACATAATTACCCGGGCTACGTAAATAAACGAGATCAGGCACACAACTAATCAACTACCGAGAATTACCTGAGGAATAAGTAAAATTAGACGATTAGCACACTAGTCACTATCAACCATATGCCACATTTTTTCACTGCCCGCCCATTCACATTTCACTGTCATGATAGCACTAGCAGGTGCTGATAAGACATGGGCTCATTTACTTTTATTTATTTTAACTATGGTTCAAACAGAGCACTATACAGATCACTATACTGTCGACGCTGCCCTGCCCACTATACTAATCGTTAATCACCAACACAAGTAGCTGTTAAAACAGTTCTTGTGATCATCTGTCAGTCTGTCGTATCAAATCAAATTATTTTTCACCATGTTTTTAATAAATCATGATATGCAAGTTTTAATTTTAAAGTCTTTGGTTTAAAAAAAAATAAATAATGGTTAAATTTTGACACACCATATTGCCAGATCCCAGTTCAGTTTCTAACGGAGTTTTATATTAACAGGAAACGATGTAACAGAGTCGATATATTTTAATGTTGCTATAGTGATACTATGGGGTGGCAAGTCCCCATGGCCATGCATCGTGGTCCGATAGTTTCAATTTTCATTGTGTCTTAATATATTACGTACTATGCATCAATCAACACTATTGCAACCATGCAGTTGCACCGGTCACATAAATTATTATGTGGCAGTAATTTGTCAACATTGGCACAATTATAACATCTCAACATGGTAAAAATATGTCTAATTCGTCACAAAACAAATTATAACTCTATTTGCTCCTTGTTGGCAAAATAACTAGTTTATTGACATAGGTATTATGATAAAGTAACATTATATTCTACAGAGGTATGATCTTCTTCAAAATAGGTGCAAGAAATGTAAATTTCGTCACACAAGTTATTGTAACAGTTAAATACATTTTCTTTCACATCAAACTGTCCTTATTATAGTTTCAATTGATTTATACAGGAAATATAGAAACCCATGCCAATTTTTATTACATTGAATTTTTTTCCCTACTCTTGCCGAAGGCAAAAAGATCGTAGGGAATAAGTAATCGGGTTTGGATATATGAGGTGGCCCGATGGACCTGCGATGACGACAAAAGTCTGCTCCTTCGCAATATAGACCACTCCCCTATAATTAAGTGTATAGGAAGCGTCTGTTATGCTGCGCGCAACGCTAGCCATGTGTTAATTAATTGCAGTGAAATTCCTCCTTCGCAAAGTTATTTTCCGCAATTTTCTGGATTCATTTATTGTTGATGCGCGGCGCTGCATTGGTCAAATAAATCGTCAATTTTTACCATGCACGAATCCCACTTATTTATAAAAAACATAGTATGTAAATATGGTGCACTTTTTTTCCAGTCACACTTTTCACTCAAAAGAATTAATGGTACATGGTAGGGAAAATTGATCGTGCGTGATTTAACCGCGGCGAAATTCTTGTTACTGTTGAGTGTTGGGGCAGGAAAAGTGAATTTTGTCACATTTTGGTAAGAAAGCAAAATTAACCTCAACATTGTTAAACTTGAGTTCCGATTAGCTGAATAATAGCCTACCAATCATTTCTGGAAGAATATTGTAGTCTAATCGAGGAATGGTTATTATTGTTTCAAAATTAAACATATTAACGATTTCGTATCATATTTGTATTTTTATTCCTCACTCTGGAGTGGGTCCGAGCAGTAGACTCGCGCTACTGACACCCGGGAATGGTAATGCACGGATACAGTTAACGCCGTGTAGCAAGAGCTTCAGAGGATCCTGCCTGCTGCAGGTATGCTGAGTGGCAGATGCGACAAGCGCACTACTTCCAGCGGACATCAAGATGGCAGTCTGGCCATCAGAGTTATTCAGAACACTCTCCCTTTTAACTAGAAACATGTTGATGTCACAGTTTCTAGCCTACTTCTGCTGTAAGAACCTCCTCACAGCTTGATGACTTTAGGTTCTGTGTACTGAGGCACAAAACCCCCCTATTTTACTCTCCCTCACTGTCTGTGTGTGGCTGCAGACCCTCAGTTCTCTTATCAGTCATTTTTTGGTTGCCTGAGATCTTGGACTTGTTGCTAGTGGGCTACCAACCCCTAGCTTTACTCTGGTACTCGCAAAGTTTTTTGCCACGCACCCGTTTATCAACATTACAACGAACTAAACAACTACAGCACTAGGGTTCCAGCCCCTACCTCTCCTTCTGATAGTCCAGCTCATGATGACGCTGCACCTTTAAACCCTTCGGGGAGAGAAGCAGCTGATGGTATCTGGGTTAAAAGAAGGACCATCAAAAAACCAAAAATTAACAAAAAAATCTCAGAATCCTTTTACCTTTCTACTTACAATGTAAGATCTCTCACTGAAGAATGGAAGCAATGGGAACTTGTGTGCAAAGCCAAAGCCTTTGACATACCTGTGATTGCACTTCAAGAGCATCGTATTAAGAAGACTCCTTATATAATGCGTGATGGCTACAAGTTCCTCCTAGCATCTCCTCCCCCTAAAAGTAGAACGCTCCTCGGACTTGGCTTCCTCCTTTCCCCTTGGGCCCAACAATGCTACATCGACCATAACGTCTTCTCAGACAGGATAATGTCTGTTTCTTTTACCGGTGAAGTTTGCACACACTTAGTTACTTGTCATTCACCTACTAATGTATCTACAGACCTTGAAGTTGAACAGTTCTATACAGAGTTAACTTCTTGTGTCCGATCTTTTCCACCTCATGACGTAGTAGCTATAGCTGGCGACCTGAATGCTCACCTTGGAAAAGACACCTGCAACACCAACGCATTTTATGAATGTACAAACCGAAACGGACAGCATCTTCTTGATTTTGCCCAAGAAAACGCTTTCACCATTGGTGCGCTAAAGTTTAACAAAAAGCATTCTAAAAAGGTGACTTGGACAGCACCAAATGGTCAACTGCATCAGAATGACCACATCCTCATTCGCTCAAAATGGCAGAATTCACTTAAAAACTGTGAGTCATACATTAATCCATCGGTTCAATCTGACCATCGGATTGTCACAGCGACTATCAAGCTGTCAATAAGGACCAACATCGTCCGACCTAAGGTAATCAAGTATGACTGGGAGGAGTTAAAAAGTAACACTGCAACTTCAACAGCCTTCCAACTCCAGCTCCAGAACAGGTTCACTGCCTTAATGGATGAAGAGAACGAGACTGATGACCTCGTCCAACACAACCAGCATGCATACACCAACATGATAAGTGCTATTAATGACACAGCAGAGAAAGTACTTCCCAAAAGGAAGAAGACTAGTCTAACTGCTCAGATTTCATCTAATCCTGAGTACCGAGCTGCTGTCAAGGCACGAGATGCTGCGTTGAAAGATAGTCACAAAAGAAAGACACGAGCTGCTACTAAAGCCCTCCGTGATGCCACCCTTGAAGTCAGGAAGGTCGAAACCAGCATACAAGAAGCGTTTGTTAATAAGACAATTGATCAAGTAGATCAGCTGTTTATTCCGCAACCCGCAAACCACCCAGGGTATGCAGCATGGCAGACGAAATCAAACAGCTCTGGTATTGCGTGGAAGCTTATAAATGACCTTACCAATCGTAAGCCTAAATCTATGTCTCCATTACCTGGATATAGAAACAAGGCAGATCGAGCAAAGGCGTGGACTGACCACTACAGCAAACTGCTTTACAATCCTGCTGACAACATCAGAATGGGTAGCTTTGAAGTCCAAAAGCCAGAACTCCCAATTGAAACGTCACCGTTCTCAGCAGATGAACTATCTACAGCTCTCAAGCAGACAAAGGACACGTACGGTCATGACGGAATTCCTTCTCTGCTGTACAAGTGTGTTGACTTGGACACTACTTTACTATCTCTGTTCAACAACATGCTAGCTACTGGTAAAGCCCCGGAAGAGCTCCTTGTCACTGCCATTCTTCCTATACCCAAAGGAGCTAAAAAGTTCTGTCCTGAAAATAGCAGAGGCATCTCCATCCTCCCTGTTGCCACGAAAATCTACAACAGGCTGCTTCTAAACCGAATCAGGAGCCACATAGAACCTCGCCTCCGATACAACCAGAATGGTTTCCGGCCTGGAAGAGGGACTCGTGAACAGATTCTGGCTCTTAGACGTATCATCGAAGAGGTTGTGAACTTCCAGCTTCCTTGTGTCATCTCCTTTATTGACTTCTCAAAGGCCTTTGACTGCATCTTCAGATCGCATCTTCCCGACATCCTGGCTTCCTACGGCTTTCCTAAAAAAATCATAAAAGCCATTATGTCACTCTACATCAACACCAAGGCTAAAATCATGACCCCTGAAGGTATAACCTTAGAATTCCTTACCAACCTCGGAATTCTCCAGGGCGATGTTCTTGCACCTCTCATTTTTATCATCGTCCTGGATTTCATACTAAGACTAGCAATAGGGCCACGTGATGGGTTTAAAGTTGGAAGTAACTACATTGCTGATTTGGACTTCGCCGATGACCTAGCAACAATTACTGACAGCTTCAGCGAAAATGGCCGCCTTTGCCAAAGCATTTCTGACATAGCAGCCCGTTATGGTCTCCTTATTAACATCGGAAAGACCAAATACATGTCCTATAACATCCCGCGACCTGTCAACTCAGACGATAGAGTCTTTATTAACGGCAACCCTTTAGAAGAAGTTCATGACTTTAAGTACCTTGGATCCTTTATAGCCTCAACAAGCAGAGACATCAATGTCAGGAAAGGCCTCGCATGGAAAGCTTTACAGAGTCTAGATGCTTTTTGGAAATCTAATATGTCCAGGAAGATCAAGACTAAGATTTTTCGAACTGCAGTAGAACCTGTTCTGCTGTATGGTGCAGAAACCTGGACTCTTAAAAAGGCTGATATCAGAGCACTAGACGGTGTTTATACTAGAATGCTACGAAGGGTCTTTGGTATCTCATGGAAATCACATACACCTAACTCCGTTCTTTACGGAAAGATTCCATCGGTGACAGATACTATAAAGACACGAAGACTTCGTTTTGCAGGACATGTCTACCGTCTACAGGACCAACCTGCTCAACAACTCCTTTTCTGGCAACCATCCTATGGCCAGCGTTATCGAGGACGACCACATAAGACCTTCCCGGACGTCCTACTTGAAGACACTGGAATGGAACCTGACCAGCTGCGTTTACTCATGTGTGATAGGGATAAATGGAGAGAAGCGTTGACACGAAACTCGTTCCAGATTTCATCTGGATCGACCTAGGCAGGCAGGTAGGCATCATATTTGTGACAATGTTCGCATTAACTGCCCTTAACTTGAACGAACTGTTTCGTCCTTTAAATATTTATATAGAGTTTTCCCGCCTTTCAAACCAAAATCAGATATGATGATTATTTATGAATTTTACTTGATAGAGTGCTTATTTTGAAGTTAAATGTTTTGACAGGCTCTAATGATGTACAGGGTGTTTTAAGACACGTGTCCAAATTTTGAATGGCCCTTAAAATCTAACAAATAGGTCGAACAGTTCGATTTTTGTTTTAAATTATAGATAAATTATTACATTTCAAAATATATACATCAAAATTAACCCACAAATTTTCATCAACTTTCCTAACCAAGCCCCCTTCCGGCATAACAGGTTTGGAACCCTCAAATCATATTGTCTATTGCACGTTTTACCATGTCAAGTTTTAACTTTTAAGATTTCAAGCCTTACGTTCGCGTTGTGTGTTTCTCTTGGCCTTCGTGTCGAAAAGCATTACAAAATCAGATATAAATTTGGTTTCGGCAATTCACCGAAAATTTCAAATTGTATAATATGTATAATGTGACAGAATTTACCTCATTTCCCAATAACCAAGTGCATGTATTAGCTAACTGTTCAAAACAACATATTTTAGGGCTATGATCGGTAGAAAACTTGACTTACTGACTTAACCACTCGATCCGTGCCCTTTAACCAATGTTGTATCATAATTGTTAGATTGATAATTATATGTATATATTTTAGACTAAGTAATGCTATATAATATACTAATCGGGCAGCTAAAAAAGTCACGAAAATGTGACATTTTAACCATTATAGTGCCTAACAATGATAGATTTTCTTTCTGAGCAATGTATATGGAAGTATGGGTCACGTGGCTAATGTTCAGAACTTCTGAAAATAAATGCTAAAATTAAGCCACTCTCGTCGAAAACGCTATTTAAAAATGTTTAACAATATCCTCTTACTTTAATGAACGTGTCTATATACTAACAGGAACCCGTCTAACCTTAAAGTGGTGTCAAGACTCAACAGTTTAAAATAATTATTACCTATTTAATTCGCGTCAAAAATTCTTATTCCTTGGCCAATTTTTCATTTTTTTCATGCTGATTTGAAGGCCCTTAAGGCATTTGACCCAGTCAAAAAAGTTTCAGTTTTACATCTTTTACGGTTTTTGCGGAGCGTCGTCTTAAAGTTGATGCCTTGGTGTCAGTAAAATGGTACGGATATTCATAAACTTTATATATATACCTATTTTTTTTTTTTATTTCAAAATTCAAATAAACTTTACATCAATGTATTACAGTTATATTCAATAAAAAGACCACAATATCTCCTGTGAAGCAAAAACATGGAAAAAGAGAGCTAGAAAAATATTCATGATACTCAACACTACCAGACTCAGCTGGAGTGAGAAACAATATGTAAAAACATCAAGGTAAAATTTATTTCGGCTGAACCAAAACACGGTGGCAAGACCATAATTACATTGGTGCCGACCCTACATAAAATCATTAATAAATAATCAAGAGAACAAATTTAAATGTATACGATACCTTCTTGCTACTACTCCACAAACTTACACGACATAACAACAAAATAACATAATTAAATAATATTATAATAGAACAATCTATAATCTAGCCACTCACGTACTGCGTGACGCGCCATTGTTTCGGGTTGTTTCATAAGAGTAAAAACGGCGCGTTCTACTGCAGGTGCGAGGGGCAAATTATAGAGAGTATGACATTCATAAAGTAAAATATATATATAATAATATTCCATGATGGGCTGTCTAATCAGGCCAGCATACGTCAGAAGACCAGAGAAATTCAGTTAGCTTTGTTTTGAAAATAGAAATTTTCTCAGTCTGTCTAACATAGGCTGGCAGTGCATTCCACAGAAGCATTGTTCTATAAAAGAAGCTGTTTCTGAAACTATCGCAGTTTGGTACAATAGAGCAGGTATATGTGCTGGTGTCAAGTCCTTCAATGACTGATGCCGTGCTCCTTGTGTACCTCATTGTTTCAGCTTCAACAACAGTAATATATTCAGGTAGAGATATACTTACCAAATCATTTACTATTTTATAGAAGAGCGTAATTGAATTATGGATGAACTTAGATCTAATGGGTAGAATTTTAAGCTCCTTCTGCTTCTCATAGAATACAATATCACTATAATGATCAAACTGTTGTCCATTGATCCATTTGATCGCTCTTTTCTGGATTGCCTCAAACTTCGACATGTGTGTCGATCGCTGAGGACACCATATAACTGAGCAATGTTCAAAGATTGATCTTACAATGGTAAGGTAGAAAGCCCTCTTTTGGCGTTTATCCATGGTAAAATGACAGGTTCTCTTTAAGAGCCCAAGCTTCGAGCTTGCTTTAGATATCAATTGATCACAATGTGCACCCCACAGAAACCTGTTGTTCATTATTACACCAAGATCTGTATGGGATGCCACATAATCAATTATGACTTCATTAAGATTATACCAATAAATATTAAAAGGAAGATTGTCTAATACATTTCTTTGCAGAGTTACAGATAACACCTTACACTTAGAAGGGTGAAAAGTCATTTTGTTATCGATTGACCAGGCAAACAACCTGTCTATATCTCCTTGGAGAATATAGTGGTCTTCAAAGCATTCGATGACCCTCCAAATTTTGGTGTCATCTGCATACAATGCTACATTTGTATCCTCCGAGACACACGAGAACATGTCGTTGATGAATAGAACAAACAGAAGTGGTCCCAGAATAGATCCCTGGGGCACTCCTGATTGCACGGGAAGCATGCTTGAGACAGCTCCGCCTACAACAACCTGCTGTCGTCTGTCTTGTAAATACGACTTTAAAAATCTAAGCATCAGACCATCAATACCATATAAATTTTTTAGCTTGCGAAGGATTAAGTCATGTGATACACTGTCAAATGCCTTAGCAAAATCAAAATAAACAATGTCGGATCTTGACTTATTGTTCAGGGCCAGTGCAAGGTTGTCTGTGAATGGGACCATCTGGGTAGTGCAAGACTTCCCATTCACAAAACCGTGTTGTCTACAGTCGATTAACCCTTCACAAGCTGCGAGCAACTCTTTCGAAATACAACGTTCAAAAACTTTCATAACTAAGCATGTCAGTGAGATGGGTCTGTAATTTTCAACAGATCCTTTTTCACCCTTCTTGTGTACCGGAACAACAGAAGCAAGCTTCCATTCCTCCGGCACACATCCAGTCACAAAAGAGCTGTTGAAAATAATGGTTAGAGGCTTTGCAAGAGTGCTCGCACAATTTTTTAACACAGTGCCATGGATACCATCTGGACCTGCGGCTTTACCCGGTTTAACCCCTTTCAAAATTAACAAAACATCCAACACGTGAAATCTCAAATCCATAAAATTGTTACTGGAGCTCATGTCGATGTCAATGTCATATGAGCTACTTGAGGAGAATTGTTGATAGAAGTATTCATTGAATAAGCTAGCCTGTTCAACTGGTGTGTTCCTAAAACGATCACCGTATCGGACCGTTTCAGGTATCCTAGTCGACTTAGACTTTGATTTCACGTGTGTCCAAAACTTTTTGGAAATAAGGGCAGAATCAGAATCATCTTCGACACTGAGTCTCATCTTTTCGTTCATTATGCGTTTAAAATCTTTGCGGTACTGACGGAACTTTTCAAGATCAGACTCATTGCCAGATTCATTAGCCTTTTCTCTCCATTTCTCTTTATCTCTCAGAACCCTATCACAATCAGAGTCATACCAAGGCGGCTGAAACTCACACTTAACATTTTTCTTTGGGATATATTCATTGCAGAGTTTAATCAGAACATCTTTGAAAAGAGGCCAGGAAATGTGTGGATCATGAGACCCAGCCACATTATCCCAATTGACCCGCCTCAGAGCAAAGTTCAAGCCGTCCCGATTGGCTTTGGTATAGTTATATACTTTGCGTTTAGGAGACTTTCTGCGGCTGACATTGAAGTTTATCCCAAGGTTGATACCAAAGTGGTCAGATAAGCACGCCTCATTATGATCCAGTATTTTTAAATTGGTAATAATATTAGGGACATTTGTGAACAGTAAATCAAGCACATTCCCTGCTTTATGTGTAGGTTCATTAATTAGTTGAGTGTGTCCTAGGTCACCAGTAAGGAAATCCAGGAAGCCATTTTGCAGTTCACAGGATGTCTCACCAGCAGGCCAAGAAACACAGTTCAAATTCATATCTCCTATTAAAACATGCTTGTCAATCTTCTTTTTTAAGGCAAGAGTTCTAAAATAATTAGAAAATTCCACGTAATTGTCGTCGCTTAGAGTCCCCACTCTATAAAAAGTCGAGATACACAACTTTCTACCAGTTGGAAGCTTCAAGACAACAGACAATAACTCAGCTTGAGCTTTCACTACAGCTATCCTAGTACTAGTAACATCTAGATCAAATCTATGAGCTATTAAGACTCCACCCCCGTTTTTTCTAAACCTCTTAGGTCGTTCAGGATCCCATGGATGAGTTTTGAGGGACCTGTCCAGCCTAAAGATTTTATAACCAGAAGGTAAAATCTCACTATCCAATATTGACTTTTTCAGCCAAGTCTCATTTAAAATAACAATATCAGGTTTGTTTGTATACAAAAAACCATGTAGTTCATGTACTTTCGTCATGTTAAGTGGTGGGTTAACTGACGCAAGGTCACGAGTGTTAATTAGACCTTGTACATTGTTATAAAAAACAGATATAGGCTTTTTCCCAGGTCCTGGATTTAAAAGTGACGTGTTACATATAATAAGCAATATTAGGTTCAGGGAGAAAGTGTAGATAACCAGAGCAGTAAGAACACCAATCCATCTCAGAAAGAATTGGAATGATCTTCTCAGAGCAGATGATTTACGACACTTTAAATAATAATATCCTTTATCAAAATATCTCAGAATAAATGCTGTCATAATTATTAGGAAATACAGGTTAATACTACTATAAAGGCTGGGAAGATTACCAGGTCTACCAATATGACTAATATTCTTTAATCCACTGTCCACACGTGTTGATAGATCCAACGAAATAACAATAATAAATAACAAAATATACAGATATAAAATTAGTGAACTGACAAATAATCCAATGGGTGAACATAACTGGGACAACACAGACACGTAGCAGACTTTTCTTTTACCACAAACTTTTCGAACAACAGAATTAAACTTTCCAGTGCATATGCGGTGTTGCTGGTCATTTATTCCCATGTGTAGCAATGTCACGGTTGTGTTTTACCCAGGTGTATCTATACATACATATGTATATCGTCTCGCTTTATATAATACTAAAATATAGTAAGATGTAGTAAGATACGATGAACACTTTTTTTGTCACTTTAAATTTGTGCACGCTTTAGTCGCTGTCTTGGAAACAGTAAAGTAAAATATATTCACTCAATTTACAAAATCATACCTTGACTGGAGACTCCCCGAACTAGAAAGAACAGTTGTACGATCATAAGTTTAACGCGCATTTCCGTTCCACCTGATTTCTTGAGTCGTGATCTTTAAAATTAAGCTAATTCAAAATGTATAATAAGTTAATGCATAAATTTCATCATCAATTCCAAAATCAATAATGTATGTATAGCAACAACAACAAAACACGCGTCTCCATGAAAACTAAAAAATCCATAAAAACTAAAAACACTAAAGCAAAGACAGTCAGACAAACAAGAAATTTTGAAAATCGTTCATATAAAATTTTTGACATTTACACGATTATGAACGTAGAATAATTTATGAAGTGTCAAATGGTATTAGGTATTGCTTACGATCGTTTAAATGGAGGAATTATTACAGTAGCAGTTACCCAGCAAACAGAAATTGCAGGCCAAATCGTTATCACTATCATCAGGCGAATTTAGCAGTTTACAAATTTATTGAAAGGAAAATAAGTACTAGTGGTCGTTGTGAACTGAGTGAACACACCTCATTTAAATTCGTCACCCCAAAGTAAATACCCGCACTGGATTACTACCCCTGATCTAAACCTGGGTAACTGTAACGTCAGCGATTCTGACTGCCAATTTTGTCACATGAACATCTAGGCAGTGCGTGATTGGTCTAAGCACGTTACCAAACACCAAAATCAGCTGCTGAGTAGGCTGAGATATTTCGGGAAGAATCTCTTGATTTTTGGCTCGTCTAAATCTTGGTGATCATAGTTCATATCGGTATGTTTCTGTCCAAATTTTTACCTGAGTAGACCCAATTCTCCCAGCTAAGATTTAATTCCATTCCCTATCCTGAGTTGTTTCCAGAATATTATCTTATTCAACTTCCGCCCTATTTTTAGCCTTAATTTTCTTTATTTCAGCTGCTGTAACTATGAAGAGAATCCTACGAGTGGAACTCCCATAGAAACTGGTCCCATTTGCACCTTTAATCATCTTGAGTGGAGAGACGATATTCAGGCTAGGTTTGGTCGATGCTTCGGGTAAGTTTTATGTTACCATAACTAAATATTCTAATTGTAAACTTATAATATCGGAAAAAATATTTTACCAGCGGCAATGTAAAATGTATACTTTAAATGGTTTAGTAAAATACACTACTTACGAGTTAGCATTTTGCTAGGGCGATCATGGGAATGTAAATCTAGATAAAGTTTCCTTGCCTGCAATGCAGTTGTGACATAAAATTGCGTGTACGTGACCACAGATAATAAATTTCTGGCGGCCCATGAATCATACTCCTCCATAATTTAACAACAATAATTTTCAAAATCGTTCAATCAGGGCGGACCATTTGTTAAAGAGTGTAAAAGAGAAGGTGAATTGCTGTGAGGGTGATGTCGAGACCGTGGATTGCACTGTTGTTGACCAGTATGACGGGGACACTTTGACATGTCCTTGGGGATCTGTTGTAAATGGACTTGGTGTCAATTCAGGTGAGTTAGGATTAGTCCAACAGATATGTTTTGGACCAAATGGGCATTATATACTAGTGAATTGTTTGAAACTGCCTTGTTTTTATTGAAATGTTGCCTCTGGAGTCTTGGGAGCGGGTTAATCTAATTTGAACTTGCAGTTATACATGAATTAAGCAGTCTTTACAATATTTCACCAACTTACAAACCACAGTTAAGTTATCAGAACGTTCAAAATCATATTAACCTCAACTCTATTTCGCCTAAAATACGACATTTTACATTTTACCTAAAATATGTATTTTCAGAGGAAGTAACGTATCTGGAGTGTTGCCTGACGAACTGTAGGTACGGTAAATGTGTGGAGAGAGTGCGTGAGTGTGTTGATGGTGAGATTGTGCAAGATATCACCATGAACGGTGGAGAGCTCGTCATGAGGTGCTGTGCTGTTCTTGAGATGCTCTCTGACCACGGTTTGTGTGATCATTTGTTAGTTTAGATAATATCTCGGTAGCGATATACATCGTTTCATTTGCTAACATCGTCAAGCGTCAGTATTATTTAGACGCATGAATTTAATCATAATTCAGTATTCATGGTTCAAACTTAACGGCCTACTATTACTATGATATTTTATCAATTGCATGACGTTTAAAACACTTTTATATCAGAACTTTTATAAACAATATTTCCTACAGAATTCCAGGAAAGAAGGAAAATACCAACACGCAGAACAAAACGATCCACAGCCTCATTACGTGACCTATACAGCATGCCCTCTCCTCCTACCATAGACCCGACATACCACCTCCGGAGGAGACGTGAAGCACCGACCCCAGACCCTGCTGATTGTCATTTGAGCCACTTCTCGGAGAAGTCGGAGAATGCTAACTATGCGGGCTGTGAGAGGAAGAACTCCGTTATGAGAAAGGCGGGCTTCAGTAACATTGAGTGTTGCAGTGCTAACTGTGAAACTAGCAGGTGAGTGTTGCAGTGCTAACTGTGAAACTAGCAGGTGAGTGTTGCAGTTCTAACTGTGAAACTAGCAGGTGAGTGTTGTAGTTCTAACTGTGAAACTAGCAGGTGAGTGTTGCAGTGCTAACTGTGAAACTAGCAGGTGAGTGTTGCAGTTCTAACTGTGAAACTAGCAGGTGGGTGTTGCAGTTCTAACTGTGAAACTAGCAGGTGAGTGTTGCAGTTCTAACTGTGAAACTAGCAGGTGAGTGTTGCAGTTCTAACTGTGAAACTAGCAGGTGAGTGTTGCAGTTCTAACTGTGAAACTAGCAGGTGAGTGTTGCAGTTCTAACTGTGAAACTAGCAGGTGAGTGTTGCAGTGCTAACTGTGAAACTAGCAGGTGAGTGCTGCAGTTCTAACTGTGAAACTAGCAGGTGAGGGGTTATTTTTCTCTTCTTGGTTTGATCACTTTGATGGAGTTTTTGATGTGCTAGTGCCTTGTGGATTTTTATTTGGTGAAGCACTGTTGAGTTATTGCTGCGTAAAATAGTATCACAGTGGATACATTTTTGTGATAAGTTATACTATTAGTATGATGTCAGGTGTAACATTGTTGAAATGGACAGTAGGAGGACATTTAGCTGCCCCCCGGGAACTATAATAAACGCTATCGGCAAATCAACTGTAACAGGTACTGGAATGACTCTTACTATAATAGTAGGCTAATTCATATTATTGAAATAATGTACTGATCATTATTATCCACTGATTTCTAAATACAGTTTGAAACGCGAGAAACAAGATTGATTGCTTGCAGCAGCGACTAAAACAATACGACTATTACTGTCACATGTAAAACACCCGTCTTGTTGTCAGAACTTCGGGTGAATAAACCCCAAACATGTTACAGTTATAAGATAACAATAACTACACCCAGATAAGATAAACCTATTGTCATGCTGTGATCTGGATTGTAGAATTGGAGAATGTACGACCCGTAGTGCGTACTGTAAGCCGGGGGAAGTTATCAGTAGTGTTAGGAAGGATGTGAACTGTGATAGACTCCCCTGTCCTTTCAAGTTAGTTCATACTCCAACACCCACTATGGCCATATTATATTGTTTGAAATTGATAAAGCAAATATTTTGATTATTTTATGAAAGTATTTTATAAAGTACAATTAAGTTCACAGATTATTGGAGCACTGTTCAATAACGAGCAGTCTCATTCGCCAACTTGCTATGAGTTCTAAAATATATACCCTTCTTGAACTCCTTACATCACTTGCAGAGTAGAGTGCTGTAAAACAATGGATAAATACTCGGTTGTCACTGGAAAGATCTCCACACCACTCAGTGCCTCACCGGAGCTAGGAGTATCTGATGATAATGGTGGTCATGTTGAACATGACGGTGGGTTTTTTGTTAACTTTTATCTGTATTATCCGTAATATAAATGTTACAATGTTTTAAAATAATGATGCCTTATTTTTGAACTTTAGAAAGATGTTTCTTACATGCCTTGGAAGTATAGATAATGATTGGAGTATGTCTATGTTGAGATGTACTTCATGCCTGAATGTAGATAATTTAAAAACAGGTGTGCATTGTTTGGGGAACCTGTTTTAACTCCCTCTCGCCGAATCAACCCTAACATGAACAGTTCATTGAACAGTTGAACAGTGCGTTTATTTTATAATCTGTCAGAGTCGGCTGCGTATAAGAAGTTCCTGATACCGACGGAAGACTGTCCGTACATCATGCGGGGAAGAGCGGTCACGTGTCCTGTGTAAGTGGAACAACTTTTCAGTTAACAATCCAACATTTTTAAAGCATAATTGGTTTTTTTTTCAGTGTAAAGTACTCAAAACAGCTGGGATAATGTGATCATATTTAACACCATGCATTAGACTTTTTAAAATAGTTATGTACTTTTCACCCCAAGTATAATCAGTAAGTACGAATTTAACATTTTATTATGTTTATCAAGTAATGCACATAAACTTGTACAGTAAGTACGAACTGGACGTAGTTCACACGATAGACGATGGAATGTTGGAGGGAAGGTGTTGCATCTCTTCTGATATCATCACTTGCATACCAACACTTTCCGGACCGTGTCAGGATGCTATCTGCAGTGTGGGCATGGCTGGAAGTGGACTCTTCAAACTGGGCTGTCTCTCTGTTGAAAATGATGAGGTGAAAATTCATTCTGGCGATAAAGTTCTGTGTATGTGTCTATATTGTAAGGTAGTAAAGAAATTGTGAAGGGTTTAGAGTTTTTGTTTCTTTCGTAAGGTTACGTGATCATTAATATCCTTTACTGGGTCATGCCTGTTTTAAAAGATATCAAATTTAATCAGGTTTTAAAACCAAGAAAATGTGTGGAATTGAAATGCGCGCGGAACCTGATGTTGTTCGTTCCCACCAAGTTCTCATGACCTGACATCGTATCGATAAGCTTCAAGGCTTTAGAACCATAATGTTAAAAACCGATAGTTATCCATTGAAATCCGAAAATTGAACTATACCCCTGAGATAATAACCAAAGTATATTTCCAATATTTCAGTTGTCCGATGGGATTCACGAAATATGCATCATACACGTAACCGCTGTGAAGAAGAGCTGCGTTCAATTCGACAGTAAAGCGCCATGTTCCTGCCTCTGTCAACAAGAAGAAATTGTTTCGATCGGTCGCCATCGACTGTGGAATGTGCGTATTTTTAGGAAATAATAAACTTTATTTGAATAGTTTAAAATAGAAACAACGTAAATTATAACAACATCTAATCAAATTTTGTGCTTCGCGTGGTTCGCCTGTTTGAATGTTATATCCTTGCACAAAGACCTAACGTTGACGTTTCAGCTGCGGCATATATTTCTTTGAAATTGCATGTATGTTTGTAACGCGCCTAAACAAAAATGCTGTCCAAACTAAATCTGTCCCATCCAGTATAACAGAAAGTATCAAAGTTATGTTTTGACGTGGAAAATGATTTGTTTGTCATATGTGACTTTTCATGACGCATCCATATAATAGATAATGACTTTAAATGATATACATTATACAAAGTATCAAGAATGCCAAACATATACATTTTTGAATATTTCAAATCAAGCTGTACCACAAACAATCGACTAATGTTAAGACTCCTGGTTATTCAATCCTACAGACTGGTGGTTAGTATTACATAACAATAAAGTCAAGGAATAAAAATTGACAAAAGATTCATTTACTAACAATTAACAGCTCTTGGCAGCTTATACTAACATATACCTCAAGTAAGTTATCCAGTACTCATATTTGCTTCTCCTACAAACTCGGTATGGCCAAGCACTGATCTCAAAATACTAGGAGACGGATCCCCGAAGGAGTCTGTGTCCCTCCTCCTTCTAGCAAGTGCATATCTTCAGCATTTCTGTTCGTAACCTAGGATTCCGCAACTGCTACGTTGGATACGCTCTCAAGTCAATAAGTTTTACACCCCCGATGGGTTTAGGTTGCTAGCCCTTTCTCCTGCCCAGCATCGAGGCGGTAAGAACCTTGCCGTTAGCTATCTGTGCTGTATAGTGGTATAGTCCCCAGGATACCTATTTTGAACGTACACGTAACCAATTCAAAGATCAGCCATGCAATTTAACATTCATGTTAGTATTTTATAAAAAGTTATACAGAAATCAGGAACATGAAAGGTCCTCTATAAAGTTCATCACAACCACCCATCCCAATATTACAGCCAGGTAACGATCCTAGTGAAACAACAGCATCAAACTCCGATGAACACATAGACAGCGAGCACGGCTTCATCAACTCCATTAAAGATAGATACAACTAAATCCGACACAAATCTCACTGCAAAGTGTATCTACTCGCAGAGGAGTGTATGAATCGAGTGGTCTGGAGTGTATCAGAGTGTCGTGAAGCAGGAGTGCAGGGAGCAACTCGTATTTTATATTACAGTTTAACAATCAGTATCCCCTCATAGCTTTGTCCAGCAGACCTAAGTCCATCAAGGTACGCAATCAAGCATCTCAATCTTTTTGCAATATTTTACATTAATTGTATTTTTATCGATAATTCATGTAAATTTCAGGCGGATACGGCTGAAGCCTAGTTGCAATGGGCTGTCAAAACAAAAACAGCCGGGTATTTTGAAGACTCCATAATTTCCCAGAGAAAGTTTTCACCAACAATTGAGTCTTTCTACGTTTTGGGCTTGCATGACCGCTTGGCGAGGTTGAAATCTGATCGTTTGGAAAGAGGGGGGCGCGGGTGCGTCATACGTAACCTCGAGCCGGAGTGTATGCCAGCTAAAGGCAGATAGCCACTCTCAGCAGAGAGACCGTATATCTAAGGCTAACAAAGTTAAATCTTTTGACTATTACTGTTCCAAAACCCAAATCAGCCAGTCATTCAGCTTGGAGTGAATTAAAAAACAAAGCGATTCAAGAAAAAGTGCTGAATATAGGAGGAAAGGAAAATGATACAGCATTGGGACAAAGTTTAACATGCCCTTCGTCGGATGAAGGTGGGCCCACTATAGCCCGCTCCGAAGTGTCACCAAACCTGTAAAGCCTACTGAACCACTTTTGTGTTTACAAAGGAGCTATTTAATCCACCGGGATCAATTGACTCTAAAAGCAAGGACACTTCGGACGATTGTGCTACTGCTGTGGCAGAATCAAAAGATTTGCGTTGTTGCGCCACTTACAACGGTACGCTAAAAAATGTACTAAAGAGTGAAAAGCACAAGCTCCATTAAGAACTGATGTGGGCTGTTGCAAATCAAGAAAAAACAGTTGACTTTGAAAATCCTGTGTTTGGTGTCCAGACCAAAAGAGTCCAATTAGGAGGCAAGAAAGAAGGAACCGGAATAACTCTAGAAAAGGACAACCTCCCAGTAGGTACCCATAACGCGTGTATTAGTGGGCAGGAAACTTTCTTCAGCGCCGACTCTAACGGTCAAACGATAAGAGTGGAGAGATTTGCCTAAAGTACCGGCGTGTTCACTGTTACTTTATTCTGTTGAAAAGGAGCAAAGCCACCTGAAAATAAACTGGACATAGTCCCCACTACACTCATTTGCTGAGGAACATGGGTGCAGTACACTCGATTAAATAACAGTGACTTTAAAAGCATCAACACGGACTTAAAGGTTAAAGAATCCCAGCTGACAGAAAAAATCATGGCCTTAAAAGAAGCTGCCGATACAAAACAGACATAAATCGGGTAGGTTGTTGAGGAGGTGATCTGACTCATGAGCTGGAGTGTGCCACAGCATTCCCCTAAGTAGCCAAGGATTTCTTTGGCCTAACTTACCTAACCCAAATCTATGACCAGTTACCTTAAAGGGAAGGGCACAAACGGAGCCAAGACACAGTAAACCTCTTGGAGGTAATTCCTACGAATTTCACCCTGATTGCTTGCCTGAAGGGCAAAGAAGGGAGCGACCCCCGCCTGTTGTTAAGGTTTGCGATTATCTGACATGATTTAGCCCGGAAGTTCCTGTTCTAAAAACTGTTATCGAAGTGGTGTCATCTGAGCATTGTGTGAACTATTGTTTCAGAAATTCCTAATGTAAAAAGGCCGTACGTATCTTACTGGAACAGAACGTCCCAACACAAGGTTTTCATGAGAGGACATGATCGAGGACCGCTACTTATCCATTCGAAAAGCCCAGAAACCCCTACGTAGTATCATAGACCCGATTGTCGACCAGAATTTGCAGACAACCTCGAACTGAAGCAACGATGCCTCCTGAAAAGAATCAAGTTTTTTACTGGAGGGTTTGTTGGAAAAAACAAAATGACGTTCCTTCCACCATCAACGATATGCCCTTCTGAGAAATTGCTCAAACCTTGACAAATGTGTTGTCTCTGCAACATACGCGAGCCCAGGACAAAGAGTTGCTCGCTCGAAGATTCCTCCTCAAGGGAGGACCGAAAGTTACGAGTTTGCCCCACCATAAACAAACATGGTTTCTTAACTGTTTCCAGTGTCATGCCCAAACGACCTGGATTGAATAGGCGAAAGATCTGGACAAAGGGAGAATAGCACCACTTCCAAAGAAATCCAGTTTACAAAAGGTCATGTTTACGTGTGGATTGTTGAGAAAAAAACTGAGTCCTAGTCATCGACAAATGTTTTTGAAATGTGTTCAACCGACAAAGATTGTGGTTGCAGGCTACATATTACTTCCAACAAACAACAAATTTTGTGTCCTGAGAGATTCCCTAGAGAAGATTCTCCAGAGACTGAATTAGCGGCAAGAACGGATAAGTACGTTATGACTTTTTGTGCGAGAAAAGACACCCAAGAAAGAGAAAGCTGGATTTCTGAATGAAAAAAGATTGCAAAATATCAGATTTGTGTTTATGCCAACTTCTAAGCATCCTGTTATTTTAGTAACAGGTCAAGTTTTCTCCGGGGTGGATTATTGGAGAAAAAAACGATGTCCTGTCATCGGACAAATGTTTTGAAATGTTGTTCTACCGACAAAGATTGTGTTGCAGCTACATATTCTCCAAACAACAACAAATTTTGTGTCCTGAGAGATTTCCTCTAAGAAGATCTACAGAGACTGACATTTGGCGTCAGAAAACGGATAGTATCTTATACTTTTTGGTGCGCTTGAAAAGACACACAAGAAAGAAGAAAGCTGGAGATTCTGCTGAGAAGATTGCAGAAATATCAGGATATGCCAACTTCTAAGCAGTCCATTTTACTAAAAGGTCAAGTTTCCGTGGTAGGACTATGGAGAAAAAAAACTATGTCCGTCATCGGACAAATGATTTATGAATGTTTTCTACCGGACAAAGATTGTGTTGAGCAGCTACCTTTTCTCCAAACAACAAAATTTTGTGTCCTGCGAGATTCCTCTAGAGAAGATTCCTACAGACACTGAATTTGCGCGGATCGCGAACGGATTAGTATCTTATAACTTTTTGTGCGATGTATAAGACACCCAGAAAAGAGAAAGCTGGAGTTTCCTGATGAGAAATTGCAAAATATCAGATATGCCCCAACTCCAAGCAGTGTCCCTTTACTAAAAGGTCAAGTTTTCCGTGGTGGAGCTATTGAGAAAAAACAGATGTCCCGTCAATCGACAAATGTTTTTTGAAAAGTTTTTCATACGACTAAGATTGTGTTGCAGCTACATATTCTCCAAACACAAATGTTTTGTCCTGAGAGATTTCCTCTAAAAGATACTACAGAGACTGAATTTTGCGGTCCGATGAACGGATAAGTATCTCTGACTTTTTTGTGCGAAGAGAAAAGACACCCAAGAAAGAGAAAGCTTGGAGTTTCAGATAAGAAGATTGCAGAAATACTCAATATGCCAACATCCTAAGCATCCTTTATTACTAAAAGGTCAAGTTTTTCCCGTGTGGACTATTGGGAGAAAAAAAACTGATGTCCTGTCATCGGACAAATGTTTTGAAAAGTGTTTCAACCGACAAAGATTATGAGTTGCCATCTACATAATATCCCAAACAACACATTTGTGTCCTGATAGATTCCTCTAGAGAGATTCTACAGAACTGAATTTGCGGTCGAGAACGGATTAGTATCCTTAAGCACTTTTTGCGATGAAAAGACAACCCAAGAAAGAGAAAGCTGGAGTTTCTGATAAGAAGATTGCAGAAATAACAGATATGCCAACTCCTAAGCAGTCCTGTTTTCTAAAAGGTCAAGTTTTCCGTGGTGGAATTTTGCGAAAAAACTGAATGTCCTGTCATCAGAACCAATGTTTTGAAATGTGTACATTCTAACCGACAAAGATTGTGTTGCACAGCAACATATTCTCCAAAGAACAAATTTTGTGACTATGAGAGATTCCACTAGAGAAGATTCTTACAGGACACTGAATTTGCGGTCGAGAAACGGATTATATATCTTATGACAATTATATGTGCGATGAAAAGAACACAAGAAAGAGAAAGCTGGGAGTTTCTGATAAGAAGATTGCGGAAATACCAGATAAGCCAACTTCTAAGCAGTCCTGTTTTCTAAAAGGTCAAGTTTTTCCGTGGTGGATAATTGGAAGAAAAAAAACTGATGTCCTGTCATCGGACAAATGTTTTTGGAGATGATGTACAACGACAAAGCTTGAGTTGGCAGCTACATAATCACCAAACAACAAATTTTGTGTCCTGAGAGAATCTCTAGAGAATAGTCTACAGAGACTGAATTTGCGGTCGAGAACGGAATAGTATCATATACTTTTTGTGCGATGAAAAAGACACCCAAGAAAGAGTAAAGGCGAGTTCTGAAATGGGAAAGAAATGCAGAAATATCAGATATGCCAACTTAAGCAGAGCCTGTTAACTTAAGGGGTCAAGGTTTTCCGTGGTGACTATTGGAGAAAAAAACTGATGTCCGTCATCGGACAAATGTATTGAATTGTGTTCTACCGACAAAGATTGTGTATGCAGCTACATATTCTCCAAACAACAAATTTTGTGTCCTGAGATATTCCTCTAGAGAAGATTTTATTCCCCCCCTTAATTTTCCCTACATAGACTGAATTTGCTTTCGACGAACGAATTAGTATCTTAATTGCCTTTTTGTGCGAGGAAAGACAACCCAAGAAGAAAAGCTGGAGTTTCTATGAGAAAAAAGCTGAAATATCAGATAAGCCAACTTCTAAGCAGTCCAGTTATACTAAAAGGTTCCAGTTTTCCGTGGTGGACTATTGAGACAAAAACTGATGTCCTTCATACGGCAAAATGTTTTGAAAAGGTGTGATCTACCGACAAAGATTGTGTTGCACTACATATCTCCAAACAACAAAATTTGTGTCCTGAGAGAATCCACTAGAGAAGATCCTACAGAGACAGAATTTGCGGTCGAGAACGAATTAGTATCTTATGACATTATTAGATGGCGATGAAAAAGACACCCAAAAAAGAGAAAAGCTGGAGTTCTGAAGAGAATTGCAGAAATATCAGATATGCCGAACTCCTAAGCAGTCCTGTTTACAAAAAGGTCAGTTTATCCGTGTGGAATAATTTTTGAGAAAAAAACGATGTCCTGTCAGCAGCCAAATGTTTTGAATGTGGTTCTACCGACAAAGAATTGTGTTGCAGCTACATATTCTCCAAACAACAAATTTTGTGTCCTGAGCGATTTCCACTAGAGAAGATTCTACAGAGACTGAAATTGCCGGTCGAGAACGAATTAGTATCTTATGACTTTTGTCGATGAAAAAGACACCCAAAGAACGAAGAAAGCTGAGTTTCTGATAAGAAGATTGCAGAAATATCCAAATTATGCCAACCATCCTAAGCGTCCTGTTTACTAAAAGGTCAAGTTATTCCGTGGTGGGATTATTGGAGAGAAAAACTGATTCCCCCTGTCCATCAGACAAATGTTTTGAAATGTGTTTCTAACCGACAAAGATTGTGGTTGCAGCTACCTAATCTCCAAACAACACATTTGTTGTCCTGGAGATTCCCCTATAGAAGATTCTACAGAGAATGAATTTGCGGTCGAGAACGAATTAGATACTTATGACTTTTTGTGCGATGAAAAGACCCCAAGAAAGAGAAAAGCGGCAGTATTCTTCTGACAAGAAGAATGCAGAAATATATCAGATATGCCAACTCCAAAGCAGTCCTGTATACTAAAAGGTCAAGTTTTCCGAGGTGACTATTGATGAAAAAAACTGATGTCCTGTCATCGGACAAATGTTTTGAAAACGTGTTTCTACCGACAAAGATTGTGTTGCAGCTACATATTCTCCAAACAAACAAATTTTTTTTTATTTGTGTCCTGAGAGATTCCTCTAGGAAGATTCGACATAGACTAGAATTTGCGGTCGAGGAACGCAAACGTATCTTAAGACTTAGATTTTGTGCGATGAAAAGACACCCAAAAAAGAGAAAGCAGGAGTTTCCTATGGAAGATTGCAGAAATATCAGATATAGCCAACTCCTCAGCAGTTCTGTTATACAAAGGTCAAGTATTCTCGATGGTGAATTAATGAAGAAAAAAACAGATGTACGGTCATCAGACCAAATGTTTTTGAAATTGTGTTCGTCATCAACCGACAAAGAATTGTGTATATGCAGCTACATATTCTCCAAACTACAAATTTGATGTCCGTGAAGAGATTCCCTAAAGAAGATTCTATCTACAGAACTGAATTTGCGGTCGAGAACGATAGTAACTATGACTATTATGTGCGATGAGAAGACACCCAAGAAAGAGAAATGCAGGAGTTTCTGATAAGAAAAAGCAGAAATATCAGATATGCCAACTCTCTAGCAGTCCTGTTTTACTAAAAGGTCAAGTTTTCCGTGGTGGAACTATTGGTAAAAACAAACTGATGTCCGTCATCGGACAAATAGCTTTGAGATGAGTTCACCGACAAAGAATGTGTTGCCGCTCAGCTCAATTCTCCAAACATACAAATTTTGTGTCCTGAGAGATTCCTCTAGAGAGATTTACAGAGACTGAATGTTGCGGTCAGAACGAATTAAGTATCTTATGACTTTTTTGTGCGATGAAAATACACCCAAGAAGAGAAAGCATGGAGTATCTGATGAAAGAATGCAGAAATATCAGATATGCCACTCCTAAGCAGTCCTGTTATACAAAAAGGTCCATGTTTTCCGTGGGGATTATTTGAGAGAAAAACTGATGTCCTGTCATCCGGACAAATGTTTTGAAATGTGTTCTACCGACAAAGATTGTGTTAGCAGCATACATATTCTCCAAACAACAAATTTTTGTGTCCTGAGAGATTCCTCTAGAGGAAGATCTACAGAGACTGAATTTGCTGTCGAGAACGATTAGTATCTTATGGACTTTTTTGTGCGATGAAAAGAACACCCAAGACAGAGAAAGACATGGAGTTTCTGACAAGAAGGATTGGCAGAAATATCAGATAATGCAAAACACCTAAGCCTCCCAGTTACTACAAGGTCAAGTTGTTTCCGTGGTGTACTATTGGAGAAAAAAAACTGATGTCCTGTACATCGGTACAAATGTTTTGAAATGTGTTCTACCGACAAAAGATTGTATTGCAGCTACATATTCCTCCAAACACCAAATTATGTGTCCTGAGAGATTCCTCTAGAGAGATTCTACAGAACGAATATGCAGTCGAAAACGGATTAGAATCTAATGACTTTTTGTGCGATGAAAAGACACCCAAGAAAGAGAAAGCTGGAGTTTCTGTTTCTGATGAAAAGATTGCAGAAATATCAGATATGCCAACTCTTAAGCATTCCTGTTACTAAAAGGTCCAGTTTTTCCTCCGTGGTGGATTATTGGAGAAAAAAACTGATGTTCCTGTCAACAGACAAATTGTTTAGAAAAGTGTTCTACTGACAAAGAATGTGTCGCAGCTACAGATTTTCCAAACAATAAATTTTGTGTCCTGAGAGATTCCTCTAGAGAAGATTCTACCGAGATCTGAATTCTGCGAGTCGAGAACGAATTAGTATCTTATGACTTTTATGTGCGATGAAAAGACACCCAAGTAAGAGAAAGCTGGAGTTTTCTGATGAAGAAGATTGCAGAAATAAATCAGCTATGCCAACTCCTAAGCAGTCCTGATTTTTAACTAAAATGGTCCAAACTTTTCCGTGGGACATTGGAGAGAAAAACTTGAAGTCATGTCCCATCGGACAAATGTTTTGAAATGTGTCTCAACCGTCAAAGATTTGTGTAGCAGCTACATATTCTCCAAACAACAAATTTTTGTCCTTAGAGATTCCTCTAGAGAAGATTCTACAGAGACGTGAAATTGCGGTCCGAGAACGGATTAGTATCTTATGACATTAAGTGAGACGAAAGACCCCAAGAAAGAAAAGCTGGAGTTTCTGATGAGAAGATTGCAGAAATATCAGATATGCCCAACTCCTAAGCAGTCCTGTTTTACTAAAAGGCAAGTTTTTCCGTGTGGACTAGGGAGAGAAAAACAGATAGTTCCATGATCATCGGGACAAATGTAATGAAATGTGTTCAAACCTGCTACAAAGAATTTGTGTTGCAGCTTCATATTCTCCAAACAAAACAAATTTGTGTCCTGAGAGATTCCTCTAGAACGATTTCTACAGAGACTGAATTTGGCAGTCGAGAACGATTTAGTATCTTTATGACTTTTTGTGCATGAAAAGACACCCAAGAGAGAGAAAACGGAGTTCCTGATAAGAAGATTGCCGAAATATCAGATATGCCAACTCCAAGCAGCCTGTTTACTACAAGGTCAAGTTTTCACAGAGAATATTGGAAAAAAGAAGTGGTTCATCTCATTTGACAATGTTTAGAAATGTGTTGTCATTCGGAACGAGAAATGTGTCGCAGCCCTGTATCTCCAAACATAAAAACCTGTTTCCTGAGTAGAATTCCTCTAGGAAAGTCCTAAAGTTACTGATTTGTAACTACGAAACGGAATTGTTTCCATATGACTTTTGTGTGATTGAAAGATTCGAGGAATTGGAAGACTCCCAAAACGATATAAAAAACCAAGAAAGCTCAAAACGACCGAATACAAACAAATTGATTGGAAGAAACCAAGCCTTGCATCCATATGGATAAAGCGTATGAAAATGTGACTGATGAAGTTATTGACCTGCTAAAAAGTGCATCAATCTAGATCTGATGAATGCTTAGCTGTGAAAAATGTTTAGTCGACTCATATGACATCACAGCAAAGAAATGTTACTTGCGAGATGGAAGTAGAATTGACCTAAACATTCACCAGTGTGATATCTTAACGGACCACTCTTGTGTCCGAGGTTCTGAAAAAATCCCCGACGACAATACAGCCGAAAACCTAATGTTGAAAACGCGAAACCGTGTGATTATGATAGGACAGTCATTTCTCCGGGGAAATCTGGAAACCGTCAACTCTCCGTTGAAAATATCCTTTGTCTTGTTCAGAGGAATGTTCGATGGATGAAGACTGTGCTGCCTGCAGACTTAATAAACATCAAAATGAAGACATGTCGATTTGCTGGATGAAAGCAGAAATGGCCAAAAAAGATGCCCGGAAGTGGTGTCCTTTCGACTATTTTAGTTGTAAGCTACAGAAAAGATACCTTCAAAAATCTGAAATTCGGGGAAAAAAATAAGATAATCCCCTGATAACGAAAAGAGTGACAAAAGGCCCAGCAACAAGAGTGAGACGTCCTACAGATAGCAAAGATGATGAAAACTCTACAGTTACGATCAGCCGTGTATGGTAATAGGGCATAATTTTCGGGTGATCCTTAGAGACCGTCAATCCGTGGAGAATCCTTGTCTTGTTCAGAGGAATGTTCATGGAAGAAAAACTGTGGGCTGGCTGCAACTTATTAACATAAAGATAAGACATGTCAGTTGATGGATAACAAAAAGAGATGGACCCAAAAAGGATGGCCTAGGAGTATTTTGTCTTTCGACTTTTTGTGTAAAGAAAGATCATGATCATCAAATCTCAAAAAACCCTGCAGACAAACAAGGAGAAATTCCTAATGATAAAACACGCAAAAAATCCGTTGAAATGACCAGCCTAGCGTTTTTACAGCACATCCTCTTCTCAGGTGGCTATCTAGAAACGTTAACTTCTGTTAATGGAACCGTTGTCTTGTTCTGCCGAATGTTTGATGGATGAGGAACTGTCTACAGCACCTATAACATAAAATGAAGACATGTCGACTTGATGGATCGAAACAGAGATGGGCCCTAAAAAGATGTCAGGTGTTTGTTTCTTATTTTGATTTTTGTGTTCGGAAAAATCTCGTTCTCAGATTCTGACAGCATCGATTCAAACAGTAATTCTACCGGCAAAGTAAGAAGAACAAGACATCGCAGGACACAGAGAATAATAAAAATAACGGAAAGCATCGATGTGGAGACCGTGGGAAAAAGAACAAGAAATACAAGTGATAACTAATATCAGCCATGTGTTTCTACAAGGAAAGTCATATTCAGCGGATTTTAAGAGATTATCAATTCGTCGAGAATCCTTATCTTGTTCGAAGAATGTTTGTTGGACGAAGACTGTGCCACTGCATCATGCAACATTAAATGAAGACAGTCAGTTGATGGATAACAGCAGAGATGGACCCAAAAAGATGGACCTGGAGTCGTGTCTTTCGATTTGCTTTGTAAGGAAAACTCGAAGGTACCTAATGAAAAACTGAATAAACGGTAACAGACCGAAGTAATTACAAACCAGTCCTGTTTACTAAAAGTCCAGTTTTCACAGGAGGACTATTGGAGAAAAACCCTAGTGTCTGTCATGGACAAATGTTTTGAAATGTTTTTCATCCACCAGAAATGTTTGCAGCCACAATATGTTTCCAAAAATTTAAGAGTTCTTTCTGAGAGATCCCCGAGAGAAGTCCTAAAGAGACGGTATTTGCCGCAAAGAACGGAGTAATAACGTACGACTTCTTTGTAATGAGAATACATTTCAAAAAAATACAACTGTAGATTCTGACAAAAATAGTGTACAAATATCAGATACCGCCAACTCTTAACTGCCCTTGTTTCACTAAAAGGTCAAGTTTTCCGTGGTGGGATTATTGGAGAGCAAAAACTGATGTCCTGTCATCGGACAAATGCTTTGAGATGTGTTTTCAACCGACAAAGAATGTGTAGCAGCGACAATTCTCCAAAACAACAAATTTTTGTGTACTGAGAGATTTCCTCTAGAGAAGATTCTACAGAGACGAATTTTGCGGGTCGAAAACAGATTATGTATCTTAAGACTTTTTTTGTGCAAAAAAGACACCCAAGGGAGAGGAAAACCTGTGATTCTGATGAAAAGATTGCTGAAATATCAATATGCCAACTCCTAAGCGAGTCCATTTTACAAAAGGACAAGTTTTTCCGTTGGTGGATTATTGGACATAAAAACTGATGTCCTTCATTCGGACAAATGCTTTGAATGTGGTCAACCGACAGAGATTGTGTAATGCCGCTACCTATTTCTCCAACAACAATTTAGGCGTTACTCAGTAGATTCCCTCTAGAGAAGATTCTACCAGACTGAATTTGCGGTCGAGAACTGATTATACTTATGGACTTTTTGTGCGAAGAAAAGACACCCAAGGGAGAGAAAACTGTGGATTCCTGATTAAAAGATTGCTGACTTTCCAGATATACCCACTCCTAAGCAGTCATGTCATTACTAAAAGGTCCAAGTTTCCGTGGTGAGGTTAATTGGACAGAAAAACTGATGTCCTAGTTCATCTGGACAAATGCTTTTGAGAAGTGTTCAACGACAAAGATTGTGTTGCAGCACATGATATTCTCCAACAAACAAATTTTGTGTACAGAGAGATCCTCTAGAGAAGATTCTACAGAGACTGAATTTGGTGCGGTCGACAACGGATTAGTAATCTTATACTTATTGAGCGAAGAAAAGACACCCAAGGGAGAGAAAACTGAGGATTCTGATGAAAGATTTGCTGAAAATCAATCTACCAACTCCAAGCAGTCATTTACTAACAGGTCAAAAGTTTTTTCCGTGGTGGAATTATATGACAACAAAACTGATGTCCGTCCCATCGGACAAATTGCTTTGAGATGTGTTCTACCGACAACGATTGTGTTGCAGCTACATATTCTCCAAAAACAAATTTTGTGTATGACAGAGATTCCTCTAGAGAAGATCTCTACAGAGACGAATTTTGAGGACGAAAACGGATTAGTATCTTATGACTTTTTGTCTGCAATGAAAAGAACACCCAAGTGGAGAGAAAACTGTGGATTCTGATGAAAAGATTGCTGAAATATAGATATACCAACTTCTAAGCAGTCCTGTATACTAAAAGGTCAAGTTTTCCGTGGTTGATCTATTGGAGAAAAAAACGGATGTCCTTTCATCGGACAAATCGTTGAAGTGCTCGAACCGACAAAGATTGTGTTGCAGCTACATAATCTCCAAACCAACAAATTTTGCGTACACAGAGATTCCTCTAGAGAAGATTCTAGCAGAGTACTGAATTGCGGTCGATAACGGATTAGTAATCTTATGACTTTTTGTGCGAAGAAAAGACACCAATGGAAGAAAACTGAGGCTTCTGATGAAAAGATTGCTGAAATATCAGATATACCCACTCTAACATCAGGTTACTAAAAGGTCAAGTTTTCCGTGTGGAATATTGACAGAAAAACTGCTGTCCTGTCATCGGACAAATCTTTGAGATGTGTTTTCAACCGACCAAGATTGTGTTGCAGCACATATTCTCCCAACACAAAATTTTGTGTCCTGAGAGATTCCTCTAGAGAAGATCTACAGAGACTGAATTTGCGGTCCGAGAACGGATTATAATATCTTGAAGACTTTTTGGTGCGATGAAAAAACCCAAGGGAGAGAAAACTGTGGATTTCTGATGAGAAGATTGCAGAAATATCATATATGCCAACTCAACAGCAGTTCTGTTTACTAAAAGGTCAAGTTTTCCGTGGTGAACACCAAAAGAAAAACTGATGTCGCTGTCAACGGACAAATGTTTTGAAATGTGTTTCCACCGACAAAAGGAGTTGTGTTGGCAGCACCTATTTCTCCTAACAAGAACAAATTTGTTGTCCTGAGAGATTTCTCATAGAAGATTCTACAGAACTGAATTTGCGTGTCGAGAACGGAATAGTATCATATGACATTTTAAGATGAGACGAAAATACTCCCAAAAAAAGAAAAAACTGAAGATCTGAAGAGAACAGTGCAGAAATTCGGATACACACCAACACCTAAGCAGTCCTGTTTCCATGAAAAGGTCTAAGTGTCACAGGCGGATCCTAGAGGGAAAGAAAATATTGCAACCATCGAACAATGTTTTTAGAAATGTGTCATCTAATGATGAATGTTTTGCACCACAAATGCTCCCGCATATAAAGAATTGTTTCCAGAAGAATTCCTCCTCGAGAAAATCTATAGAGACTGTATGTGTGGCAACCAAAAACAACTTAATACGTATGACTATATGTGTGGCCAGGTAAGAAGCCCCAAAAGAAACCGAGGATTAAAATTCGATGAAAAGATTCTCCCGACAAGTCAAAATCAATGATTGACCAGGAAAAAAACATAACTGAAGAAGCAACTGAAAAAACAGCAAAATCAAAGAAAAGAGAAATCGGATAACACGTTTCCTAAACGATGTTGAACGATACATCGACCAACACGGACAAATCAGGAATAAACCTGAACAATCAATACCCATCTGAATAAATACAATTCCTGAGCAATCCTGTTTACTAAATGGTCAAGTTTTTACTGGAGTGATTTGTATGAGGGTCCAAGAAAATTTGCATCTTCGGATGAATGTTTGGAAAATGTGGCCATCTAATACGAATGTTTATGCGCCTACATTTGCTCCAAACAAAAAGAATTGTTTCCTGAGAGATACCTCGAGAGAAAACCTAAAAGACAGCTTGCCTCCAAGAACAATTTAGTATCTCGAACTTAATTGATGGTGCAGGAAAGAAGCCTCCCGAACGTTCCAAAAGAGTTAAATACATGACAAGATACCAGACACGTCGGCCAATACTCCAATACAGATACCGACAAAGACCAACCGTGTGTGCTACAAAGAACAGATCTTCTCTGTGTTTTTTTTAGAAACGTCAGGACCATTATACTCCGTTGTCCTAGTTCAGAAGAATGTTTGAATGGATGAGGACTGTAACTATGCATCCTATAACATAAGATGACGACATGACTCTATGATGGAATCAACACAGATATGGACCAAACAAAAAGGCTGGTGTCATATCTACGACTTCTTGTGCAAGGTGGAAATCTGGTCCCTAACCAAAGAAAAATCCCGATTGCTAAAAGGACACGTTTATCGAGGTGGACTATTTGAGCGAACATCTGATGTCTTGTCATCGGACAAATGTTTTGAAATGTGTTCAATAGCCGAGAAAGATGTGTGTGCAGCTACATATTCTCCAAACAATAAACTTTAGTCTCGGAGAGATTCAGTCGCTAGAGAATATCCTATCGAAAACTGAATATTTGCGACCGGAACGAAATTGTCTCTTATGTACTTTTCTGTTTCGAATGAAAGGTCCCCGAGGGAGAGAAAACTGGGGATTTCTGATGAAAAGACTGCTGAAATATCAGTATACCAATTCAAACAGTCATGTATACTAAAAGGTCAAGTTTTCCGTGGTGGACCTATTGGAAGAAAAACTGATGTCCTGTCATCGTGACAAATGTTTTGAAATGTGTTCATTCCGAGAAATATTGTGATGCAGCCACTTTTTCTCCAAACAATCAACTTTGTTCTTGAGAGATCTTCTAGAGAGATTCCTATAAAGACTGAATTTGCGGTCGAGAAACGGGATATCGTATCTTATGCCTTTGTTTGCGATATGAAAAGCCAACCAAAAAGAGAAAGCAGGCGATTTCTGAAGAGAAGATTGCAGAAATATCAGATATAACCAACTCCAAAGCAGTCCATGTTTCCTAAAGGTCAAGTTCCGTGGAGGATTATTGAGATAAAATACAGATGTCCTGTCATCGACAAATTTTTTGAAATGTGTTCAACCGAGAAAGAATTGCGTTGCAGCTAACATATTCCTCCAACCAATCAACTTGTGTTGGTCTTGAGAAATACTGTCTCGAGAAATGCCATGGAGACTGAATTTGCGGTCGAGAACGGATTAGTATCATATGATTACTTAATGTGAGTCGCCAAACTACTGAGGTCGAAAAAATACTGTATCACAGCAAACAAGAAAAAAAACGACCGATGAATTATCGATGAACCCTATAAGCACTCCTCCTGAAACCCTCAGATGAGACTCTGCCAGCAAAATTTAAAACCAAATCAAGTTCACCTGAAACCAATGCTCTGCTTGTCGGTAAAGTTCTCGGAGGTCTTACTAGAAAACATGAAAAGATTCTACATCAGACGACTGCTTTGAAAAATGCTGGCTTGACGAAGAGTGTTATGCTGCTACATATAGTCCAATATAATAGTAACAGTTTTCTCCGTGACTCAACTAGAACAAACCTTATAAAGACAAGTTTTGCTGTAGCCGTAACGGAATTGTATATCATATGATTTTTTTTGGGTGGGGGGCGAGGAAAAGAGATAAAACAACTCGTGATATAAATCCAGAAAAGCAGTAAATCTGACGGGCCTGCACTTTACGGGAACAATGTTTTTCAAGAGTGGATTGTTGGAGGTTAGCGACTCTGTGCAAAGACCTTCCGCGTGCTATGAAGATTGTTCGAAGTGGACAAAAGTTGTGCAAGTGCTCCTACAGTTCAGGACCATGAAATGCTATCTTAGTGACGAAAGCAGAACGGGCCCCATATACAGACCGTATATTAACAATCCATTTGATTTTTCGCGCATCAGCAGGTACCACACAAAACATCTCCACAACGTGAAACCTTAAGGACCAAAAAAGAGGGTGTCCTAAGCCGGATACATTTTACACTGTGGATTGATTGAACTGTTACCAAAATTAATCTTCGAGGTGCATTGCTTCGAAGAATGCGTGCGCTATGATTGTCAGACTGTGTTGCTCTGCACACTTTCTCTCCACAAACAACAATTGTCTCTGCGACTTAAAAAGAGAGGCCTATCGCTACTACTCAATTTCAAAAATGACTGGTTGACATCTCTTTTGACTTTCTGTGTTCTATTGAAGAAAACTACAGAATTAAAAGAAGATTACCTGATCCGTGTTTATTAAATAGCACAACTTTCACCAGAGGACTAATCGACTCAATCAACTCGGCTGTACGTGCTAATGATTGTTTTGAAGAGTGGTTCTAATGGAGGATGGATGTATCCCGTTGCAACTTACAATCCGGTCACAAAGGAGTGTTTAATGAGGGCTAAATTCCGTCGAGGTCCCCCGTGTCTTCACTATTTGCAAAGCAGAACAAACTTATCGTCGTATGATTTCGCTGCAAGCAGATTTCTAATGGCGAAAAGCAAGATGTACAAGGAAAAATATAACTCCAAAACAAATACGGCAAGTAAAGCCAAGTTCCCATGCAGAATACCGGGCCCAACATTCACTGTGAAAATAACTAGAGCAACAGGAAAACATCTTCAAGGGGTCTGATTGCTCAGAGGATTGCGCTAAGGATAACGAAAGTGTGTCACGACATACTGTCCCCCCCACCACCCTCAAATGTTTCCTCAGAGACAAGTCAAGGAGAGTCCGCTGAGAACAAAAATATCAAGGCAGACAAGGTCATATCGTAATGATTTTCCTCGTGATCCTAAAAAGATAAAAACTCCCAATTCCATGAGAGAACAGCCAGATAATCCAGAAATCAGAATAATGGGAGGGAGTATAGTGTTATCAAGAGAAAGTCATTTCCGGATAACACTTTCATTAACAAGGGTGTAGCTAGTCCTTGACGACTGTAATGACGAGCCTGTTCATCTCAGACTGTCTGTGTGGCTGCTTCATACAATCCTATGAACCTGAAAGTGTATCCTAAGAAGTGAAACAAGGGGCTGCAACATCCACAGCATTGCTGGTACAACAAAATTGTAATCATCGACTTTCAATGCAGAGTGCAGAATGAAGTAACAGAACATCCGAGAAAAGAACCTGTAGACTCCCGGTAGTACTTCACCGGTGAAATTATGGGGAGACAGGAATGTTACGGAAGAATCTACTAGTGAAAATTTGTGTATGAAGACAGTAAATTGTGGCGGCAGCAACTTATGACCCCCCACATATAAGAATGTTTACTGAGGATAAAAACAACAGGAACGAAGCCAGCAAAAGCATCCAATCGGTCTGGCCCCAAAATAGTTTTCTCTTAAGATTTCCCTGTGCGATTTCAATGTGGTTAAAGAAGCGGTTCCATGCAGATACCCTGGAAGGTGTTTTCCCGGGCACACGCTTAATATACTCCAAGATTTGACAACGAAGTGGGATGTTTGGAAAAGTGTAAATCTATGAAAGATGTGTGATGCTGTGACGTTTCAACCCAACCACCGAGAAATGCTTTTTGAAGGACAAGTACAGAGTGATCCATGAGGGGCAGATACTGCAGTCACAAATAAAGATAGTATCATGATAGACTTAGAGTATGTAATGAGGAAGTGAAGCTGCCTACTATCAGAGAATAATACAAAACTGCGAGTGAATGAGTCGGATAGTGAAAAGAAACCTTCCGAAAGTGATACTAACGAAAATGGTCATGGAGAAACAGAAAGCAATTCTGATGGTGATATTGGAAGTGAAAGTAGTATTGATACACGCCGGGGAAACTGAAAGTTGATACTGTAGTGATAATGATGGTGATATCGGAAATGAAAGTAGTATTAATACAGGCGGTGATACTGAAAGTTGATACTGAATAGTGATAATGGTGTGGTGATATCGGAAAGAAAGTAGTATGACACAGCGGTGATACTGATAGTGATACTGATAGTAAAAATGGTGGGATTATTGGAAATGAAAGTAGTATCGACACAGGCGGTGATACTGAGAGTGATACTGATAGTGATAATGGTGTGAAGGGAAATGAAAGTATTATCGACACAGGCGGTGATAACTGATAGTGGATACTAGTAGTGATAAGGTGAGTAGATTATTGACAATGAGACACTAATGAATACCGGTGGCGAAATTAAAACCGATAAAACCACTCACGAAAAATCCGATTAAGTCCAACGAACCATGTAACTACCAACAAATTCTCGTTTGTGGTCAGCTATACGCCATAATTGAAAACGTCAAAAAATAAAAAGAATGGTTGGAATTTTGCCGGGATTGGATACAAGTTTCTCAGTCACCTAAATCCCACACAAAATAGGTGCCATTCTCAAGGATGAAACCAGACAAATCTCCTCATCTAGTGAGACTGCAGTCGCTTCAAAGATTGTTTCTACGACTTTTTGTGTACGAACTCAATCAACAGAAGAGCTGAGAGTGAAACAACAGAGGAACGAGAGTTTACGATTTCGATTGAAGAGGAGGAAAGAGATAAAGTTTAATTTTGAAGAAAGAGAGTAGGCTTCCTGGACAATATATCCCCGGAACCGCTGCCAGACGTTCTAGATAGTATTGACGATGAATATGCTTGCTTTGTCCTGTGTCATCGCTCAGCGGCATGCATTATAGTTATACATATGATCCACAACCTTGAAATGTATTTGAAATAACGAGAAAAGCTATCCAACGAAATCACGAATTAGATCAGAAATCGTTCGTATAACTTTTATTTTATGTATCGGAACCAACAAATAGTTTCACTCCCATCAATCAACCATCTGAATCAGGGAAAAAAAACCTCCACAGTGATTTAGCAGAACAATACCATACTCCCTTAAATCAAAAAAACCTAACTCTGATTCGAGAAAACGAAATTTCAAACAGATTCTCTTGCAGGAAAATGCCAAAGATTCCCCAAAAATTCAAGGAAGAAAAAGCCTACAGCACCCTTCAAATGCAGAAATACCTATTAATAAATGGACAGAATGAAGATGCATCCAGCAAGTAATCCTGCCAAATGATATAAAAACATCTCAACAGAAATAAAACATAAAAATGCCTTCAAAGGAAGAAAAACCTACTCAATCAAAAAATTCAAAATGTAGACCTGGTTTGGGCCTTTTTCCCCCAGTCCAGACGGAGCGATGAACGTGCATTCCAAACATTGAAGACGGAACCCACCTGCTCTTAGCCTGTGCTAACACAGAAGGAAGTACGCTGTAACATTCAATCCCACGTCCAATAAATGTATCTTAAAGAATAAACAAAGAAAAGAAAGGGAACCATTACAAACACAATGGAACTCCAAGGAACGTTGTGTCGTTTGAGACTTTGTTTGAATTCTCACAGGGAAGGCGTATAGCTGTTGCCCAGGGTCTTTCGAAACAAAGCTGCCACAACCCTGTCAACTAAGAAATCACAGTTAACAGGCGATACTGACCTCACATTGGGAATTTGAGTCAATGAGGCGTTATGAAGTAATGTGGTGATTACAAGGACTGTCTGTTTCGACCTATGTTACATCCTCTAAGAGGTGCTATCACCGAGATAAACACACGGCCATGTAGAGAACATCCCGATGTGGGCGGTTGATAAAGGAGTAGATCCATTGGGACTTTTCCTGCTCCGATGAGCCCTCTGAAATCCCTCCGAATGAAATCAAGTCCCTTCCCGAAGGTTTTGTTTGTAGATTATGAACAAAGCTTTTTCCCAAAGGGGTACCGTTGCATATCATAGATAAACTGTGCCCGAAGCAATGCGGGGATAGAAGTAAAGATAATCCGAAAGCGAAGCTTTTACATTTGTTGTGAATGAAGGGTCGTGTACCTGACGTGCATCTCCCACGAGGAAGCTATCTCAACTCTGTGGTGCTGTCAGAAAGGGGCCTATTCATGTCAATATGAGAACTGTAAAGACGGCGAATTCACATTGAAGGACTCGATTCAGGTCGGTGTCATTTCGGTTTTCTTTTAATAGAAAATTTAACCATATTAATATTAGAATTAAAATTATTTTGTTCCTCATATTTTGATATTAGGATTCCATGACCAATGAGAATTAAGATTGATAATGAATGAATAATATGAAGATATCTCAGAAAGTATAATCGCGATTACAACAAGAGGGAAAACGAACTGTGCCTCAATACTTGAGGTTTCAAAGTGGGACGCTCCTACGACTACATGCCGCGCCGTAAGTTGGCCCCTTAGTTTAATCTGTGACATAAATTGGTAAAACTTGGGTTATTTTGTAAAATTAAAATTTAAGGTTAGTTTTGTAATTCAAAAGTTAGTTTGTTTCAAAAAGTTAGTTTGTAAACTCAAGAGTATTGAAATTAGTTTTTCCAATACAATATTTAAAATCCCACATTCCAGGACACAAGCTCTGGAGAAATATACAGATGTTCGAAGTATCTACAATAAAGAATGCCTAGTAAGGTTCCTGGGGAAGTGCAGTCTTTCGAACACTTCTGTAATAATGAATCACAAACCTGTCCTAGAGACACTGTTATTAATAGGAACCTTGTCTACGCAGAACGGTGAGTCTACTTTCTTTTATTGTTACAGTGAACAGTAATTTTATTCGAAAATAGATTTTACTCTATTTGTTTATCATTAACATTTTTTACATTGATACAGACATGGTAGTGTTCAGTTCATAAGGATTTCCTAACCTCCATAAGTCAAGTGGTTCAAGGCATCAATCCTCATTGTAGATATTTTGGTCCTTGTGCAAACTATGACATACTTTAATTGTAAAACATTGATGTACAATTTATCGAATTCTAAAAAAAAATGCGGTTGTATGATCCTCTTACTCTGGTATTTCAGATGGTGTTTCATCGTGTCTTGAGCGTCAGTTTTCACACCACCAAAAAATTGGCTGGGATAACGCCCGTTAAAACCTGGGGGGTTACGGTTACTGTGGAAATGGGTATGTGAACAGTATGGAGGTACCAGTGCCGGTATCTTTGGAAAGCTGGCGTTTTTCCGACGCCAGGTTGGTTCTTTCTTACAGGTTTAAACTTTAAGTCGATATAGTGGTGGGGGGGGGGGGGGGGGGGGGGGGGGGGGGGGGGGGGGGGGGGGGGGGGGTGGGGGGGGGGGGGGGGGGGGGGGGGGGGGGGGGGGGGGGGGGGGGGGGGGGGGGGGGGGGGGGGGGGGGTTTGACTCTTGCTGCAGGAATCGGTTTAATCTAAGAACATTTAATCCCGTATCCAACGATATAATTTGATTTACTGGCGTAAACAACATACCACATGCACATCTTGTTTTGGTCCTTAGATATATATCACTGTATCCCTGGTAGTACCTATAGAACACTCGCTCAGTATCATATGTTCTTCCGTTCAAATTTAGAATACAAATATCTCCTCCTCAGAAGATTACGTGGTTAAGGTGATTTTTGGAATGCCCGACAGACTCTGAATGTGAACTATTAAATAATTTTATTAATACTGTTATATTTACATACGTGTAAAAGACGAAGCTCAACCTTACTATTCTACTATCCCTTAAATGTATTTGCTTATTATATTCTGTCATTTAAATCTATGTCATGAGCGCTTTTTTCTATGAAGCAAATATGATTGAATTTGATAAATTTTCAGTAAGCAACTTCGTTTTCACTAGAATATTGCGTAGAATTCCTGTTAATTACACTTTCAGTCAATGTAACATCATCCGTCGTGCACTGATTTTATCACTATCAATATCAGTTGTACTTTTTTTACTTATTTTTATTCTTTATGTTAAATAGATGATAAAGACATGTTTATATTTTGTCTTATTCAAGCGATTTAGAAAATAACCTAGCCTAAATCAATTGTAAACCCGCCTCCTCCCTCCGGGCTAGATTACGTATTATGTGAACGACCCCTTAAAGTCTACACTTTGAGCCGTCACTTATCATTATAAGCGTATATTCACCTAAGTAATAGAACTGTAATTTTATTCATTGAGGAAAAACGCATTCCCGTCACCTCATTACGCTTAGGCAACGTTGTCTTCCTAACACTTGAATATTCAAAAACTCTTACTACTTGTAAAGTCAGATTATAAAGAGTCGTTACAATCTACAATTCGTAGTCTAGTTTATTTGAATAAATTACAGTTCTATTGTTAGATGACTGTAAATATAAGAAGGGGGCGGGTGCCTGATATGGGACCGGCTAAAAGATAAAATAGACTAAGGAAAGAAATTTAACAAGAATACGGGCAGTCTCTCTCTCAGTTTAGTGTCATTAATATCAAAAATTCAGACCCAGATGAAGATTGAAGATTAACTCGTGTACGTATTCTAGATGCTGGACCAAATGTAAGGATCCCAAGGGACCTGTAATTACTATTATATGCTCAGAAAGCCCAGAAAATATGTAGATTCCTAAAAAAGATAGAATATATATCAATCTAAGTTAATTCACCCAATTTGGGTGTATTATTGCCATCAGACAGGATAATAGTTTATAAGTTGGATATCACAATTGACGTTCTCTCTTGTTACATGTCATAAAAAAGAAAAAAGGTCGTTTTAATGAAGGAAAAGATGCTACTAATAATATAAGGCAACATAGATTATTTTAATAAAATACCAAAAAAATGTTTATTTAAGATTGCAACCAGAAGAACTTAAACTTGAAAACCAAAATTTTACTATGTTTAGATCTGAAAAACTGTTAAGATGCTTAATAAAATATACATTGATGGTTTTACAATATAAACCACTGCAAAATAAAAAGAACACGACGAAAAGTGTAATATTATTCGTAGAATGTCATTCAATAGGGCCTTGACTACTATGCTGTAAAAGTAAACGGAGATTCATATCTGACCCCATTTTGTGCCACGGCCCGCGATAAAAACAAACCACGTTTACTCCAGACTTATGAGAAATGAAATCAGTGTTAGTAACCACGAAAAACAAAAAAGACGAATTTGATTCTTGAAAGGTTAAATTTAAGAGTGAGGCGAAAGTTTATTTAGAAGCAGCAGCTTCAAAAAAAATTGATTCCTCGTGTTCAGCAATAATCTAAGTTTTTTTTAATTGTTCACCAACTTGATTCTATACAACTGCACATTGTTACATACCAGGATGTTGATTTATTCTTCGTCCACAGGTTAAGGTATTATCCCTCTCAGTTCAATCTAGTGCGCTCCCCTGCATGTTCCGTGCTTGCTGCAGTATGGATGATGGCCAGAATGAGAGTTGGCCTGCATGCTGCTGTCAGTAGGAAGGTTGCTGCTAGTGCTACTGGCAGAAGGAGAGGTTGTTGAAGGAACTTTGGCTTGAAGGAGAGGGTGGCTGCAGGAGATGTTGGCTAAAGGAGAGTTACTGACGGAGAGGATGGCTGAAGGAGAGGTTGGCTGAAGGAGAAGGTTAGGCTGAGGAGAGGATTGGCTGAAGGAGAGGTTGGCGTAAGAAGTAGAGGTGGGCAGAAGGAGATGTTTGGCTGAAGGAGAAAGGTTGCCAGAAGGAGAGGTTGGCCTGAAGGAGAGGTTTGTCCTGAAGAGAGGTATGGCTACAGGAGAGGTTGGCATGAAGGAGAGGTGGCTGAAGTCTAAGCCAGTGTAGGCCTATAAACAGTCGTATCAGCACGATGTAGAAACAGGACCCCGATAATAACCTGAAAAGTAAAAGTATAGAAATAAATGTCCCAATCCAAATCTCACTATGCAATCAGCAATGTGATTCGGTTTGTAAACCAAATACCCCCTGTCAGCAAATTTAATCAGGCCTAAAAAATCTAACCCCCCTATTCCCCCTAAAACACTGAACCTGTCTGCTGTTGCGTTTGAGAAGACGAAGATGAACTACTTCCCAAAAGTACTACATGAATATCCAAAAAATCCAGCTATGCCCAACAGATAATTACCCCCCTGCAGATTTGAATCTTCCCTGAAACAAAAGATTGTTAGAACTTGGATTATTTAACGATGAATGTATTGGAGGCAGCCGAACACTGGGAGACGCGAATAGTGTCAGATTGACAATATCAATTAACGTTATTGTTTTCTTATGGCCAAATATTTTTCAAAATTTAAAAGATCAAACTCAACCAGAATTGCTTGCTGATATGTGATGTTTTCTGTCAGATTTTCGTCATCCACGATGACCTATAGGCGATGGGCCCATAAGAAAATTGGCACACAGAAGGAATACTCTAGTCCTGATAGAGCTCACTCTCACTATCCGTGTTCAGTAAGAAGATTTCGCCAGTCTTTAGTTTCCTGAAGATGTCGTAGCCTAAGACGAAATCAGAGCGGAATTCCAGTAAATGTAATGTGCGTTCACTAAAAGTTAATCAAGTAAACAAAGTCGGATTCAAGGAATAAAATATTAAATGAAATTCCGTACCGAAGAATAGTACGGAACAAAATCTTGATATTCGACGAAAGAACTATATGTTCTCTAGAGAGGACCTAGTAAAAATACTAAATGATATTACCACAAACAGTACTTGAAATGTCACAGTTTCCCACAACTTTACGAGGTTGTATCTTTATCACGTACTTTGAGATCTGGGAAATCTGAACACCCAACCCATTCACACCGAAAGAAAGCTCCAAAGGTGGGCATAGTAAAATCCACGCAACCTGCGGAAGTTGGAAGTTTTTTATTGTTTGAGTGGTCAATCAATTTAAAAAATTAAGAGATTTACCAAATAAATAATGATTACCAAATAACCGAAGAATATCAAATAGGGGAGTATCAGAACTGACCGTGTTTTGATGTGTTAGCGTCCTCTCACTGCATTCTGGAACAGAAAAAATGGAACCAATTCTGGGACCTGGAACATATGCAAATGCAAATTGAGATCTCAATGTGCTTTATTGGGGTGGGGGGGGGGGGGGGGGGGGGGTGGGGGGGGGGGGGGGGGGCGGGGGAATGAGGTGGGGCATAGTTTTAAGGTAATTTTTAAATTTGTAATTCAATGTTCTATGATAATGTGACAATTTCCAAGAATTTCGTGATTCTTCAAATAGATGTATAATGTATATACTTCAAATAAAAGTATTTATCTGTTGTAGCCAAGATTTTTCACATGGGAATTTAATTCAGATGTCATCAGCTTTTGAAAAAAGTGCGTGCTGCTTGAAAAAGGTTGTATGCATCCAAATATTTTTGGGGGTTCGCTTCAGAATTAGGGGGGGGGGGGTAGGGTAAGGAGTGATAGTGGATAGATGCCCCCATATTTGGGGATAGGTATTTACTTCCGGATTTGGGCGTAAGGTAAAACTATAATTATAAACCTTAAGTCCGAATCTGGGAGAAAATACCTTTCTGGTATTCTAATACTATAAATGGTATATACCATTTATAGTATTATACTACCAGGTATTATACACCTGACTCCCCCGAATTTGATGACGATCGGGAGCTGGAGGAATTAATGACTACTGAAATTTCCAGCCTTTAATCTGTTCTGTCGACTGAAATAATTCGGGTTTATTAGTATTATTTAGTACTAGTTTTAAGGTGGTATGGTCGACTTATCAATATGCAATACAACGAATCAAGCTTTCATGTGTATTGTATCATTTTCATCATTGTTATGGAAAATATGGATAAAATAGAAATTGATCCTGTTAAAGTCTGTGACTATATCCAACATCAACCAGCTGTGATTGCAGAGTATCAAGGGCACATTCCTCGCTAGGATTAGCTGAAATATTAAACATGATACTAATTTAAATTATTACAATTAGTAAATATCAAACATGGAAGATTGGGTATTATTTAAGTAATAAAATTGATAATTTTTTGTTCTGACTGTGTTAAACCAAGTTCTGCCGTAATATTATTGTATTTATGTTGCTTCAGGACGATATATCGAAACCGAGGTCTCCTGAAGCCACTTTTATAAATAATCCATTTCGTGTTATTTCATGCAATAAAAAGTGTTAAAGCTTCAACTTACTTGGTTTGTAGCGAGTAGTGCATCACTTTGATTAGACTCCTCCTTGAGCTGGGTTGAATGCAGCTTCTTATCCAATTGTGTCATTCCGCTTCAGTTGATAGGTTCGTTCCTGCTGAGCAAGGGTCTGAAATAAAGTGTTGTAATATTGTGATATAATAATAATGCATTAAAACTTTGTTAAATCTTTGGATTGATTTTAAATATTTAATGCTAAATATTTTGTTAAATGTACTTGACCAAAGCATTGAGGTTCTTGCTGTTCCCTGTACTGTTGAGATATAAGAAAGGTTACCTTCGTTGCGCTGCCAGGGGCTTCTGAGGACTGACTTTTTGTTTTTATTTGATTCAGCTAGTGCCTAACAGTGATCAGTGATATTAACCCGCCTGCTGATTTGAATCTTCCCTGAAACACAAGTTTGTAAGAACTTGGATTTTTAACGATGAATGTATTGGAGGCAGCCGAACACTGGTGACTGGGAGACGCGAGATATTGTCAGTTTGACAATTATATCAATTAACGTTATTGTTCTTTGTATCACGTCGTGACCCCCATCGTCGTTTCACTATAGTAGAGTTTCTACGATACAGGGGGAGCCGCGCACTCGTGCGCGGCGGGTCATACAACGTATGACAAATTGTTCTTACTGGCCAGACATTTTTCAAAATTTAGGATCAAACTCACCAGATTGCGTTGCTGATCGGAGATGTTTCTGGCAGATTTCGTCTCCACGATGACCTTAGTGATGGGCCCAGAAAGAAATGGCGCACAGAGTCAGAAGGGAATACTCTTAGGTCGGATAAAGCTCATTGTTTCGGATAGGTACCTTACTATATCCTGTATCCGTGTTCAATGAAGAAAAGTTCGCCTGTCGTTAGTTTCTTCGTGAAGATGAAGTAGCCTATGAACGAAATCAGGAGCGGAATTCCTGTAAATGTAATGTGCGTTCCTTTAAACAACTAAACAAAGTCAAAGGCGATTCAAGGAATAAATATCAATAAATTCCGTACCGAAAATAGTACGGAAAAAAATATTAATAGTCGACGAAAGAACATAGACGTCATCTAGAGAGGACAGTAAAAATACTAAACGTAAATAGTATTAACACTAACAGTACTGAGATGTCGACATTCCACAACTTGCGAATTTTAAATATTTAATGTTAAATATATTTTGTTAAATGTACTTGACTAAAGCATTGAGGTTCTTGCTGTTCCCTGTACTGTTGAGATCTAAGAAAGGTTACCTTCGTTGCGCTTCCTGGGGCTTCTGGGGACTGACTTTTTCTTTTCATAACTTTCCATTTAGGGAAATTGAATTTAATAGTAGTTTTATTTATTTAAATATCTACGTTAGATTGCAGTATCATGTTGATTGCTCTATCCAGAGCCCTCTCGCTTGCAGTAGCGCGCGCGACCGCCGCGAAACAAGCGCGTCACGCAGTACGCGTAGACTCATGGCTGGGTGAATCATGTGGGGGGGGGGGGGGGTTGCAATTTTTATTTAGCAATTTCACTGCTTCAATACCTTGGTTCATACACTTGGGTCCATTTAATTTGAAATTAAATTCTGTTTCTGAGTTGCAGGTCACTTCATTGCTCCCTTTACTGAGAGCTCCAGAGTCAGAACAAGTCACTTCTACCACAGTTCCTTGCTTTACTGGGAACGTTGTTGAAGTCTGGATCGTACTTTTCCACTCATCTTTCAGTCCAGTGCAGATCACTGAGATCGGTTTGTATTCATTGTGGTTTAATGTCAGCCAGAAAAATGTTGTATGGCGAATAATTATAAAGTAACTAAAATAAAGACTAACGGACGCGGAGAACATGAAACGGGGCTTCAGTCAACAGCGAGCTAGGAACTATGAAACAGGGTATAGACAAACAGATAGAAGCCCTCTGGAAACAACTCAGCTCCATCAACCAAACCAGCCTCCCCTAACTACCAACATTCCATCAGTACCAACTACCCAACCAAATGGTACAACCCCCACCTACTCCGCGTGGAACAACGGCCAGAATCAGTGTTCCATCAATTATAAAATGCGCAGTGTCCCCTAAAGCCACCAGCACAAGTGGAAAATACCCTTTATTTTTGACACTATTCTAAACAACAAAAATACATTCGAGCCATTTATGGGGATTATAGAAACGTCGCTGAAGAGCTACATTACCGATGCGCAATTGCAGTTAAAAAACTTTTCAGTCTTCAGATCAGATAGAGACTTGAGAAAGTGCATTGTTATACGTTAAGATACCTGGCGGACAGTCTACAATCTGGTACACATCCTGAACCCAGTTCCCTCCAATTCCGTACTTGCAGCCGTTAGCTCTCCCATGCTTCTTATACGTCGCCCCTGCATCAGCAGCCGTGAAACACTCATCTTCACTCTGGACTGCAAATACAGTGTAACCTTTTCCAGCTGCGCGATCTCTGCATTTGTTTACTTGATTGTTGTCGAAACTGACCTTGTCTCCTTTGATTGCACGATTGCTGCGACTATCTTTCCAGCAACCCAGGTGTTTCCGACATTCCCCAAGCCCTGGGAATACCACATTGTTCATAAGGAAATGACCGATAAAGAATAAAATAGGAAATTCGGGAATAAATGTTATTCTTATATTATATTATTTAATTTCCACTCACCGTTTGTGTTGGCATGCATCGAGCTCAAGAAACAGACAGCTGTTAAAAGCAAAAACATTTTATCCATATCGGTAGTTACGTTTTACAACTCATCCTGAATTTGTAATTTAACATGATATCACTTAAAAGTCTTAAAACATATTATTATTATTAAGAAACTGTTTAAACCATTAAAATATTCAAAACCCCTATAAGAAATCAAGACACATAATAGTAAATAGTGCGATAGATACAAATAATCATTTGGTGAAAAAACAAAATTCTTACCTTCAGTCGTTATAGCACTTGCAGTCCCAAATAGGAAGAGAAACGAAAACAGTGTCAACACTTCTATTCTACTTTAAGAAGGTTGAAGATTTATTCATAAATATTCAGATTTATTTAACGATAACATTGAATAAAAAATGTATTTCTGGATGAGGCATAATTTTGTTAAAACAAAATGAATACTTCATTAATATTGCAGAAAAATTTAGGAATAGAGAGGGACAGAGGGACACAGGGACACAGGAACACAGGGACACAGGGACACAGGGATACAGGAACACCGGGACACAGGAATACAGAAACACAAGAAAACAGGGACACAGGGACACAGGGACACAGGGATACAGGAACACAGGGACACAAGGATACAGAGACACAGGGACACAGGGACACAGGGACACAGGGATACAGAGACAAAGGGATACAGAAACACAGGGACACAGGGACACAGGGACACAGGGACACAGGGACACAGGGACACAGGGACACAGGGACACAGGGACACAGAAACACAGGGACACAGGGATACAGGGACACGGGGACACAGGAACACAGGGACACAGGGACACAGGGACACAGGGACACAGGGACACAGGGACACAGGGACACAGGGACACAGGGACACAGGGACACAGGGACACAGGGACACAGGGAAACAGGGACACAGGGACACAGGGATACAGAGACACAGGGATACAGAAACACAGGGACACAGGGACACAGGGACACAGGGACACAGGGACACAGGGACACAGGGACACAGGGACACAGGGACACAGGGACACAGGGACACAGGGACACAGGAACACAGGGACACAGGGACACAGGGACACAGGGACACAGGGACACAGGGACACAGGGACACAGGGACACAGGGACACAGGGACACAGGGACACAGGGACACAGGGACACAGGGACACAGGGACACAGGGACACAGGGACACAGGGACACAGGGACACAGGGACACAGGGACACAGGGACACAGGGACACAGGGACACAGGGACACAGGGACACAGGGACACAGGGACACAAAATAACTATTATTAGATAAAGTTGTAAACAAGGAATTGTTAAAAACGAACGTGCTTAATCACTCTACACTCGAATTACAAGAACTGGAACGATAACAGATAGGCATTTTGGAAATTACTAGAATGAGCTACAGGGTTATTAAGACACCCTTTTAAAACAGCAGTATGTAGCGACAGATAGCGCTAAATAACTCTATATAACGCTAAATAGTGTCAGATAGCGCCGATTAGTGATAATAACGCTAACTAATGACAAAGGCATGTAACCGAAACGTCGAAAATACATGATGTATCTTGTTTTATAGTCAGTGGGGACTTTCAATTCGTCCTCTGCTCAAAAGAGCGGAAAAAACATAAAAACCGCTATAAACTGTCGGACACCTTTTTCAGCGGCCAGGTAGCGCAGTTGGTTAGAACGCCTGTCTTACAATCGTTAGGTTGCGAGTTCGAAACCCACTGACTGCCTGGTCGTGGGGTGAGCGTCGTCGACGTTCAGCTAAGGATCATGAGTGGTCTATGCAGCCCCCCGGTCTACTCAGCCGAATACTCGAGAAATCGGGTGTGAGGGTTAAATGAGGAGCTGCACATTGCAGCAAAGTCTCGGACGAAGAAAGTATGGTACACACTACCTTAACCGTCACTGGCCAAAAAAGATCCTTCGGCTTCCTGTAATTGGCTGGTTGCACTTGTGTAACATTGTGGCTGTTGGAATACACCGAAGTAAAATAAGTGTCTAGATAAAAAAAGATATCAATAGATCGCGCTATATAGCGTCCGATAGCGCTAAGTGCGCAACATCTAGTGTCAGTGTTATTTTATATATAGCGCTATCGCTGAATTTCGTTCAATATTACTGGCCTTGAGAATCTCATTATCAAACAATAAAAGTAACACGAAATATAAGTGCAGGTATTGGATCCATTTGAGTGAACTGTAGCAACAATCAACGTACAGCAAAATTCTATAACAAAATCAGGAGTATCATCAACATCGAATATCGATTAAAACCTAAAAAGTCCTTTGAAAAACTTTACCAGGAGACAATCTTTCCAAACCTAGCGATATAGCTTGATCTCCTTCTCAGACCGATTGTGGGTTTGGAAACATTTCCGTAGATGCATTGAAAACAGCGGAACTTGATTCGATATTATCGATGCTTTAATCTAACATTAATTATGGGGAATATGTTAATCGTATGTCACGCTAAATCATATAAGTCTGGTAAATGTGGATGAATAACTGTAACTGTTATCAATGCGAAATAAAAAGATTAACAAATTGTTGTAATCATGATATGTTAATTCTACGTTTGTTCGAGTGGTAAAAAATGGTATGTCTATATAACTCATCTCCCTTACTCTAACACTCAGTGGCGTAACGTTGCCTGTTACGCTACTGCTAACAATAAGCTGCACTAAATCAAGAGCCCGGTCTCTGCCTTATCATAGTCTCATGTGCGCTGTGTGATTCGTGGGTCACGTGATCAGCATTGGTCAGGTCTCGGTGACGGTAATCTCTTCCTGCAGAAGAGTTATAACCGTATGAGCTAATGACCGAGCAACCTACCAATGAATAAGTCAACAGCTTGTGAAACTGCGAGGGGACCTTTAATGAAGGTTTAAGAAATGCAGGAAAAGATTTCAAGGCGTGAAGCTGAGATTTTGTGTAGGCATTGTTTTCCGATGGGCAATCGACGATTATCTTGAAATAGCTCATCGAGAATGGGAGGGGGAACTTTAATATAGCTTTAAGAAATGCGGTAAAAGTTGTCAAAGCTTGAAGCTGTATTAAACTGAACGATTTAAATCTGTGGGAGGAATTTAATAGAGATTTTGTCCAAGCAATGTTTTCCGATGACCGATGGGTAATCACTAATCGACGATTAACAGAAAATAGACACAAAATAGACACAAAATAGACACAAAATAGACACAAAATAGACACAAAATAGGCCAATTTTACATTCCTAATCCACACGCATACTGTCCTGATATGCTTATCTTTTGTTTAATTTTGTTATCGCGTCACTCCCATTTGTAAACGGATATGATCGTTATAATTATCATTTATCAGATAGGAGATAAGTCACCAGTTTAACTTATGAATGTGAAAGTAGAAGACACATAAATAAATGTTATAAATAAACAATATCTGCACAATTTGCATACCTAATAGTAAGGGGAAAATTGGTCGATTTAAGGGTTCCGTTGGATTTGAATGTTCACAAGGATTTCTCAACGGAATATGGTAGTTAGGACCCCTACGAACATAATTAGACTTGTTGCCAATTTTGTATCTCAACAGAAACACCACTTTTACCACTTTTTACCACCTTTGTACCACCTTTCTGGTTTGCCAAATATCTTTAGTTGTGAACGTCGTAGAAGGCTGCAAATTAACCTAGAATGTTTATCTTATCAAGGAGTAAAACTTTTGTATGAAAAATTTTGACATTTGACAATCAGCTAATTGGATAATTACCAATTAGTTAATCACCAAAAAAAGTGAAAATTTTTTATTGGCTCAAAATGATTGAAATCGTTTGAAACACGGAGAAATGTAGTTTTTAGAAAAACTTCAAAAATTGTTCACTTAAAAATTTTTTTCGAGACTTTGAAAAAAGTTTGAAAATTTTAAAATATTTTTTCCGCCAAAAGTGATCGAATTGCATGAAACGTAATTAGGAATAGCTTAGCGGAAAGGGCTGAACCTGAAAAAGGTTAACCACACAATATTAGAGTTTCATAACTAATTACAATACAGCTTTATCAAATTCCACATAAAGAAACAGCACAAAAGGACCATTTAAGATCGAACCGATTTTATACCTGCTGTACTATCATTTTATTGATTTCAATGATCAAAACCTCTGTACCGTCAATCTTGCCAATCTATACCGGGTATCTGAATGTACCGGACCTCTTATTTACCTCTATAATTAGACCCAGTTATGCAAGAAATGCGATTTCTCACAGGGATTTCTTTTAACTTTGCACTTTTTGTCACTCTCGCAAGAGGCCCGGTATTATAGGGGGGTATAGGAAGAGAGTGTAAATATACCTTTCATCATCCACTGTGGCTTTTTTGTATTGTGAATGCGCATGCCGCTTCGTTTGCTATGCCAAATACCTCAAATAACCCCCATATCTCATTGCCAGGGTCGGGATAGAGCTGGAGATAGCATCGAGAGGTTGCTAGAAATAGCTAGATTTAGAGTAAACTGGTGGTAGCTGGGTGGTGCTAGCATGGATGTAGCAGAACGTAGCTACACGGGGTTTCATTGGAGTTGGTTATTTTAATGGCCAAAGAGTGCCGGAACTAAAGTTACTTAAGATTGCAGTTGAGGGGCAGTGTAAACCACGGTGTAGTCAGGGACACAGAGCTACAGTGCAGGAGTACTGCAAAAGAACAGTGCAAGTGATACAGTCTGCAACAGTAAAACGCAGACGAAGCTAGACTTAGAGTTAACTGATGTAAGCTGGGTGGTGCTAAAATGGAGGTAGCAGAACGTACTACATGATGAAAACAGGAAAACTAAGGCTGGTTGAGACCTAAAAAGATGTGAATCTGTCCTGATAGATCCAGTGAAGAGCGAGTTTCGAAGAGTTTGATCACTAACCTAAAGCTTTAAAGAAGAAGAGGGCTAAAGAGACTCACTTTGATCAATAAATCCGGTACGGCAAGGTCTGTAGCCTTGATAAGAAGATACCATGAAGTAATTCATGCGGTAAAGTCGATTTATATAAAGGTTTCGTTGGATCTAAAAAGGGTGGGTCAGTCTCTCTGTTTTCATCAGATTCTGATGAAAGGCTGTTAAGCTCAGGACGGTGATCTTAATAGGTCGGATAGCTGTACCTGGTTGCTTTCAACCCACCCTTGTCGCTTGAAAATAAGTTCTCACTCCACCTCTTCCAAAAATGCAGTTACCAGAGAAGGGCACTCTTCTTCCTCCTCTTCTTTCAACCCAAACACAATCAGGTTCCAGCTCCTCTCCTCCTCTGCAGTCACAATCTTATCTCCTTCTTCGGCGTTTTACTGTTGCATACTGTATCACTTGCACTGTTCTTTTGCAGTACTCCTGCACTGTAGCTCTGTGTCCCTGACTACACCGTGGTTTACACTGCCCCTCAACTGCAATCTTAAGTAACTTTAGTTCCGGCACTCTTTGGCCATTAAAATAACCAACTCCAATGAAACCCCGTGTAGCTACGTTCTGCTACATCCATGCTAGCACCACCCAGCTACCACCAGTTTACTCTAAATCTAGCTATTTCTAGCAACCTCTCGATGCTATCTCCAGCTCTATCCCGACCCTGGCAATGAGATATGGGGGTTATTTGAGGTATCTGGCATAGCAAACGAAGCGGCATGCGCATTCACAATACAAAAAAGCCACAGTGGATGATGAAAGGTATATTTACACTCTCTTCCTATACCCCCCTATAATACCGGGCCTCTTGCGAGAGTGACAAAAAGTGCACAGTTAAAAGAAATCCCTGTGAGAAATCGCATTTCTTGCATAACTGGGTCTAATTATAGAGGTAAATAAGAGGTCCGGTACATTCAGATACCCGGTATAGATTGGCAAGATTGACGGTACAGAGGTTTTGATCATTGAAATCAATAAAATGATAGTACAGCAGGTATAAAATCGGTTCGATCTTAAATGGTCCTTTTGTGCTGTTTCTTTATGTGGAATTTGATAAAGCTGTATTGTAATTAGTTATGAAACTCTAATATTGTGTGGTTAACCTTTTTCAGGTTCAGCCCTTTCCGCTAAGCTATTCCTAATTACGTTTCATGCAATTCGATCACTTTTGGCGGAAAAAATATTTTAAAATTTTCAAACTTTTTTCAAAGTCTCGAAAAAAATTTTTAAGTGAACAATTTTTGAAGTTTTTCTAAAAACTACATTTCTCCGTGTTTCAAACGATTTCAATCATTTTGAGCCAATAAAAAATTTTCACTTTTTTTGGTGATTAACTAATTGGTAATTATCCAATTAGCTGATTGTCAAATGTCAAAATTTTTCATACAAAAGTTTTACTCCTTGATAAGATAAACATTATAGGTTAATTTGCAGCCTTCTACGACGTTCACAACTAAAGATATTTGGCAAACCAGAAAGGTGGTACAAAGGTGGTAAAAAGTGGTAAAAGTGGTGTTTCTGTTGAGATACAAAATTGGCAACAAGTCTAATTATGTTCGTAGGGGTCCTAACTACCATATTCCGTTGAGAAATCCTTGTGAACATTCAAATCCAACGGAATGCCACTTTTCCCCTTACTATAAAGGCAAAGGGGCCGAATAAATGATAAAAGGAAATCAATATTTCCTCTCAACTCTGACCTATAGCGCCCGTAACCCTTACCCGACATCATCCTTCCACTTCTCACCAAACCCTCAAGCTTCTTTCTCACTCTCTTCGTCAGGTAACAACGCTGGCCTTCCATTTGAACCCTGATGAACCTCATGATTGCGACCACGTCGTCCTTCGTTCTTGCATCTCTCATCATCATCTTCATCCTCACTCTGGACACCGCCATTAACTCTTCCCCGTGCTTCATCACCTCTTCCTCTTTAAATATCTCCACTCGGATGCTGGGGTTAGCTTCCCGTTCCTCTCTCGCAAACTTGTCGTCATACTCATCACGGCGGAACTTCTCTACCTGCCTACTGCTGTAGTACTGGATGGAGGGGGAGCAGGCTTTTCCTGCTTGTTCACAAGGGTCACCCTCGGGTGTCTGGGTAGTGGTTGCTCCTTGTCCTCTCTTTCCATCTCTTTTCTTTTCTCCCCGCTCCTAGGTTTTTCTGGCTCAATCTCACCTCTTCTTGAATCAAAACTAATGCTTTTGCCTCCTTTAATCTCTCCATCTTTGTAGGGGCCTCCACCACCATGGGTTCTTCCTCCCTAGCTTTACTTCTGATCCTCAATATTGCTCTGGCCTCCTCCTCAGTCCTCATGCTCTCCTTAATGATCTGCTCCAACACTAGTTGCTTCATCTCCAATTCCCTCTTCTTCAAATCTTCCCGCTCTTTCTTCCTTTTTTCCAGCTCCTCCGGCTCTATCCGTCTTTTCTCTATCTTCTCAGCTACTCCAGTTCCTTCTTTCTTTTCTCTAGCTTTTTCTCCACTGTCTCCAAACCCCTCTGATCCATTAATATTCCCGAACCCCGAGTAACTTAACGCTCCTCCCGAGCTTTCCCTTGCTCCTTGGTTTCTCTTTCTCACCAATCTTATCCTCGCCTCCTCACTTTGGTTCACAATCGCTTCGTCAAAGCTCCTGCTCTCGCTCCATCTGTTCTCCTTCCATTCTCTTTCTCCTTCTAATTCTTCTTCAAATCTTTTCCTCTCCTTTTCCCTCCGTCCTATCTTCTCTTTCAATTTCTTCAACTTTTCCCCTCTTTTCTTCACTCTTTCATCTTCTTGACATTTTCTACAAAGATCTTCCATGAGCAGCTGCCCCTCTTCATCCTTCTTCTCTTTACATAAATAACATCTGTAGCTCATCCTGAAACCGTGGAAGTATTAATGACAAAATTACAGATAAAGCTGCAATTAGTAACAAAATTACAAATAACGCTGCAATTAGTAACAAAATTACAAATAAAGCTGCAATTAGTAACAAAATTACAAATAAAGCCGCGATTAGTAACAAAATTACAAATAAAGCTGCAATTGGTAACAAAATTACAGATAAAGCTGCAATTAGTAACAAAATTACAGATCAAGCTGCAATTAGTAACAAAATTACAAATAACGCTGCAATTAGTAACAAAATTACAGATAAAGCTGCAATTAGTAACAAAATTACAGATAAAGCTGCAATTGGTAACAAAATTACAGATAAAGCTGCAATAATAAAACTGCATGACGTAGTAGTACCTGACACGACAAAGCGTTCGTTACTAAACATCTCCCGGGTTAGAAACGGCAAAGGAATAACACTCTCAACACGTCTACCCAAGAAGGCATCAGGAGCGAATCTCTACTGGATATTTATCGCTACGCCATGCAACCTTCACTCAAAATACGTAGGTACGAGTGCGAAACAAATAAAGTCACCTCAACTTGACATATATAAAAATATGAAGTTTAAACATCTAGATTAAACCTTATCGGCACAAGAATATTAAAAGTCAACTCAAGGCAAATCCAGGCATCAGGAGCGATGCTCTACCGGATCTAAAGGTGACTCACACTCTACAGTCTACTCTTCTCCACGGTTCAACAACTAACTCCACCTCTCGCGAATTCTACACTCTCCAGGGTAGCAAGCCCTTCTAAATAAAAACCAGACATCACTTATCAAAATCAACTGCTATCACTGACCAGACAAACTCTAAGCACGGCGGAAGACAAGAAATGCAACGATGACCACCCTCCACAGGTTCCAGGTAGTCTGCAAAACATGACAACAAACATCGTGTCTGCCCGAGCAACAGGTAGTATACTGGCATCACGTGACCAGCAATCCTCTAAAACCCAAGTAAACTGTCCTTTACCACCTTCAATACAACACTTATTCTCGACACCGGTCTGTAATAATCCGGCTTTTTTAACTCCGTTCTATTTATTAGAGAACGTCCTCCACTGGCTACAGGCGTACTCTGTTCATCAGGTGAGTAAGCTAGTGTACTGTTGCTCTCCCCCAGTATGACAGGACTCAAACTATCCTCCATCTCAGATGTAGGTTTCTCAACCCCTCTGCTCCACCCAGGTGTGTAGAAAGATCCAAAACTCGATTCCGTTTCCTGGATCGGTGATGAAACGTGAACTGCAGTGTTAAACCTAGCTGGTTGAACTGTACTGTCCTGTCTACATGTTTCAGAAGGAAGTGATTGAGATCTGTCAGAAATCTCAAGTGTCGGACATACTAAGATACTCTCTCGAACCACAGAAATCCTTCTCTCCACATGCTCATTATGTACTTCCTAGATCACATGAGGTTGACATCCAGGTTTCACCCCAGCTGCCTCCACACATTCACCCTCCTGTCTCTCATACCACTCCCGACTTTACTGACGAGGATACAGAGACCGTCCTCACTAATCTACTTGAGTCTCGTTCATCAGACTTCAAGCAAGAGAACCACGCGGAATATCGATCGTCTCTTTGAGTATGTCAAAAAGTTTAAGAACACGATGCCCCCTCCAATTTTCTGAAGTGATAATTTTGGAACTTTGACGGGCTATAACTCTCGCTAGGAACAGCCATTTGCCCAAAACTTGGTACCATATGACTCTACTCAATGAAATAAAAAATGTCACCCACAAGTTGGCGCTCTTAGTACATACACTAAGTGAGCCGAGTGGGTCGTCAATGACCCAAATTCTTTATTTCTAAAAAGTTAGAGTCACACAGTATTGATCATATGTTTTTTACTTACGCTACAGTTTTTATTTTATCCTAACGTCTTTGTTTCAGAAGTTAAAGCCGAAAAACCCTGATGGGTCGTTTGCGACCCGGACGAGTGGGTCGTATGCGACCGCAGTGGCGCAGTTAGTAAACAGCGTCTAGCTCTGTTTGTGAACATTTGATTATCACTGGCTTTTCATTTGTCTCAAGGAAATCGTTGCCTGCAACTATTTTGTTCTCAAAAAATAAGCCTACATAAAGTTGTAATGTCCCAATCAAGGCAAGAAGTTAAGTGAAATATTTTCCAATTATGACGACTAATTAGTCTAATTATTTAATTGTTAGTGATTAATTGGGTCTCGACTGGAAAGTCAATAACGTAGCCCAATAAATTTTGAGCATATGTGCGAAAGATTCGTGGCGTTTAGTATTTTGGTTTGTCCTCTATGACTATAGCCTCTAGAAAAGGTGTGTCGTAAACGACCCTATCGTCCCTAATGGGTTAATAGTGAGTATTGATTCGGAAAGACAGCAGCAATACTGCGGAGCCTAAAAGGAGAGACACGGTGAGAAGTGATAGTGATGACAGTGATAGCAGTAGTGATGAGGAGGGCTGGAGGGGGATGCCTGAGCAATACATATACATGTGATCTTGGCAGTACATATTATACTTTTTCTTATAACACCGAATACTGTCAGTCATACAAGGCTTGAAGTTGAATGGGTTAATTGTAATTACGATATGAAGCATGAGTTGGCGCTCTTAGTACATACACTATATGTTCTTCCGTCATGTTTATAATACAAATCTCCTCCTCAGAAGATTACGGTGGTTAAGGCGAGTTAGGAATGCTCGACAGACTCTGAATCTGAACTTTAAATAATTGTGGACACAACAAGAAAATTGAGAATAATCTTGTGCGAGGGTAGGGACCCAGATGTCGTTTCTAACCCAAATAAACTTTAAGGAGGCTTCTCATCAGTAGCCGCACCTCCTTACTCGGTTTCTGAACTGGAATTCTATGGGCTTCCAGACGGCCAGACCGAGTATTACCACCCCATCCTTCTAGAGTTCATCACAAGTAGCACCCACCTTGAAGATCTTTGACACCCAGACACACCCCATTGGCGAACAAACTTTGGATATAATCTTACATGCTCCCGAAGGAATCCCTGGTTTATGGTCTTTCTCATCGTCACCAGCACTTTCACTAGGTCACCAGCTCTTTCACTGAAGTCATCAGCCCTTTCACTGAAGTCATCAGATGTGACTCTGATCAACGGTATAGTTGTGGACACAACAAGAAAATTGAGAATAATCTTGTGCGAGGGTAGGGACCCAGATGTCGTTTCTAACCCAAATAAACTTTATGGTCTTTCTCATCGTCACCAGCACTTTCACTAGGTCACCAGCTCTTTCACTGAAGTCATCAGCCCTTTCACTGAAGTCATCAGATGTGACTCTGATCAACGGTATAGTTGTGGACACAACAAGAAAATTGAGAATAATCTTGTGCGAGGGTAGGGACCCAGATGTCGTTTCTAACCCAAATAAACTTTAAGGAGGCTTCTCATCAGTAGCCGCACCTCCTTACTCGGTTTCTGAACTGGAATTCTATGGGCTTCCAGACGGCCAGACCGAGTATTACCACCCCATCCTTCTAGAGTTCATCACAAGTAGCACCCACCTTGAAGATCTTTGACACCCAGACACACCCCATTGGCGAACAAACTTATTAATACTGGTATATTTACTACGTGTAAAGATGGCTCAACCTTACTATTGTACTATCCTTAGGTGTAATTACTTATTATATTCATGTAATGTAAATCTATGTCATGAGCGCTTTTTTCTATGCTAATCATAATATGATTGAATTTGTATATTAACTTGTCAGTAAGCAACTTCGTTCTAGAATTTGCGTAGAATTCCTTGTTAATTTCAGTCATGTAACATCATCGTCGTGCACTGATTTATCACTATCAGAATATGATAATTGTACTCTTATTTTTATTCTTTATGTTAAATAAGATGATAAAGAACATGTTTTATTTTGTCTTATTCAAGAAGATTTAGAAAATAAACTAGCCTAAATCATTTGGAAACCCGCCTCCCCCCTCGGCTGATTACGTATTATGTGAACGACCCCTTAAAAGTCTACATCTTTGAGCCGGTCACATAACTTATAAGCGTATAGTCACCTAACAATAGAACTGTAATTTTATTCACGAGGAATTACGCTTCCAGTCACCTCGTACGCTTAGGCAACGTTGTCTTCCTAACACTTGAATATTCAAAAACTCTACTACTTGTAATGTCAGATTATAAGAGTCTTACAATCTGACATTTCAAGTAGTCTAGTTTATTTGAATAAATTACAGTTCTATTGTTAGATGACTGTAAGTATAAGAGGGGGCTGGGTGCCATATGATGATGATATGGGACCGGCTAAAAGATATAGACTAAGGAAAGAAATTTAGACAAGAATACAGTCTCTTCTCTCAGTTTAGTTCATTAATATTCAAAAATTCAGACCCGAGATGAAGATTGAAGATTAACTTGTGTGTATTCTAATGCTGGACCAAATGTAAGGATCCCAAGGGTCCTGATATTACTATTATAGCTCAGAAAGCCCAAAAAATGTGAGAGTCCTAAAAAAGATTTGATGATATCAATCTATGTTTATGCACCCTAATTTGGGGTGTTATTGCCATCAGACAGGATATAGTTTATAAGTTGATATCACAATTTAAGTGTTCTCTCTTGTTACATGTCATAAAATGAAAAAGTTCGTTTTTAATGAAGGTAAAAGATGCTACTAATAATATAAGGCAACATAGATATTTTAATATAATACCAAAAAATGTTATTTAAGATTTCAACCAGTAGAACTTAACTTGAAAACCAAAATTTACTATGTTTATTGATTCTGAAAAACTGTGTAGATGCTTAAGTAAAATATACGATTGATGGTTACAATTTAACCACTGCTAAAATAAAAAGAACACGACGAAAAGTGTATATTATTCGTAAAATGTCATTCAATTGGCCTTGACTACTAGTGCTGTAAAAGTAAACGAGAATTCATATCTGACCATTGTGCCACGGCCCGCGATAACAACAAACCAAGTTTTACTCAGACTTAGAGTAATGAAATAAGTTATTAACCACGAAAAACAAAAAGAAGAATTTGATTCTTGAAAGGTTAAATTTAAGAGGTGAGGCGAAAGTTTTTAGATGCAGCAGCTTCAAAAAAAATTGTTCCTCGTGTTCAGCAATAATCTAAGTGTTTTAAATGTTCTCAACTGATTCTATAAACTGTCAATTGTTCATACCAGGAGTGATATTTATTCTTCGTCCACAGGTTTAGGTATTATCCCTCTCAGTTCAATCCAGCTAGTGCGCTCCCTGCATGTTCCGGTGCTTGCTGCAGTTGGTGCTGGCAGAATGAGAGGTTGGCTGCAGTTGCTGCTGGCAGTAGGAGAGGTTGGCTGCAGTTGCTACTGGCAGAAGGAGGGGTTGGCTGAAGGAGAGGTTGGCTGAAGGAGAGGTTGGCTGAAGGAGAGGTTGGCTGAAGGAGGGGTTGGCTGAAGGAAAGGTTGGCTGAAGGAGAGGTTGGCTGAAGGAGAGGTTGGCTGAAGGAGAGGTTGGCTGCAGTTGCTACTGGCAGAAGGAGGGGTTGGCTGAAGGAGAGGTTGGCTGCAGGAAAGGTTGGCTGAAGGAGAGGTTGGCTGAAGGAGAGGTTGGCTGAAGGAGAGGTTGGCTGAAGTCTAAACCAGTGTGGCCTTTATAAGTCGTTCAGCACGATGTAGAACAGGAACCCGATAATATCCTGAAAGTAAAAGTATAATAATAAGTGTCCAATCCATCAACTCACTATGCAATGTGAGTCGGTTTTGTAAACAAGATCCCCCTGTCAGCAAATTTAATTATGGCTAAAAAATCTCATGTGATCAATTTCTAAACCCCTATTCCCCCTAAAACAGCTAACCTGTCTGCTGTTGAGAAGGATGAAGATGTACTACATCCCAAATGTACTACATGAATATCCAAAAAATCCAGCTAGTGCCCAACAGTGATATTACCCCGCCTGCTGATTTGAATCTTCCCTGAAACAAACGTTTGTAAGAACTTGAATTTTATTGGAGGCAGCCGAACACTGGGAGACGCGAGATAGTGTCAGTTTGACAATATCAATTAACGTTATTGTTCATAGTGGCCAAATATTTTTCAAAATTTAAGATCAAACTCACCAGATTGCGTTGCTGATCGGAGATATTTCTGGCAGATTTCGTCTCCACGATGACCTTAGCGATGGGCCCAGAAAGAAATGGCGCGCAGAAGGGAATACTCTTAGGTCGGATAAAGCTCATCTCACTATCCGTGTTCAGTAAAGAAGAGTTCGCCTGTCGTTAGTTTCTTCGTGAAGATGATGTAGCCTATGAACGAAATCAGGAGCGGAATTCCTGTAAATGTTATTCGCGTTCTTTTAAACAACTAAACAAAGGCGATTCAAGGAATAAATATTAATAAATTCCGTACCGAAAATAGTACGGAAAAAATATTGATAGTCGACGAAAGAACACAGATGTCATCTAGAGAGGACCTAGTAAAAATACTAAATGGTATTAACACTAACAGTACTGATATGTCGACATTCCACAACTTACGAGGTTGTACTTTATCACGTACTTGGAGATCTGGGAATCTGAACACCCAACCATTCACCCGAAAGAAAGCTGCCAAACTGCCAAAGGTTGGGCATAGTAATACTCCACGCAACCTGCGGAACACGAAGTATGTTGTGATGGTCCATCAATTAAAAAATTTAGTGATTACCAAATAAATTAAGTGATTACCAAATAACCGAAGAAATAACAAATAGGGAGTATCAGAACTGACCTGTTTGATGTGTTAAGTGTCCTCTCACTGCATTCTGGAACAGAAAAAATGGAAACAAATTCTGGGACCGGAACTATGCAACTTGAGATCTCAATGGTGCTCATCGGGGGGGGGGGGGGGGGGGGGGGGGGGGGGGGGGGGAGGGAGAGGGGGAATGAGGTGGGGGTTTATTTTAGGGTTAGCATTTAAATTTGTAATTCAATGTTCAATGATAATGTGATAATTTCCAAGAATTTCGTGATTCTTCAAATAGATGTATATACTTCAAATGAAAGTATTTATCTGTTGTAGCCAGGATTTTTCACATGGGAATTTAATTCAGATGTCATCAGCTTTTGAAATTAGGGGGGGGGGGGGGGGGTAGGGTAAGGAGTAATAGTGGATAGATGCTCCCACGTTTGGGGATAGGTATTTACTCCCGGATTTGGGCGTAAGGTAAAACAACTATACTATGATTATAAACCTTAAGTCCGAATCTGGGAGAAAATACTTATTCTAATACTATAAATGGTATATATACCAGTTATAGAATTAGAATACCAGATAGGTATTTATAAATACACCAGACTCCCCCGAATTTGCTGACGATCGGGAGGTGGAGGAAACAATGAAATTTCCAGCCTTTAATCTGTTCTGTCGACTGAAATAATTCGGATATATTAGTATTATTTAGTACTAGTTTTAAGGAGGTATAGTCGACTAATCAATATGCAATGCAACGAATCAAGCTTTCGTGTGTATCGTATCATTTTCATCATTGTTATGGAAAATATGGATAAAATAGAAATTGATCCTGTTAAAGTCTGCGACTATATCCAATATCAACCAGCTGTGATTGCAGAGTATCAAGGGCACATTCCTCGCTAGGATTAGCTGAAATATTGAACATGATTATAATTTAAATTATTACAATTAGTAAATATCAAACATGGAAGATTGGGTATTATTTTAAGTAATAAAATTAATACTTTTTTTGGTCTGACTGTGTCAAACCAAGTACTGCTGTAATATTGTTGTATTTATGTTGCTTCAGGACGATAGAAAATAAAATATATTGCATTGAAAATGTATTAGCTATCTCAGAGTGCAGAGGATGAAATTCTGGTTTATTGTTTGAGCTCCTCGTGGTACTTATTCTTTACATACTTTAAGCCGGGTTTGTCATTAATTTATTTTGCATTGACTTAATAAAGATGTCATAAACTTCGTATAGTGAGATATCAAAACCGAGGTCTCCTGAAGCCACTTTTAAATACATTATCCATTTTGTGTTATTTAATGCAATAAAAAGTGTTAAACCTTCAACTTACTTGGTTTGTAGCGAGTAGTGCATCACTTTGATTAAACTCCTCCTTGAACTGGGTTGACTGCAGCTTCTTATCCAACTGTGTCATTCCGCTTCAGTTGATAGGTTCGTTCCTGCTGAGCAAGGGTCTGAAATAAAGTGTCGTAATATTGTGATATAATAATAATGCATTAAAACTTTGTTAAAACTTTGGATTGATTTTAAATATTTAATGTTAAATATCTTGTTAAATGTACTTGGACAAAGCATTGAGGTTCTTGCTGTTCCCTGTACTGTTGAGATATAAGAAAGGTTACCTTCGCTGCGCTTCCAGGGGCTTGTGAGGACTGACTTTTTGTTTTCATAACTGATTACTTTCCATTCAGGGAAATTGAACTTAATAATAGTTTTACTTATTTAAATATCTACGTTAGGTTGCAGTATCATGGGGGGGGGGGGGGGGGGGGGGGGGTGGGAGAGGAGGGGGTGTGGCGAATAAAGTCATGAAGATACTTTTGTTATTTAGCAATTTCACTGCTTCAATACCTTGGTTCATACACTCGGGTTCATTTAATTTGAAATTAAATTCTGTTTCTGAGATGCAGGTCACTTCACTGCTCCCTTTTCTGACAGCTCCAGAGTCAGAACAAGTGACTTCCACCACAGTTCCTTTCTTTACTGGGAACGTTGTTGAGGTCTCGATCGTACTTTTCCACTCATCTTTCAGTCCAGTGCAGATCACTGAGATCGGTTTGTATTCATTGTGGTTTAATGTCAGTCAGAAAAATGTTGTATGGTGAATAATCATAAGGTAACTAAAATAAAGACAAACGGAGAACATGAAATAGGGCTTCAGTCAACACCGAGCTAGGAACTATGAAACAGGGCAAGACAAGCAGATAGAAGCCCTCTGGAAACAACTCAGCTCCATCAACCAAACCAGCCTCACCTAACTACCAACATTGCATCAGTACCAACTACCCAACCAAATGGTACAACCCCCAACTGCTCCGTGGAACAACGGCCAGAATCAGTGTTCCATCTACTATAAAATTCGCAGTGTCCCCTAAAGCCATCACACACCAGCACAAGTGGAAAATACCCTTTATTTCTGACTCTATTCTAAACAACAAAAATACATTCGAGCCATTTATGGGGATAATAGAAACGTGGCTGAAGATAGGTATTTACCTGACATATACCTGATCAGTATAGATGTGACGCAGAATGTCGAATAATAAAATACATGAATTATACATATGTGTTACATGGTTATAAGTTTATATAGTGTGTTACTGTTACTATATTTACCTTCTGGTATGTAGAAGTCAGAAGCTATGTCCGAGGAAGAGAATGCGATCTTCTCCACTTCTCTACTCCAATAATTGCTCCAACTAGAGTCAGTACACGTCTGATCTGACATGGTAATATCCAGTACTTTTACCTCGTTACAGTGCACCGTTATCCTTGGTCCAGCGAACTTAGTGATCTTCCATGTCTTATTCACGTCACTAGGTAGAGAGGGGAGAGAGATGAGAGAAGAGGAGTCGCAGGAGCCGAATCTGTACTCTGGAGAAGATTTGAAATAGAGTTCGAAAAATCCAGCCTACCGTCCCGCTGCGGTGTGGAAATCCACTCTCATGACCTCCCCACTCCCATCAGCACTGTTAGTCTTGATCTGTAGCGGAGTCCTTATCAGGTTGTGAGGTATCTTTACTTTAAGGGTCACTGGCTTCCAATTTCCTGTAAATCAGTAATCTGTATTCTTTATAATGACTTAGTTGATGAAAATAACGAAAATAACGAAATTTGAATATTCATATAATTATTCTTAAAGTGCAAATAGTTCGATAGTGTGAGGGTTATAAATTATAGATATAGCTTTTGCAAGTAGCTCAGAGTTTCTAATTTCTATCAATACAAGACGCGGAGCTGTAATCTACAATAGTTCGCAGTCATCAGTATTTGTGTAACATTGTATGTAGCTATTATTATATCATTATCAAGTGCGTGAAATATGCTGATATAATTGATTTGAGACAGTTATTTGGGATTTACAACTGTTACTAAGTTTGTAACTCCGATATTATTATCGGATACTTACAGTTACGGAGCACAAAGTGCTGATAAACAGTCGCGAGGCAAGTCTCACTCAGGACACAGGATTTTATGCTATAATGTTTCATCGTTATCGTATTTTATATTTATATTTTGAGCAAAGATTATCTAGCCAGTCCCAACCATTAGCTGTTGCATTTGCCATTGATATAATGATTGTGAACGTTGTCATTGTATTTGTTACACTCTGAATCCGGGTTTAACGAACAAACCACCGCTGAGAACAATACATCTAAGTTGTCTTGATTCTCGGTACACTGGTCAATTTAAACTATTTTATTATATTACATGTATTGGTTGACCAGGAATAATAATTAATTGGAGATTGTATTGAAATCTTCTGTTGTCAAACTTGTAATCGATAATTGCAGTAAAAAATAAGCAATTCAGGAAAATTACAAATTTTATTGTCATTAACATGAATAATAGAAGATTTCATATCGAAACTATTGTAATTAGAATTCTGTGAACATAGCTTCGTTTTGACAAAGAGATTTTTTATTATTTATTATTTTATATGATGATCGTGCTCAAAAGAGTAAGGAATGATGAAAAAAAAGATACAGGGGGGCCAAAAGTCAGTACCCATACGTCGGCCTTAATAGCTCAATCACTGAGTGCCCAATTGAGATAATTCTTTCTGGTATGACTTCTACCACCAATGGTTCGAGGAATTTGTCAAATCAAAACATATTCGTGTTCATTTTCTTCAAATGAAGGTTCATTTTCGCATTTATTAAGTTATTAATATTAGATAGTTTGGATAGTCGGATCGAGCCAAGTTCTAGCTTCTCAGATGACCGAGATATGAAGCATAACGAGTTTGTTCATTACGTGTGATCAGGTGATTGGGTTGAGGCTAGATCCGCATTACGGGAATCGTGCAGAGAGCCCAATTACGGTGTCGTAATTGGGTAATCAATGATTACCCGATCAATTTTGCGGGTGGCAGACAACTGAACCCAATTGAACCTAGTTCCCACGCAGTTAACAGGCACCCAATCAGCTTAATTGGGTGACCAATCAGCTTAAATCTCAAAACGACAACTGAACCCAGGTCATATCACAACTGCACCCAAATTGGAAATACGACAACTGAACCCAAGGAAATACGACAACTGAACCCAACGATCGGATTTTCAGGTTCTCCTTCTGGCTACAACTTGTGAAATAAAGGGTAAAGGTAAGGCACGGCTGTAATTTCGAGAAAATAAATAAACAAGAGTGTATAGTGGATCCAGAACTTTGGGTATAAAATGGTCATCAAGGTATAACGTCTTTAAGGCACCGTATAATATCCGGTTTTTCACACGTAAGCTTGTTAGATCAGATCTCGCGATCGAAAGCAGAGGCACATATTAGGTGCGATGGGTGCGGGATCGCACAATTTACCGTTTTCCGCACATTTCCGCATAATTAATTGTTTTCCGCACATTTCCGCACATTTCCGCACATTTTGTAATTTTCTGCATATTTCTGCATAATCTAGCATTTTCCGCGTAATTTCGCATAATTTTGAAATTTTCGCGTTAAGATTTTCGAGTGTAAAAACCAAAATATGTTAAAAGTCGGGCCCTTTTAGGACCGTGACTCAGGCCCTTTCGGGACCCTGACCCAGGCCCTTTCGGGACCGTGACCCAGGCCCTTTTGGAACTCATACCTAGGCCACGTGACCCAGTTACCACGTGACCGAGGCCCTTTCGGGACCCTGACCCAGGCCCTTTCAGGACCGTGACCCAGGCCCTTTTGGAACTCGTGCCTAGGCCACGTGACCCGGTTACCACGTGACCCAGGCCCTTTCGGGACCGTGACCCAGGCCCTTTCGGGACCGTTACCCAGGCCCTTTCGGGACCGTGACCCAGGCCCTTTCGGGACCGTGACCCAGGCCGTTATGGAACCCTCGTCGTTACCGTACTTCGATTATAGTGTATCAGTTATCATTCGTAACTTCACCACATCATCTGATTACTCTATATCACATCACAACGTCATGGACCGTTTAATTGGTAAAAATTTACCGCACCTTACCGCACATTTTACCTTTATAGTCGGGTGCGGTACCGCATAATTTCGATTTTTTTACCGCACCTAATATGTGCCTCTGAATTCGAAAGGCACCTGAGACCTTGTCATCTACAGGGTGTTTCAAAAATAATGTCCTGATTTTAACAAACAATAAAATTTTTTATAAAGGAGCAAAATGCCCATTATCGGTTGGCATTAGTTCATAAAGCTTACAAATTTAATTTTTTAAGCTCATCTGTTCCAGCGATTCAACTTTGTTAATTTTTTTGGCTCTGTTCCAAAAAGTCGAATTTTGAGAAAAATGGGGTTCACAAAAAAAACAAAACTTGATATTGTGAGGACTTATTGGATTTGTGGAGGCAGAGTGACAAGTGCTAGGCGTTTGCTACAGCAAACTTGATGATAGGACAATACGACGTCTTGTAAAAAAGCTAGAAACTGAATTTACTGATTGTACCCTGATAAAGAACACGCGTACGGGTAGGCCGAAATCTGCTCTTTCTGAGAAGAATATCAAAAGGGTGCAAAGAAATTTAGAGAACAGTCCAAGGAGGTCAACCAGAACACTTGGTAGGGAGCTTAAGTTATCGACAACTTCAGTTTGGGGAATTTTGAGGAAAGAGCTGAAGAAGTTTGCCTAAAAAATTCAAATCAAACAGACACAAACTCCAAAAAATGGAGAACAAAGGACCAAATTTGGCAGCATGATGGCTGATCGCATCGAATCTGACTCAGAATTCTTGAAACAGATATTTTTTCAGATGAGGCTCATTTTCATCTGAGCGGTCATGTCAATCGCCAAAATTGTAGGTTTTGGGCAGATGAGAACCCCCATGCAACAGTTGAGTCGCCTATCACTAGAGAGAAAGTCACAGCTTGGATGGGGATCGGGTATCATGGTATTTTTCTCAAAATTCGACTTTTTGGAACAGAGCCAAAAAAAATTAACAAAGTTGAGTCGCTGGAACAAATGAGCTTAACAAATTAAATTTGTAAGCTTTATAAACTAATGGCAACCGATAATGGGCATTTTGCTCCTTTATAAAAAAATGTATTGGTTTTTAAAATCAGGCCATTATTTTTGAAACACCCTGTATTAGTACGCTTGTTATACAGATCGGATCAATACATAAGGAAGAGAGATGGTGGTCACAGTATCGAATCATGGTTGTCTTCAGCAAGTACATCAGCGGACAAAGAGGAGCTCAACTACTTCTGGACACAGACGGTTTCCTCTACACCCGGAGAAAGGATCGAGATACCCCTACTACCTCTACTTGGAGATGCCAGAAGTACAGAATCAAGAAATGTCCTGCTCATGTATTCCTTGACCATGGAGATCAGTCCTTGGTCAGCGGTGCCAAACCTCATTCCCACATTGCCAGTACTTATCCTTTGCTCATGGATGTGGTACACTACTTTGAACGTAGTTATCTTGGTTTGGCTAACTTGACTGGTCCTAGATCCACCCCCAAGTATCCGACTGAGTTTTGGAACCACTTCTGCACCATTATGGTGGATCCTGAATATCCCCGGACCAGTAACATGGTGAAAGGTTTCCACCGTGGTTTCAGGTCAAGGGTTACTCGGGCCAAGCCCACTGTCCAGGAGTATTTCAGGGCTATTCGTGAGCAGCAGGTGACAACCGATTTTCATATCGATCGTCTCGCTGTTGGAGTCACTCCCTCCAAGAGACGGAGGAACACGAGCTCGAACCTTGAGTTATATGATATATGTTCTAAGTTTGACAGTTTTGATACAGTTTTAGAGTATCTTTTTGCCATTGCTAAGTGCTTTGGACACGATGTTACTGCTTAAGCTGAAATATTATGATGACTTTGTGTGAGATTTTAAGTAATAATTATTATATATTTACAATTACCTATTAAAATTAACATTAATGAAATATTGTCTCTGTTTTGTCTCCGAAATTATAGCACTAGAAACCAGGCAGCAGCTAAACTAGAACGGTATTTGGAAACCTGTTAAACTGTTAGTGATTTCTAGTGACGATTGGGTTCAGTTGTCGTTTCAAAGTTAATTAGGTAGTCTGATTGGGTTAATAATTATTTTCCCAAGCTACCCTGTCTAGGAAAAGTCCAAATTGGGTTCAGTTGTCCGGTAGCCATTTTTGCTAACGAGATAAACAAATTGCTTGATAACTTCTTCATTTTAAATCCGTTTCGCACCATCTTTTCAGATTATATTCCGGATTTAATGACCTATTGCATTATTTTACAATGGAGTCTCTAACATGTTCACAAACACCAGTATAAGCTATTCAATTTTGATTGGGTGTGGCCCCCAAAAATCGAATTTTCAAATTTTAGTGACGGAATCCTTAACGGGTGATACTCTGTTCCTTACTCGTTCCTTACTCGTCGCGCGTCCTGGTAGGTTGTAAACCTACAACGGAATCCTTGAACAAGTAGGTACAGTGTGCCATCTGCAGAGCAACAACTCTCAAATATAAAACACGGCGGTGGTATAAGACCCAACGTATGGGTACTGACTTTTGCCCCCCCCCCCCCCCCCCCCCCCCCCCCCCCCCCCCTGTATTAGAACGTTATAGCATAATAATGCTATTCAAAAATAGTGCACCGTTTATTACTTCTCCAATTATAGGCATGCATAGTCGTCAGTCTTATGTATTATATACTTATATAGGGTTATTAATAGGATACGATAGCTATATAATATTAATATATTATGTGCGATAGATACAAATAATTATTTGGTGAAAAAACAAAATTCTTACCTTCATTCGTATCAGCACTTGCAGTCCCAAATAGGAAGAGAAACGAAAACAATTTCAACATTTCTATTTTTAGAAGGTTGAAGATTTATTCATAAATATTTTGATTTATTTAACATTGAATAAAACTGACAATGTTTTACTGTATGAGGCATAATTTTGTTAAAACAAGATGAATATTTCATTAATATTGCAGAAAAATTTAGGAATAGAGAGGGACACAGGGACACAGGGACACAGGGACACAGGGACACAGGGACACAGGGACACAGAGACACAGGGACACAGAGACACAGGGACACAGGGATACAGAGACACAGTGACACAGGGACACAGGGACACAGGGACACAGGGACACAGGGACACAGGGACACAGGGACACAGGGACACAGGGACACAGGGACACAGTGATACAGGGACACAGTGATACAGGGACACAGTGATACAGGGACACAGGGACACAGGGACACAGGGACACAGGGACACAAAGACACAGTGACACAGGGACACAGGGACACAGGGACACAGGGACACAGGGACACAGGGACACAGGGACACAGGGACACAGGGACACAGGGACACAGGGACACAGGGACACAGGGACACAGGGACACAGGGACACAGGGACACAGGAACACAGGGACACAGGGACACAGGGACTCAGGGACACAGGGACACAGGGACACAAAGACACAGTGACACAGGGACACAGGGACACAGGGACACAGGGACACAGGGACACAGGGACACAGGGACACAGGGACACAGGGACACAGGGACACAGGGACACAGAGACACAGGGACACAGGGATACAGGGACACAGTGACACAGTGATACAGGGACACAGGGACACAGGGACACAGGGACACAGGGACACAGGGACACAGGGACACAGGGACACAGGGACACAGGGACACAGGGACACAGTGATACAGTGACACAGGGACACAGAAATACAGGGACACAGTGATACAGGGACACAGGGACACACGGACACACGGACACACGGAAACACGGACACACGGACACAGGGAGGTTAAACTTAAAGTAATTAGATTTAAATAACTAAATAACTATTATTAGATAAAGTTGTAAACAAGGAATTGTTTAAAACGAACGTGCTAAATCACTCTACACTCTAATAACAAGAACTGTAACGATAAGAACTATAAGTATTTTGGAAGTTACTAGAATGAGCTGCAGGGTTATTAAGACACCCTTTCAAAACAGCAGTATGTAGCGACAGATAGCGCTAAATAACTCTAGATAACGCTAAATAGTGTCAGATAGCGCCGATTAGTGATAATAACGCTAACTAATGACAGAGGCCGAAACGTCGAAAATACATGATGTATCTTGTTTTATAGTGAGTGGGGACTTTCAATTCGTCCTCTGCTCAAAAGAGCGGAAAACATAAAATAACGCTATAAACCGTCGGACACCTTTTCGATATCAATAGATCATCGCGCTAGATAGCGTCCGATAGCGGTAAGTGCGCAACATCTAGTGACAGTGTTATTTTATATATAGCGCTATCGCTGAATTTCGTTCAATATCAACGTACAGCAAAATTCTTTAACATAATCAGGAGTATCATCAACATCGATTAAAACCTAAAAAGTCCTTTGAAAAACTTTACCAGGAGACAATCTTTCCAAACCTAGCGAGTGTGTATGGAAACATTTCCGTAGATGCATTGAAAACAGCTGAGCTTGATTCGATATTATCGATGCTTTAGTCTAACATTAAGTATGGGGAATATGTTAATCGTATGTCACGCTAAATCATATAAGTCTGGTAAATGTGGATGAATAACTGGTTTAGATATTTACTCTTTTTGTGTAACGGTTATCAATGCGACATAACAAGATTAACAAATTGTTATAATCATAGTATGTTGCAGGAGGTGACCGGGACATGATTTCAGGCCTGACCGGAACCGGGACCGGGACCGGGACCGGGATACAAAATGTGACTTGACCGGGACCGGGACCGGGACCGGGACTGAGATCCGCTGAGATTATCAATTTACCGGGACCGGGACCGGGACCGGGATGAAAAATGTGACTTGACCGGGACCGGGACCGGGACCGGGATGCTCAAAATTGCCAATCCCGGTACCGGGATTCCCGGTACCGGGAATTCCGGTCGATTACTGGTTAATTCATGATCATAATTTATTACTCAAACTTGTTTAGCAATTTTAAACATTGTTGTATTTGGCTCAGAGGATGTTTAAAGATGAAATTCACAATGAATGAAAGGAAAAACTTAAAATCACAGTGAATGAAATTATGTAAAAGATCCCGGTCAAAATCCCGGCAAATTTGAGTGATTGACCGGGACCGGGACCGGGACCGGGACCGGGACCAAGAATCCCGAATTAACCGGGACCGGGACCGGGACCGGGATCATAAATAAATAAATCAGCATTTGACCGGGACCGGGACCGGGATAGCTCAAAATTGCCAATCCCGGTACCGGGATTCCCGGAACCGGGAATCCCGGTCACCTCCTGGTATGTTGATCTACGTTTGTTCGAGTGGTAAAAAATGGTATGACTATAACTCATCTCCCTTACTCTAACACTCAGTAGCGCAACGTTGCCTGTTACGCTACTGCTAACACTAAGCCGCCCTAAATCAAGAGCTCGGTCTCTGCCTTATATTACCATAGTCTCATGTGTGCTGCGTGATTCGTGGGTCACGTGATCAGCATTGGCCAAGTCTCGGTGACGGTAATCTCTTTCTGCAGAAGAGTTATAACCGTATGAGCTAATGACTCGGGAGAGACCGAGCAACCTACCAATGAATAAGTCAACAGCTTGTGAAACTGCGAGGGGACCTTTAATGCATGTTTAAGAAATGCAGGAAAAGATTTCAAGGCTTGAAGCTGAGATTTTGTGTAGGCATTGTTTTCCGATGGGTAATCGACGATTATCTTGAAATAGCTCATCGAGAATGGGAGGGGGAACTTTAATATAGCTTTAAGAAATGCGGTAAAAGTTGTCAAAGCTTGAAGCTGTATTAAACTGAACGATTTAAATCTGTGGGGAGGAATTTAATCTAGAGGTTAACAAAATGCTTTGTTATAAAGGTCAATTCTTGTAGCTGAGATTTTGTCCAAGCAATGTTTTCCGATGGCCGATGGGTAATCGACGAGTATGTCAAAAAGTTTAAGAACACGATGCCCCCTCCAATTTTCTGAAGTGATAATTTTGGAACTTTGACGGGCTATAACTCTCGCTAGGAACAGCCATTTGCCCAAAACTTGGTACCATATGACTCTACTCAATGAGACAAAAAAATGTCACCCACAAGTTGGCGCTCTTAGTACATAGACTAAGTGAGCCGAGTGGGTCGTTAATGACCCAAATTCTTTATTTTTTAAAAGTTAGAGTCATACAGTATTGATCATATGTGTTTAACTTACGCTACAGTTTTTATTTTATCCTAACGTCTTTGTTTCAGAAGTTAAAGCCGTAAAACCGTGATGGGTCGTTTGCGACCCGGACGTGGCGCAGTTAGTAAACAGCGTTTAGCTCTGTTTGTGAACATTTGATTATCACTGGCTTTTTATTTGTCTCAAGGAAATCGTTGCCTGCAACTATTTTGTTCTCAAAAAATAAGCCTACATAAAGTTGTAATGTCCCAATCAAGGCAAGAAGTTAAGTTGTAAGTGAAATATTTTCCAATTATGACGACTAATTAGTCTAATTATTTAATTGTTAGTGATTAATTGGGTCTCGACTGGAAAGTCAATAACGTAGCCCAATAAATTTTGAGCATATGTGCGAAAGATTCGTGGCGTTTGGTATTTTGGTTTGTCCTCTATGACTATAGCCTCTAGAAAAGGTGTGTCGTAAACGACCCTATCGTCCCTAATGGGTTAATAGTGAGTAGTGATTCGGAAAGACAGCAGCAATACTGCGGAGCCTAAAAGGAGAGACACGGTGAGAAGTGATAGTGATGACAGTGATAGCAGTAGTGATGAGGAGGGGGATGCCTGAGCAATACATATACATGTGATCTTGGCAGTACATATACTTTTTCCAACACAGAATACTGTCAGTCATACAAGGCTTAAAGTTGAATGGGTTAATTGTAATTACGATATGAAGCATGAGTTGGCGCTCTTAGTACATACACTATATGTTTTCCGTCATATTTATAATACAAATCTCCTCCTCAGAAGATTACGGTGGTTAAGGCGAGTTTGGAATGCTCGACAGACTCTGAATGTAAACTTTAAATAATTTATTAATACTGGTATATTTACTACGTGTAAAGATGGCTTAACCTTACTATTTTACTATCCTCAAGTGTAATAGCTTATTATATTCATGTAATGTAAATCTATGTCGTGACCGCTTTTTTCTATGCTAATCATAATATGATTGAATTTGTATAACTTGTCAGTAAGCAACTTTGTTCTAGAGTTTGCGTAGAATTCCTTGTTAATTTCAGTCATTACCTAGCGAGTGTGTTTGGAAACATTTCCGTAGATGCATTGAAAACAGCTGAGCTTGATTCGATATTATCGATGCTTTAGTCTAACATTAAGTATGGCCATGGGGAATATGTTAATCGTATGTCACGCTAAATCATATAAGTCTGGTAAATGTGGATAAAACTGGTTTATATATTTACTCTTTTTGTGTAATCAATGCGACATAAAAAGATTAACAAATTGTTATAATCATGGTATGTTGATCTACATTGCATTTGTTCGAGTGGTAAAAAAATGGTATGACTATAACTCATCTCCCTTACTCGAACACTCAGTGGCGTAACGTTGCCTGTTACGCTACTGCTAACAATAAGCTGCCCTAAAACAAGAGCTCGGTCTCTCATGTGTGCTGTGTGATTCGTGGGTCACGTGATCAGCATTGGTCAGGTCTCGGTGACGGTAATCTCTTTCTGCAGAAGAGTTATAACCGTATGAGCTGATGACTTGTCGCTTGGGAGAGACCGAGCAACCTTCCAATGAATAAGTCAACAGCTTGTGAAACTGTGAGCAGTGAGGGGACCTTTAATGTAGATTTAAGAAATGCAGTAAAAGATTTCAAGGCTTGAAGCTGTATTAAACCAAACGATTTGAATCTATGGGAGGAACATAATAGAGGTGAACAAAATGCTGTTATAAAGGTCAATTCTTGTAGCTAGATGCTTTATTCAGCAAACAGAAGCAAGGAATAAGGGCTATTATGCCTGGCTTCGTAAACTACTACTTTAAGGAAGGTGCCTTACCACAACACACAAAGCCATTTTTCAGTGAACATGAAATTCTCACTGTGCATGGTCTTATCGTTTACAACTCAATTATCTTGATGCATAAAGTTAAAAACATGCCACAATTAGTCCCCAAAAACATCTCTCAAGCTTTTCCCGCCGACATACCCACAAAACTTTCTGATCACACGTCAGCCTGCTCCTGGCTCCAGTTATACGGGAAACGACACTTTCAAAACAGTAGTTTCTACAAGGGACCACTGCTCTCTGTCTTCGCAGACAAAGCAGACGTTACTACACTTCCGACATTATTTTCGATAAATCTGTTCAAGACTAGTGCCAAGAAAATGCTACTTAATCTTCAAAGTGATGGTGATGTTAACGAGTGGCAACCATTCCTACTGCACAATGTTCCTGGCCTAAGACAGTCTAGACGTGAAATTTAAACTTTTAACATTTAACCTGAATCGAATTTCAACTGAAACGAATATAATCTAAGTTTAAATTAAGTCTATTGTCTAATTAATGGCTTGCAACAGGGAGCAGTATGAAAATCACACAACCCAGCACATAGAAACTACACTAAATGACACAAATTTAAATAACAACTTGCAATTACTGACTACCAATATAATAACCGCTCGCATAACTACCCCCACTTAGCGTAGATAAGCAAGCATTTCACTGCCGCTAAATTCTTTTTCCATACATTTAATCTCAATCGCGCACTCATAATTACTGTAAGCGCTGAGTTACCGGCCAAAATCATTAATCACTGATGGTAAAATTATGCACAAAATTTTAAAAACAATAGTCCAAGCTGTTCAGTGCAAGTCTAAACTTCTTAACCTATAGGATCGATATTATGGATGTGTAATATCATGTGTAGCGTGAAGCGTTGTGTTTTTAAATCTGTAGTTCATAGTACTTCATGATCACAGTGTACTTTTTGATAAACCGTGTGCAGTGCCCTTTCCAGAGGGTTTTTTGAAAAGAATTCTTTAACGTTACTATTTTCTATCTATTACTGTTTGTATTATAATTTTGAGTAAACATTAATCGAGTAAACCGCTCGATTCCCAATCAGCTGAGATTTTGTACAAGCATTGTTTTCTGAGGCCGATGGGCAATCGACGATTAACACAAAATATATCATCGCTGAATGGTTTTTGGAGATCGAGGATCCTTGCATGTTATAAGAAATGCCGTTATAAATGTTGAGAAATTGAGATACCTGCCTGCCTAGATCCCTGCCTGCCTGAAATAAAAATTAAGCACAATTAAAAGTTGGCATGCTCCGATAACTGATATTGAACCCAGGTACCAATCCTGTGCCGATCACCAAAATCACATGACACTATTGGCCAATCTTACATTCCTAGGCCACACGTATACTGTCCTGATATGCTTATCTTTTGTTTAATTTTGTTATCTTTGTCACTCCCATTTGTAAACGGATATCGTTATAATTATCATTTATCAGATAGGAGATAAGTCACCAGTTTAACTTATGAGTGTGAAAGTAGAAGAAATGGTAAATTACTCGAATCACAATAAATTTAATAGTGATATGAGGGTATCCCTTATATATCCCTTAATACATAAATAAATGTTATAAATAGACAATATCAGCTGCACAATGCGCATCTTAGCAGAGCCAAAAGACTAAACATTTTTGTTGGGCCCTCTGAGGCCTATAACACTATATACTATATAGTATAATATAATATAAATGATATATAGAACTGAAAAGGTTTCAGGCCATCGCTCGTTGCAGCGCCAGCAGCAGTCAGCACCCCCAGACACGATCGACATTTCAAAGTCTGGGCAGAAACTCCATGGATTGTTTTACTGGTGGCGGTGGCTCTTACAAATTCGCTCGCCCAAAAATGTCACGTGACTTTGGTTATTTATGGTTTTGCAGCCGTACAAAACGGTTTTACATAAACCCTAGTCCCAACCCTAACCCAAGTCCTAAACAATCGAATTCATGTTTTACTAGCCTGTCACGTGACCAAAACAGTTTTTTGCCCATAACTCTCCAGGGAAGCATTTTTACCCTACGTCATGGTAAATGATTCGGAATCAGCGTCCAAAAATATACCGCACCGATTTCAGATTTAAATCAATTTCATACCCAAAGGGCCTTTTCACAAGAATTTTCTCAAAATTTGGGCAAGCGATTTAGTAATATAAAAGCGGGTGGCGGTCCACATTGTACAAAAGGAAAATTTGGGACAATGTAGATTAAAGATTTATAGAGTTATCCCAAAAAGTTTTATTGTGGACCGAATAAATGATAAAAGTTCAAAACTTTAATTTTTGGCTTTGCAAAATCCTGTTATGATCTGATTGGCTGAATTTTGGAATGTGTCACGCGGGCAATTATGAATTAGCAATGAGTAAACTTACCGCAAAACTAAAAAGTGTCTTTACTTCTTTAGCATGAAGTCTTGCATGGCCGGTAAGGTTTTTTAGGTTAGTGAATTAAAATTGCCGTGCCAGGTACTGAGCGGCGAGCGCTGGTTGATACATGTTACGTATCACAAATAATAGAGATATTATATATTTTCCGCTGCGGCGCGCGCAATGCGCGCGAAATGTGGCATGCAACGTATGTCAAAGCGCTGGGTACTGGTTGACGGATGTTACTCGTCTAAATTTCTTCAAAGTAGCGTGTGCCGCTTTCTTCTCGAAATATTATGGCCCGATGGCAAATGCTACGAAGTAGCGCGCGCCGGGCCAGACCATTAACAATGGTCAAACTCGGCGCACGTCCTGGTAGGTTGTAAACCGTCAGTGATTTTGATAAATTTGGTACCAAAAGGTGCCTTTAAGTATGAATAATCAATAATGCAAATTTACCGTGCAGCTTACCTGGGGACCTCAGGCTATCATGTTCATTAATAGAAATTTGGCGGAATGACAATTGACAGGCTGAGCGCGGCCTTGCTCTAACCAGAGCCCTCTCGCTTGCAGTAGCGCGCGACCGCCGAAGGCGGCAAAAGATTCAACTTGTATAACAACTTGTAGTAGAGGCTCTTACGGGCAAAAAGACGTGTTTTCTGCTACGAGTTTAGAGACCTAACCGCTAATTGGACACAATAGTATGATGTCTAAGGATCGATAATATGTTAAGAAGTATAAATTTGGCCTTATTAGTCACGTGCTATACCAATGCGCGTTTTAAACTTTGACAGTCTATTACTCTAAGGCAAATAGAGTAATTATATTCATATTTTGTCAGCAATAAGATCACATTGTTTTCTATTTAGTGTGAAAATATGAGCTAGAACGGACATAATCTCGCTGAGTTATAGCTGTTTGAAATTTATGATGAACGCGCGGGTGCCAATTGATAACAACTAAATGCTTTTGCGCGTAGTGCGCGTCGAAAATTTGGCAAAAACGCTTGCGGAGTGAAAATATTCAAACTTCGATAAAGTATATGAAGTGGGTACTTCTCGGAAAGGAAAAATTTAGGCAAACACGATGTAACTATTTTTGGGTTGATTTAATACAACTGCAAAAAATTATTCAAACTTCAAGCAAAAAAGTCAAAATTTTTACCACTTTTTTGGATTTTTACCTCAGAACAAATAGAGGGATTTGTTTTATTTTTATACAATCTTGTGCGGCTGTCTTTTAGCTATCTTTATGCAAGTTTTGCCGACATGCCAACAAAATTAACTTGCTCAAAATATCAAAAAACATGGTTTTTTGGCCTATTTTTGGCCCAAAAATCGGTTTTTTGCGATTTTACCCCAGAACAATCAGTCCAATCATCTTGAAACCACTTTCAATCGATTCTACGGTCAAAAATACGTCTAGTAAGGTGTATCTGGGGTCCCTAACGTATCGAGCAGACAATGCCCGTAAGAGCCTCTACTATTGTGAAACAAGCGCGTCACGCAGTACGCGTATACACATGGCTATGTGAAAGCGCGGCCCAGTAACCGTGCAGCATGATACAGTTTACTGGGCGGTGCTCAGCCTGTCGTTCCGCCGAATCTCTATTCTGTATTCGGTTTATGAGCATGGTAGGTTATAAACATATAACAGACAATTAAGTGCTTTTGCCACGATACAATTAGTGAAACGACAATTCACAATTAACGGGTGATACTTTTGACTTTGCTCTAACCAGAGCCCTCTCGTTTGCAGCAGTGGCGTAACGTTGCCGGTTGGCGCGCCCCTGCCGAAAAAAGCGCCCCCCTGTTGGCGCCCCTCCCCTTTTGGTGCTCCTCCCTAAGATTGAACAAATTAGGTGATTTTAGAGAATACGCCGGTAAAATCTCTAAAAAAGTGTGTATCTAGAGCAAAACGCGCAGTTTTGCTAGTACTTTAGTTAAGTTTTCGAAATTGTCCCACATTCAAACGACGATTTGGCGCCCCCTAAGACAGCGCCCCCCTGCACAGCGGGGTCAGCAGGGCCTTTCGTTACGCCACTGGTTTGCAGTACGCGTAGACACATGGCTATGTGAAGGTGATACTCGTAAAATATCTGTTCCACATACAGATTACAGGACCGTCGACGAGTCCAACTCGGCGCGCGTCCTGGTAGGTTGTAAACCTACAAAAAATATTCTCTTAAGACAGTTTACTCGTTCATAAACTTATATTTATATATATATAAAACATCAGTGCATTATAATGTTAAAAATTTTCTTGACGGATGTTACTCGTCTAAATTTCTTCGAAGTAGCGCGCGCCGCTTTCTTCTCGAAATGCAAATGTTCGACGCTTTTCCGTCGAAATGCTCGACGGCACGAGCTACGAAGTAGCCCCACACTCATGCAAACGTCCTCTAGACAATTAGCACCGTCCAGCACATCTCATCAGACACCACCATCCTCCGTAGGCATCTTCTGCGCTAACAAGCACAGCACTTAGGAGGGGTGGAGTTTAGCTTGTGTCTTTTTGAGAGACTCACGTAGGAGGAGTCAGGGGTGTCGCACTTGCCACGGTTCTCTAACAAACCGAAAAGAGGAGGGGCGAACAAATGTTTTCCTCCCACTTCTTGCTTTTAATCAAGGTACTCCGATCTTTTTTGCAATTTGTTTCAGCGTGTTGCCGGAACCGTTAGCGCTGTTTGCAGTTGCCCGGATGTTAATGTAGTGTCGCTGTTCGCAACCTGTCAGGGTTGAAGGTTGTTCTCCTCCGCCGCATTGTAGACCACGTAAACATTGTTATGTGGATCACTGATCACTACCCCTGTTATAAGAACTTCTGGCGGACAGCTGTGGTGATGTCGTTTTGTTTTTGGGGTTGTAGAAAATGTAGTCGACTGTATAAGGAGAACTAGAGGTTATCACTCAGCTGAACGGAGAAGATCACGCACTTGATGTCATCTTGTAGTAATGAGGTGAGAGCGGAAATGAAATGCCATGGATTTACCAAGAAGGGGTGAGCTCGCAAATGTCTTGAGCCAGTCATGCTTCTAGAGTTTTGAGGTCTCCTACAGGCAGTTGAATATTGTTTTGTACGTGTGGTTTGTCTATCCATTCAAAATCAAACAATGTTAATAACAAAGATTAACAAGATTTAAGATTACGGTGGGACAACTTGCATCTTTAGGTTTTCTGGAGTTTCAACTCAGCAAGAGAGTCATTTTCAGCTTCTGTTACAATTCTGTAAACTCACACCAGGCCCTTCTCGACCACTTCTTCCTTGCCACTGGCTGTGCTTGTCATTGGAAACTTGGCTTAAATTGACAGCGCCTCCATGCCAATTTTAGGGGTTAAAAGCCTTTCTGTTTCACCCTTGCATCAGCTATCCACGACATATTCAATCCTCTGATGGTTTAGCGATGACTCTGCAATGTTTGTGGATAGAATTATCTTGCGGTGTGCCTCCAGGAGGAGCTATAGCAAACACCCCCACTTTGCTGAGCATTGGGAACGCGCCAACCAAACAAAAAACAATATCTTAAGGAACCAGAGCATGCAGACTGGCGTTACAACTCAGTTAGAAGGCTTGTGGCCCCGTGTTTCTATCTTCCTCTTTTCCTGTGAGGAACACAAAATGTCACCCTCAGGTGGCATCTCCTGGGTGATTTGAAGTGCCTGTTACCAAACTTGTGGCGTGGGCGTAATCTTTCTGTGTGACTTTCGAGTAAAGATTTTTTATTGGTATTGTCGCTCCCTTGGGATGTATAAAACTTTGCATGTAAAGAAGTTCTTTTTTGAAAAATGATCAGCATCGAGTGTGGCTGACATTATTTATAAGTTTTTTAAGGGGGTTTTTTTACTCGCTGAGTTTGGATCTTTTTGAGGAGCCCAAACAAAACATCAGTATTTCCACAGTACGCTCGTGAGCCTCATCTAAAATAATAACACCGTACTTTTTAAAGTTTCTTCTTAGAAATAGCTTCTCATAGCAGCATTCCGTCTGTTATAAACTTTATTTTAGTCTGTTTAGAAGTTTCTTTATCTTCGAATCTGACACAGTATCCGACTGTTTGTCCTACTTTGGAGCCCATTTTCGTTTGCCACCACGCCGTCCCAGTGAGATTGTGGCAAACACGACGAGGTAGAGTAACTGCAACACATTTTCCCTCTGCAAGTAACCCAGCATTGTGGATGAACAGGTGAATTGTGAGTTGTTTTTACCACTGTCTTTTATCTTCTCCAACTATGATGATAACTCGTTTGTTTTCAGCTCACTGACAATCCTACCCTCCATTATGTGATGGTAGTTGTATGTTTGCGCTTCCTTCTTTTTCCAAATTGTTTGTTGGGTGATGCTTTCTGAAGATTGTTTGAAGGGTGAAGTCTTTTCTTTGCTGGTATAACGAAGCAGGCAGCCGCGACCCATTGACATTCTGGATGAAATAAAATGATTATATTTAAGTAAAATGCGAGAGAAAACAAACGATACTGTACAATAATTAGATGCAAAATTCGTTAAGAATTAAATAAAATGTATATTTAAAAAGTAATCTATCTATGCCCAATTTTTTAAAAGGAGTGGGACACCTACCATGTATCCATAGTAGCTAGTGCGGGGTTTTTATAATGTTTCTTTCAGGTAATATAAACTAATACACTATAATAACATAGTTTAAAATCTGAAAATAATTGATTCTGGTCATAAAAAAAGGGTCCCAATTAAATAACAATATTAAAAAAAAAAAATCCTATTATTAAAAAGTTGTCAAATAAAAATAATCTTAACTAAATTCCCTTGAATTAAATTATCTGAATTCTGATTGTAAATTTCTAACCGATAACACAACAGATGTCTCTGATCCTGAAACCAAACGGGATTTCCAACAAATCTTCTTTGGTAATTGATCAATCTGTTCAGATTGTTTCCTTGGTCAACTCATCTTGCCGAAGTACCAAACATTTTGGCCTTTTCTGATGAACTTTGAAATTAGGATCCTTTGCAATACCTCCCTCCAAGAATAGTTTCACTGTGTAGGATTCTTGTACATGTAATCAAACATCCGCTACTTACTACTTATCAATCTTTTCATCAGAACATTGGAGACCTAAAAACACAACAATCTTCAATATCATCCCTCCTTAGGATCCTCCAACCATATCTTCGTAAGTTGAAAACACAGTATATTTTTCTTGGGGTTCCCCTTTTGCTTAAACCAACCACTATATATCAAAATACCATCCTTGCTCAGAGCATTTTCGTTTGATGAACACATCAGCAGCGAAATACTCGTAGAATGTCCCAGTATATTCATAGTGTCCCAACAACAACTCTTTTCATATGATTGTAAAATGAACAACATACATCCCCTTTGGATTTCTGTAGCAATAATTGTATTTTATTATTCCCCCTTTAGTTATCCAATCCCATATCTATATCGTGTGTGTTGAAAACTCTGGAGAAAGGCATTGCATCAATCTTTTTTCTGCGACGCTTCTTGTAACCATGGAACCTGCCTCGTTTATATTATCTTTTTCACCCTGAGAAGATGACAAAAATGATAAACAAGTTTACGTAGTCTTTAAATGCATTGTGCGTGAATTTTGAAAACAGAAAGGGCTCTGATTCTCAATTATTACATAGAACAGAAAAGTCGATGAAAAAATTAGCAATAAAGGAATGATTATTTTTATCATGTCACCAAATAAACTTTAACCCACCTGAAGGATGATCATAAAGTTTCGTTAGAATGTGTGAAGCCATGTTGTTACCACTTTTTGATAAGTAGCAATAAAAACATCATCATCCACGTTTTTGTGTGAAGAGTATCTATTTCTCTTCATATCTTTCAGCTGTTATAAAATTAGGCACAGGGAGACCTTTGTAAATATTGCATTTGTAAGGTGGGCATTACCGAGCTTGTCATGGAATTAGCTGGATGTTATATCGTACCTGAGCATTATCAATAGAAATATTTTCTACTGAGCCAATAGAAAATATTGCACGTTTGATTTTGATGTCCTGGAGAAGACGCTATTACTGAACCATTTTAGAGGCATTGTGGAAAATATATTGCAGAAAAAAACAAATGAACTGGAGGGCCAATTAAACTTAATAGAAAGATTTAACTTTTTAAAATGATTTAAGTTTAAAAACTTTTGAACAAGAATTTATTTTAATCAAGAGTAAAAACAGAATGGTAATTGTATCAATTGAGCCACATATTCATCCATTTAGAAGTACATTAACACAAATCATCAACATAATACATAGACTATTTCCCATATTTAAAAGAATAAAAATAATAAACATTACAGCATTATAATTTGCCATACAGCGTTAAAAAACAAAACCAAGAAATAAAATGATTATAATACCCTGGGATCTGATGTAATAACTGGATAATCTTACAAATGCCCTAATCTTTATACAAAACGGATCTCCAACAACTCCTTTGGTTAGTTGATCATCTGTTTGAGACTGGTCATATCGGTTCGAACAATCACCCAGGCCAACTGACCTTCCAACTTGCCTTTTCAATGAACTTGAATTAGTGTCCTTCTTATTCCCCATCCCTCCAAGAATAGTGTCCTGTAGATTTCTTGGGACATGAATCAAACATGCTGCAATACTTACTACATTATCAATCTTTTCATCTGAACACTTGGAGACCTAAAAACTCAAACGAATCTTAGACACTTCCCTCTTAAGATCCTCCACCATATCTTCGTAAGTTAGAAAGAGTATGTTGGGGTTCTCCGTTCTGTTTCGTGCCACCCTGCAACGTGATGTGAAGTAACGATCCTTGCATCTTTAACATTTCGTTTGATGAGACACGTCTGAGAAAAACTCTGAGATGTAAAGCCAGTATATCCATAATGTCCAATCAAAACCCTCTTTTCATGTGATTATAGTACGAACCAACATACATCCTTGGGATTTCTGGTAGTCAATAGATGTATGGTTTGGATTTGTATCCCCCTTTTAGTATCCAATTCCCATCTATCATGTGTTTTTAAAACTCTGGGAGAAAGCATTGCCATCTATCTTTCTTTCGAAATGGTCCCACATTCAAACGACAATTTTGCGCCCCCCCCCCCCCCCCCCGCACAGCGGGGTAAGCGGGGCCCTTCGTTACGCCACTGTATGGCACCTAGGTGAAACTCGTTGATCATTCCAAAAAGGTATGCTATGAACATTGAACAATTTGGATTGACATTGTGAAAAGGCTCGCACTCTCTAGAAAACAATGGTACAAAATTTTGAAGGCGCAGTTTATATCTCCGCCAAAAGCATCACATTTTAGCATTAATGCGCGTAGTTTTCTCAACTATTTTCACAGTCGCGCCTTCCCGAAGTTACATTAAACAGCCACTTTTGCTTCCTAACATACCAGTTTATAGGAAGCAAAATATTATATATAAGTAAAGTGCAAGAAACCGAATTCGAACTTGGCACATTAATAGCATGGCCGAGACGATATTGTACATGGGCGATATTTAGTAGAGAATAAACCGGTACCTACGTTACGGTGTACCGGTACCGGAATACCTATAACGGGGTGATATTAGTACAATTTGGTTAGAACACCTCCTCCCGTATTATTGAGAATAAATTTACTTTTCCGTACAATTGTGCACTTCAGTCGTATAGTAAACCGGCAGTAAAGCATGAAATGCTTTAATGATAAAAGATTCGTTTGTTATATAATAATGCTTTTTTTGAGTCGAGAAATACAAAATATGATGTTACAAAACACAACTTTAAAGAACGATCAAAATTCTTACAAAGTTTTATTATTAAACTCTGTGACTGTTAAAAAGTATTAGGTAAATGATTCTTTTAATTCTGCCTTGATGGTCTGTAGCTTTTTCTCCTGTTTCCCATTTTGAGGAAGTCAACCCTCTTCTTAGAAATTGTGCAGTAGAAGTGTCGACGGGTCTGAGAACTCCAACGAATGAGGCATGATATCTTCTTCTACAGTCTTTTTAAAAACTTGTTAACATTCTGAGTTATATTATTGTCATAACAACGAATAAAATTTATTAGAGTTGAGCTATTCCTAGTCCTTGCTATGACAGTATTAAAACTACAATAGTTGTCACGAGATGTTTGATCTAGTGGCTAGAGTTGAGCTATTCCTAGTCCTTGTTATGACAGTATTAAAACTACAATAATTGTCACGAGATGTTTGATCTAGTGGCTAGAGTTGAGCTATTCCTAGTCCTTGCTATGAAAGTATTAAAACTACAATAGTTGTCACGAGAATCGAGATGTTTGATCTAGTTATTAGAGTTGAGCTATTCCTAGACCTTGTTATGACAGTATTAAAACTACAATAGTTGTCACGAGATGTTTGATCTAGTGGCTAGAGTTGAGCTATTCCTAGTCCTTGCTATGACAGTATTAAAACTACAATAGTTGTCACGAGATGTTTGATCTAGTGGCTAGAGTTGAGCTATTCCTAGTCCTTATTGCTATGACAGTATTAAAACTGTAATAATTGTCACGAGATGTTTGATCTAGTTATTAGAGTTGAGCTATTCCTAGTCCTTGTTATGACAGTATTAAAACTACAATAGTTGTCACGAGATGTTTGATCTAGTTATTAGAGTTGAGCTATTCCTAGTCCTTGTTATGACAGTATTAAAACTACAATAGTTGTCACGAGATGTTAGACCTAGTGGCTAGAGTTGAGCTATTCCTAGTATAGTCCTTGCTATGACAGTACCTATTAAAACTACAATAATTGTCACGAGATGTTTGATCTAGTGGCTAGAGTTGAGCTATTCCTAGTCCGTGCTATGACAGTATTAAAACTACAATAGTTGTCACGAGATGTTTGATCTAGTTATTAGAGTTGAGTCATTCCTAGTTCTTGCTATGACAGTATTAAAACTACAATAGTTGTCACGAGATGTTTGATCTAGTTATTAGAGTTGAGCTATTCCTAGTCCTTGTTATGACAGTATTAAAACTACAATAGTTGTCACGAGATGTTTGATCTAGTCATTAGAGTTGAGCTATTCCTAGTCCTTGCTATGACAGTATTAAAACTACAATAGTTGTCACGAGATGTTTGATCTAGTGGCTAGAGTTGAGCTATTCCTAGTCCTTGCTATGACAGTATTAAAACTACAATAGTTGTCACGAGATTTTTGATCTAGTTATTAGAGTTGAGCTATTCCTAGTCCTTGTTATGACAGTATTAAAACTGCAATAGTTGTCACGAGATGTTTGATCTAGTGGCTAGAGTTGAGCTATTCCTAGTCCTTGCTATGACAGTATTAAAACTACAATAGTTGTCACGAGATGTTTGATCTAGTTATTAGAGTTGAGCTATTCCTAGTCCTTGTTATGACAGTATTAAAACTACAATAGTTGTCACGAGATGTTTGATCTAGTGGCTAGAGTTGAGCTATTCCTAGTCCTTGTTATGACAGTATTAAAACTACAATAGTTGTCACGAGATGTTTGATCTAGTTATTAGAGTTATGCTATTCCTAGTCCTTGTTATGACAGTATTAAAACTACAATAGTTGTCACGAGATGTTAGATCTAGTAGCTAGAGTTGAGATATTCCTAGTCCTTGCTATGACAGTATTAAAACTACAATAATTGTCACGAGATGTTTGATCTAGTGGCTAGAGTTGAGCTATTCCTAGTCCTTGCTATGACAGTATTAAAACTACAATAGTTGTCACGAGATGTTTGATCTAGTGGCTAGAGTTGAGTTATTCCTAGTTCTTGCTATGACAGTATCAAAACTACAATAGTTGTCACGAGATGTTTGATCTAGTGGCTAGAGTTGAGCTATTCCTAGTCCTTGTTATGAAAGTATTAAAACTACAATAGTTGTCACGAGATGTTTGATCTAGTTATTAGAGTTGAGCTATTCCTAGTCCTTGCTATGACAGTATTAAAACTACAATAGTTGTCACGAGATGTTTGATCTAGTGGCTAGAGTTGAGCTATTCCTAGTTCTTGCTAGGGCAGTATTAACCCATAAGGGACGATAGGGTCGTTTACGACCCACCTTTTCTAGAGGCTATAGAGGACAAACCATAATACTAAACGCAACGAATCTTTCGCACATATGCTCAAAATTTATTGGGCTACATTATTGACTTTCCAGTCGAGACCCAATTAATTACTAACAACTAAATAATTAGGCTAATTAGTCGTCATAATTGGAAAATATTTCACTTTACTTCTTGCCTTGATTGGGACATTAAAACTTTATGTAGGCTTATTTTGTTGAGGACAAAATAGTTGCGGGCAACGATTTCCTTGAGACATATGAAAAGCCCGTGATAATCAGATGTTCACAAACAGAGCTAGACGCTGTTTACTAACTGCGGTCGCATACGACCCACTCGTCCGGGTCGCAAACGACCCATCACGGTTTTTCGGCTTTAACTTCTGAAACAAAGACATTAGGATAAAATAAAAACTGTAGCATAAGTTAAAAACATATGGTCAATATTACTGTGTAACTCTAACCTTTTAAAAATAAAGAATTTGGGTCATTAACGACCCACTCGGCTCACTTGCTTATTACTACATATGTCCATGTAACTTCTTGAATTCAGCCTAAAGCATGACATCATAAGTTCAAAATCGCCTCTCAGCAAGTGATAATCATCATAAACTGCGAAAAATCGGTTAAATGGGTCATTAGCGACCCACTAGGACCACAAAATTGATTAATTAAATATAATGTTGTCAAACTTTTACAAATATTAGTATAAAAACATGTTATATCTTGGTCATTACTCCTGTACGTTGATTTAACTTTTAAAATCGATCAACTGGGTCAATAACGACCCACTCGGAAGTTGAACCACCTCATCAATTATTATCAGTATCATGCTGTTCCACCATCAAGAAAGACACTCGTAGGTCTTAATTCCACGCAAACCACGGGTGGCTGACTACTAGCCCTTCTGAGATCCAGGGCCAACTGAAGGGCCGTCATCACTCATCAAAGAGCTGCGAGAATAACACTACTGCATATGCCTGGAGTTGCGTCCTGACTATAATACTATGGTGCGTGGAAATCTGTACCGAAAGGACCGTGGCCTTGCCGCAAAAGAAAAGGAATCGGCCCTCGTTCCTAACTTGCTAGGTAATAGCCATGCTGTTGTTGTTGCTTATTAGATTCTGTTACCTTTTTCGTCAATTTCGAATCTTGGTAAACGACCTGCTACAACCCACCACAGAATAATTGATCAAATGTTAAAAAATAAGCTGATTTAGGAGAAGCAAATATTAGTTAAACTAATCTCTGTCACATAAAATACTGAAAATAAAGTTCACAACTGTGAACTCAAATGTATATAAAACACACTCACAATTAATCGTACAGTTTAAAATGGAACAAAATAAGACAGAATAATTGATCAAATGTTTAAAAAATAAGCTGTTTAAAAATAAAGGTATCATATCAGACGAGTAGCTTAAATGCGGGGCGAAGGTCTCAATTGAAGGAATAATGCTGGAGGGCGCGGCTTAGCAACCATCCAATGCGCAACGATCCAATGCGAAAATTTAAAATCACATTTGGATATAATGCGCGTGAGTGCTTACAAATTTGCTTTTGGCGGAGATATAAACTGCGCCAATTTTGAAAATCCAAGCAAGTTTATTTTTTATCATGCCCTCCTAGATAGAGTAGCAAGCTAAGTAATCACGTGCATTTAGGGGGATTTCATTTCACTGTTATGTCATGTATGTGTTAACTGTTAACGTCGTTATGTAACTTAGAATACTAGCTTGCTAGTTTATTGCTCGATTATCTGATCTCACTGGCATGGATGTGATTTTTACAAAAATGTAAATATATTGTTTGCTCTATTAAAATGAAGATAAACACAAATTGTGCGCTAATATTTTACATATTTTTTACTGTTGTCAACTAACTTCAATTTTACAGGATCGTTTAACAAAATACATTTACAATTATGAATAAGTTTACTTGGCGACCCCAGGCTATAAGTATAATGTTCATAAATATGAAATAGAGATTCGGCGGAATGACAGGCTGAGCGCCGCCCAGTACACAGTAACAATTAGTTAGATGAAATCAATCGCCAAATTGCAAATCAATCTTAACAATTATGAATTACAAATTAAGTACTTTTCCCAAGAATCTGAAATCGATACCTGCATGGCAGTTGATCGTTAAACTTAATAGTTCTCAATGTGATTCATGACCACATATGGTAGAGCAAGGATTTCAATGTTCAGTAATTCGGCAACGGATATCCAGAAGTATTGATTAAACCGAAATTAATGATGTGGTTATGCAAATCGGTTACTTCATTAATATACCCATTTCTCAATTATATCAATTAATAGTAACGTCCTCATCCGTTCCTGAACCGAAGACTATTGACATCGTACCACGTGACATCATCATCAGTTTTATTATCGCCCGTTCCATTAGGAGTATCTAGATCCAGAGGCTTCGCTTTGCAGCCTCTACTTTTAGTTTCCCGCTTCTTTTCCGTGAACATTATCGGCGACCTGAGGTCGGAGTGGTAAAATAATAACGTCATATATTGCAGGATCCTATTGTTACGGTTAATAAAGGTTCCGTTTTTAGACCAAGGTGCCAGGATTTCAAAGTGAACCAAAACACAAAACACGCACATAGTATTTATAAATATAAAATTAGTGTCCCACTACTTCTTCCTCTGCCACACAGAAATTAATTTAAGTTGAGACAATGAAAATGGCTTAAAGACTACAATATTTCTGTGTTGGAATGCAACTTGCAAGATAACGGATGGTCAGTTGTAGAACAAACTACCTCAGTTTTGTGGATTTTTTCTCCTTCCGTCTCCTTCTAGACCCACTCATGTCCAGTGCACCGTCAGCTATGTTGGTCACCATATCCTCCCAATCAAGCATTCCTGGGATCCCTGAAAAAGTATTCTGTTCACTTCATCCGTGTACTGTATATCACACTATCAGTGCATGCTCGTAGCCTTTTTAATGGCTGTGTGTAAACTGATTACGGAGGGGGAGCGCGGGTTACAAATTTTCCAAAACGTGATTATGTTATATGTGACCGACCCCTACTTATGATCATGTTCAAGTCTACCGACAACTGAAGTACTGAAAACTGATTCTGCCGTTTTCCATGAACTGGGATGTTGAAAACTGGGAATGTTATTTTATTTGTGTACAATTATTCGATATATTATTAGTATTAATATTACTTTTAGACACTTTGCGGTGAGTATAATTATTGACGATTTCTACTTTTTAGGACACAACAAAAATTGTGTCATATTCGCCTTGGTTTCGAGGGAAGAGTAAGTCTAATTAGACCACCACCTCTGTAAATTACATGAATATTATTAAACTGTTTCTAAGTTGAGCAGAATTTCACTGATGTTCAGCTGACGAAGATGATGCTCAGATAACTCATAAGGACAGTGCCACGATTTACGGTAATCTATATTATATATTGGCTGCATGATTTAAATTGTATGTCATAGGAAATGGTGACAAACTTGAAAATCTTTTTACATAAATCTCAATTTTAAAATATTTATTTAATCAATCGTTAATTTTATCAAAAAAAAATTACATTTTTGAGTCTTCCATTTTATACGTAGTCAACAGTCTACAAACTGTACAATTTTCATTTTTCTGTCCATGTCAATTAAGGTCCATACCAGTCCAATACCAGTCCAATTCGTCAGGACATACCAGTCCAATTCGTCAATGTTGGCTATATTACAGTCTGCAGCTGTGCTATGACCCCATCACCCGACATCTTCTTACTCCTCTGGAAAACTCGCCTTCACAATCCTCACCAAATCATCCTGCTCCCCAGGAACGAGTCTCATGACAGGATCATTAAATACCTGACCATCATAAGTGAGACTATACGTCATACCATTACTTGTCTTATCTTGTACCCAACACAGCAGCTCCTTTAGGAAGGATAGCATGCATTCCGGTTTCCACTCGTTTGTTCCAACCTCCTCCAGATCTTTCATCGTGAATTTCTGTATTTCTTTGAGGTCTCCTTCTTCTGTTCTGTATCCAATGTAGACCGTGTCTATTCCAATAGGAGCACAGTGAGCCCAAATATTCCTGGATTTGAATTTTTTGAACTTTACACGTTGCTTATCTGTTTCACTTACTGCTATTTTAACCTCAACGTAGTTCTCCAGGACATCCTGGTGATCCCCGGGTAATTGACAGCCGATGCTAGAGTTGGTTATCAGCTTCAGAGACCCTAGTTTGACAAGTCGTGGCATCCTGATATCAACATCTTCGCATGCGTATCCTGGCGTTCTCCTCCCTCCCGTCCTCATCACATCCTCAAATACTGTACCCATCACTACAAATTTACCTTGCACTAGATACGTCTGACCATCGTGGTGTTCGTCATCACCCTCAAGGTACAGGGTGTTGCTGTACTTGTATAATTTAACCTTCCACCCTTGTTTATTGTAGGGAGTCTGACATAACTTTTTTATCAAGCTCCTGCCAACCACCATGTCAACTTCACTCATACTGTAATTCACAGCTTTAGCCCATCTCAAGATTTTATCAACCGATGAGTAACCCAGACTCGGCTGAAGTGGTGCTTCAGTTCTCAAACTCAGTGGTAGTTGAGTGGGAACTTCTAGTTGAGGAATTCTGCACATTTCGGGGATATCGTCACCAGAGTGTACTGACCACACTGTCATGGGCTCCTCTGGGTTCAGGTCGTTGAATCTGCCAACTTCTTTAGCACTGAGGTGTTCCGTCCTTGTGCCACGATAATTTCTTGGTCTTTGGACCAAGAGCTGTTCCTCGGCCATATTTACTTTCCTGATAATAGTTCATTCGCCGTGTGAAATGTTTACTTTGACCAGCTATCAAATTATGCTAAACAAAGTTAAAGTAAGAAAACTTAATACCATATATTTTAGGTAAACCTCAAAATCTTGTAATAAGCAAGTAAAGGATGAGTGACCCAAAGTAAAGGATGAGTGACCCAAACAATACTGTCGTTTTGGTGACCAACATCACAATATATACAATCTGTAGCAGTAACTCAGTTGCTGTCCGATAAAACTGAAACAGAAATAGCGGAACAACGCACAGTCGCACACCTTACCGACGTGACCCTCTGGCGTGGCCAATTTAAGCTCGCAAATGGAGTTGAAACCTCGCCATTTTTAGCAGAGTTGTAAAAAAGGATAAGAATAGGATATAGCATTCTTAGAATGTTGATCAAGGCTTTAAATTTTCTATAATCAACGTAGGAAGTGAGTTAAAATAAACGTTAGAATAATGGTGTAATTTCATCGAAGGTTACCTGCGTCGTTGCTAATGCTTAGCAACATCAAAAGATTGCACATGCGTGAGCAAGAACAGATTAGCAACGCGCGTTGCCATGCTCTATACTTCTATAGTACATCATAACTAGCTCACATTACAATTTACGCTATGACTATCGATAACTTTGGTTGTGAATTGTGATTGATGTTTTTCGATGCGGTAAGAAGTATCGATTAGGGAATACTTAGATAAAACTTTTATCGTTATAGACAAATAAAAATCCATACAATTTATATAACGGATCTAGATCATAGATAGATAGATGATGACAAGAAACTATAACATAACTGATTTTAAATTTCCTTGGATACATCTTTCAGCTAGCGGGTGTACAGGTTTGAGGAAGCATATGAGCTAGGTAGGCAGATAACTCATTGTTTACCATATTGTAAGGCACAACACTCATACTCGAAAAAAAGCTTTAAAATCGTACGAGAAAAATGTTTGGTCAGGAACAGGTTGTAATGATACGGAATATTAAAACTGTCCCTTTGATCACGAATCAATACGAACAAAAAGGTAGATTGATAACAGCTGTGAATATGAGGTATATAAAATGAGCTATAGGAATGAATAGATATGTTTCGATCTATAAGGTTAATTGAGGGTTAAATGAGGAGGGGTACCTGTTAAAAGTTAAAGAAACTTCCTAGGATACCCCTTCAGCGCATACTGTAAACATAGTACTATTAACTATACTATTACTATTACTATAAGGCAGCTGACCCAGGCCGAGTCTATCGAGCACAAAATAAAAAGATGAAATATTTTTCTTGTTAGTTCGTAGTGAAAATATACTAGCTTCTTGAGGATTACATGCAATGAGCGATTCTTACTTTACATCACAATATCCAATCATGTCCTAACATTCCCTACTCAAAGTCAATATCCCATCCACTGTCATTGTTAAGCTAAGAAGGTACACGAAATGTGTGTGAAAAATGTTGCGTTATCCAGATATTGTCGTACGAAGCACCTACAGCTTTACACGTCACGAGGCACACTATTATCAATCATTAATTTTTCTAAAAACAAAGGTCATTTTTGAGTCTTCCCATTTTATATGTAGTCAACAGTCTACTAACTGTACGATTTTCAACTTTATTTCCATGTCAACTTAGGTCCAGTCCGAGTCGTCAATTTTGGGTATATTACACTTAATGCAGTCTGCTGTAACTGCTGTGTGCTATGACCCCATCACCTGATAACCAACATCTTCTTACTCCTCTGGAAAACTCGCCTTCACAATCCTCACCAAATCATCCTGCTCCCCAGGAACAAGTCTCATGACAGGATCATTAAATACCTGACCATCATAAGTGAGACTATACGTCATACCATTACTTGTCTTATCTTGTACCCAACACAGCAGCTCCTTTAGGAAGGATAGCATGCATTCTGGTTGCCACTCGTTTGTTCCAATCTCCTCCAGATCTGTCATCGTGAATTTCTGTATTTCTTTGAGGTCTCCTTCTTCTGTTCTGTATCCAATGTAGACCGTGTCTATTCCAATAGGAGCACAGTGAGCCCAAAACTTCCTGGATTTGAATCTTTCAAAATTTACATGCTGCTTATCTGTTTCAATTACTGGGGCTGTTTTTAACTCTACGTAGTTCTCCAGGACATCCTGGTGATCCCCGGGTAATTGACAGCCGATGCTAGAGTTGGTTATCAGCTTCAGAGATCCTATTTGGACAAGTCGTGTCATTCTGACATCAACATCTTGGCATGCATATCCTGGCGTTCTCCTCCCTCCCGTCCTCATCACATCCTCGAATACTTTCGAGAGTTGAAATTACCTGGCACTAGATACGCCTGACCATCGTGTTCTTCGTCATCAATCTCAAGGTACAGGGTGTTGTTGTACTTGTATAATTTAACCTTCCACCCCTGTCTTCTATTGTAGGGAGTCTGACATAACTTTTTTATCAAGCTCCTGCCAACCACCATGTCAACTTCACTCATACTGTAATTGACAGTCTCAGCCCATCTCAAGATTTTATCAACCGAGGAGTAACCCAGACTCGGCTGAAGTGGTGCTTCAGTTCTCAAACTCAGTGGTAGTTGAGTGGGAACTTCTAGTTGAGGAATTCTGCACATTTCGGGGATATCGTCACCAGAGTGTACTGACCACACTGTCATGGGCTCTTCTGGGTTCAGGTCGTTGAATCTGCCAACTTCTTTAGCACTGAGGTGTTCCGTCCTTGTACCACGATAATTTCTTGGTCTTTGGACCAAGAGCTGTTCCTGGGCCATATCTACTTTCCTGATAATAGTTCATTCGCCGTGTGAAATGTTTACTTTGATCAGCTATCAAATTTATGCCAAACAAAGTTAAAGTAAGAAAACTTAATACCATATTTTTTAGGTAAACGCATACCTTATCGGACGTTATTTGACCGGACATTGCGTGAACGGACATTAAATTTAAAATGAACGCTAGGGCCTTCAGCGTCCAATTAATGTCTGCTCTATTTTAAACTTTACGAAATCCCCCCGGCAAAAAAACACTGAAAATCGACCAAAAACCGACCCTCTGGCGACGCCAATTGACTGGCGTGGCCTAATTAATACATGTTTCGTATACCACCTTCGGCTGCGCGCTTTGCGCGCGAAAAGTGGCATGCAACGTATGTCAAGCGTGGCCAATTTAAGCTCACAAATGGAGTTGAAACCTCGCCATTTTTAGCAGGGTTGTAAAAAAGGATAAGAATAGGATAGAGCATTCTTAGAATGTTGATCAAGGCTTTAAATTTTCTATAAGGTCATTGTAAAGTTTGCTTTGCCCATTTTGCTAACTTTTTGATTTAAATTTTTGAGCAGGTTGATAAAGAGCAATTTAATCCTTTCTGATATCATTTTCATCTGAAGATTCCGAATTTTCTGAATTCTTTGGAATGAAGTTTCTATCTCATGTGGAGCAAAAGTTATGACCTGCTTTTCAATGTGGAGCAAAAAAGTGTGGAGCTCCCCAATAAAATCTATGCTTTTTGACTATTTTGATCGCCATTTAAAAAAATAGATCCTGGACGTTAATTGCAAAATATTTTCACTGCCAAATCATAAAATGGACCACAGCCAGTGTGGAGCAGTCGAAATATCCTCATATTTTTCGTCTCAACCAGGGGTAAAACACTAAACATTACAGTAGAATCTCCGTCTTTTCACAAAATCTTAGTTTGAAGGAATACGCACCAGATAACATTATCAATAATGGTACACCTTGCTCAACCGATGCGGAGCAGCGAAACTATTATACCTTAGTTGGGAACCCAGACAACCTTACCGCCTGCTGGGCTTGCTAGAGGTGATAGATTTTCAACAGCACGTATGGCGTCGCGCGTCACGTCAAGTTTACCTTTCGCACGCTGCATTGAGCCTAGTAGTCATGACAACGACATTTCTTTGCAAAGTTTAAAAGCTGTGATCATTTATTTAGCCCAAAATCACACTTTTCGGTTTAATTCAGAATCTACGTTGTCCCCAATTTGGCTCCTGGGGAGCCAACTGTAAATTCACGAGACGGAAATTTTGTTGAAAACCGGAAGGTTCTATCTATTTTACTTTTGGAGATATACCCCAGATGGTAGGGTTTGCTGGGCCTATAACCTACGCGCGTTCAAAAGAATTTGCACTTTCATTTTAAAACGTTCACTTTGACGAACCATAACTCTCCACCAATCAAGTCAAATCTCAATTTTAAAATATCAAAAGAAAGTAGATAATTTCGCCAACAAGAAAGGGGCCTCCTGGATGGGTAGGTAAAAACGCAATCTTCGCCCTCAAAATCGACTTTTAAAACTTCATACATATTCCGCCGAAATTATAAGTCTTATATCGCAAAACATCCCCCACCTCCCTGCAACCCCCCCCCCCCCCCCCCTTCCATTTCTCCCCCCCCCCCCCTTCCTTCTGCTTTCTTTTGCAGCTGAACTTATATGAACTCTCATGCAGCTCTCTTGCCTACCCAGACAACATTACCGCCTGCTGGGTGTTAGGGACGTGTGTAGTACCTCAGAACTAGAAGTTAAGTTGAACCCCAGTATGCTGCGTTAGTAGTAATTAGATTTGTAAATATGTGGATTAAAATGGTAAATAAACCATGTAAATTTGCAAATATTCACCGTAACATAAAGTGTCATAAAGATGAATTAGGTGAGAACTTATATGATTAAGATCTGATTCGAGAGGTTTGCAGAACACTGCAGCCATTGGTCAGAAAGGACATTTAGTGTTATTAGAATTATTTACAAAGAAATTATTGTATTAATAGAGTTATTGAATTCATCAATTAGTGGAACAATATTTTAACCAGTTTTTAAAAACCTGTATTTGTATTATTAAACCTGTTTGTTTGCAATAACCTGTTTGCAATAACCTGTTTGTTTGCAACTCTCCTGGATAACGCGTGGACCGCCTCTTCCACTGGAGCTCCTCTTCCACAGAACACCTAGACTACAAAAGATGAACACATAAGATTCTCAGGGCCGTCTGCCTTTAGCCTTTTCCCGAACGCCTCTCCTATGATTGGTTTTCCCTACACGGCCCGGGTGTTAGTATGCTGCGCTCTCTCCCATGTCACTAGTTTCATAAATAGATTTCCTAACGTCATGCCAGATAATAGCAATTGGTTCCCGTCGCTTCTGTTGAATTCCTAATAGGCTAGGAAGTTTGTTCCTCGAGGTAATATTGTGGTGAGCCTATCCTACCTGGTTGCTTGTCCTAACCTTAGCAGCACCTACATTATTACCTCGACATTCCCCTCCCACGGATTCTGCCCTCGTTGGCAGCATTGAAGGAACGTAGCCATGATATAGCAGCTAGCAGCTACCCGTCCATCGTCCAGAGAGAGAGAGCAGCCAGCCCGTTATAATACACACCAGTTCCCATTGATCACCCAGCTACCCAACTGATTTAGGGTAACGGACTTTACCATGAGATTGAACACTTATTTTATGTACTATTGGATTGGTCTTGCATTATTTTACAATCTTAATAACTTGTTTTAATTGGTTATCTTCCAGATATAAATTCATCTAAAAGTTCGAAGTTAAAACTCTAGATATAAATTAACCTAAAAGTTCGAAGTCCATAATTATAACATAAATTCCTGTCATAAATCTACCATTGTACACTGAGAGTTTGGGTTTGAACTATGCCCTGAGTGAGTCTCAAGCCGGGAGGTATTCCATAATATCGGAACCTGAATATCCATACTCTAGTTAAAAGGAGCCCATTATACGTAGTTAAATTAATACCATCACAATTGAATGAAATATAATAAATAAATAATCTCTAGAAGTCATGGAAAATTGGAGCAGTAAATAGGCCGTTAAGTAAGTTGTCGTGCTAAAATCCGAGTACGCCTCTTAACAATGTAGCCCTAATGCGGCTCTCTCTGTACAAATTTTGGTAGCAAAATTTCAAAAATCTGGAAGAGACGCCAAACTTTAGTTTGCTTGTTTTTCTTGTTAGTGCACCGTTAGTGCAATTTGTTTATTTACATTGATAGTAGTTGTTGCAGCAACGACACCAAACCCACCAACGACTTAAATATTCAAGGTCTAAATTGTGTTATAGGCTAGTTTTATAAAGTTGAAAATCGAAAAGTTTGAAGTTGCACACGTGGGAAACTCGCCCAAATTGATTTAAATAGCTAATACACTGAAAAATGCTATTTTTCACGATTTTTAATCAACTTGGGAGTCCCTTGTGGAGCCTAGTAATTTTTGAAAATCTTCTGAAATTTTGCATGCTTATCAAACTATATTATACAATACCACTATGCAAAATTACGGTGATTCAATATGTAATGCGCAACGCAACGTCCGCTCAAAGTTTGCACGGGCAAAAGGTGCAGAGAATTTTGCTCATTCTTGATATCGAATATATTCTATTTCAGCTTTCCCACGATATTTAAATGGCATTATATATGAATTTAAATGCCAACACCCCCCCACCTTTTGGAAAAAAAAAATGATTAAAAAGTGCCAAATCATTATCCAGTCTGTTATCGACAGATAAGCATACCTAAAAGATAAAACAAGGAAACGTTTTCAAAGGTAAAATACGAAAACGTTCAAAGTACCTCCTTAATAATGAATTTCGACTGGTGTACAATTATAACGAAACTCGATAGACTGTGGATACTGAAGGAACAGAAGCAGTTTCCTAACGAACGCTTCTCAACACACGATATATCGTCGTGAACTTGGTTTAGTATATATGAAACATTTGACAATGGAGTTGTAGAGTGAGTGCGCTCGCTTTTCGAGTTTTTCCCATCATTCACGGTTTACGAATTGGTAATACAGATTACTGAATGGGAAAAGCGAGCGACCGATATCATACTCGGTATTCAATTTGCATTTCGGACGGTTCCCCTCAAATTAATACATTTCTTTTGTTTGGAAAAGAGAGACAACTGGCCAGCGTTCACTCTACCCATGACTATGGGTTTTGGTCAAATAATAATAAGCGATTCTACCTTTTAGTTTTAGTCCTTTATAACGGCGTAACACAGCTTTATCTGCTTGATTGTTAGTGCAATACATTTGTTAATAATGATTATGTCCTTTCTATTCTGTATTTGCTTGTTTGCTTAGTTCAGTACATGATAATCAAATGTCACTAATCGGAAGACCGCCATTTGTATTCGAAACTCACACGAGACACGGCCCCATCCGTAAAAAAGTACGCAACTAAAGCTAAATTATCTAGAATAGTTACTAGATACTGTCCCACCATATTATTAAAACTCTAAGTCTAACGCATTATGATTATCCAGCAAAGAATTTCAGTTTCACACCGCAAATTTGAGATCCTTTCCCTTCTTCCTCCTCCTCCGTGCTCTGTCTCCACCCGCCTACACTGCTACAAATGTCGTATTGAACATAGCTGCAATGACAGAGGAGCAAGGATCTCTTTATGCACCGTTTAACACTGCTAGGTAGTTATTTTTAAATTTGTATTTTTTAAAAGTTGGTAATACGATTGTTAGTTTGTTAGTGCAATTATTTGTAAATTGTTAATTATGCTGAGTAAAAAACATAAAGTGTTTGCCGACCTCCTTGTATTGAAAAAATAAAATCATTACAAATTATCTGATGAATTGTTAAAGTTATCGGATTATTAAACCTGTCTCAAAAACAACTTGAAACTTTCCTCAATATAAAGACTGTCCTCTGTCAAGTGATCAGGTGCCCGAAGTGTGACTCAACTGAGGATGAGTTACTCAGCAATGAAGGTAGCCAGATCAGTGTCACAAGATATCTTCAGGTAGACTAAAAGTAAAATCCTTCTTAAGCGTTTCCTGTTGCCAGTTATTTGGTTACCGTTTTGATCGATGATCAACAGCTTGAGCATTAATGTTTGTAACAAGATTTAAGCAAGTAAGTATTAGTAATAATTTTAGGTTGATTGATTCTTAATTTAAAGTTAGTTAAAGTCCTGTTTATCACAGTTCTAAAGCTTCGAGAGCTGAAAGCCCCCATATGGTTATCTCCTACAGTGAGGCCATCCTTCATCATCGTAAGTTATGTCCAACTTATACGGAATCTGCTAGTAAGTGAAAGAAGTTGTTAATTGTCCTTATAAATAACTACTTGTTGGACTTGACATAATTTCATTTCAATGGAATCCAATCCGGCTACATTGTACATTATATTATATAGATTTCAGTCGAGTTATTGTCTCCCCTTAAATCGCTAGCATAGCCCCAAATTTATTAAAAATTCTCGGGAACAGGCGCCTGAGGGTGTGAAAGTAAATCTGGTTCGGTGTAATTTTTTGGAGAACGCTGATAGACGTTTCGAATCACCCCCGGTCCCCATACGTAGGGTAAAAATGCTTCCCTAGAGAGTTATGGGCAAAAAACTATTTTGGTCACGGACAGGCTAGTAAAACACAAAATTCGATTACTTAGGGCTCGGTTTAGGGTTTATGGATAGCTTCGGGTTATTGTTAGGATAAGAGTTATTTAAAACCGTTTTGTTTTACCTTGGGGACCTCAGGCTATTATATGTTTATAAACATATGAATAGAGATTGGCGGAATGACAGGCATGAGTAAGTTTTGTTCGGCTGCAAAACCGTAAAAACCAAAGTCTAACGTGAAATTCTTGCGGGCGAGCGAATTAGTAAGAGCCGTCTTTAACACAAACAACAATCACTTTATACAGTGTTATAGCTACTTACAATTGATAAACTGAAGTTCGTTGCTTTACCAATCCCCAATTTTTACACCCGGTATTTTTTCAGTTAGTCCATGTCACATGACCATCGGTTTTTACATTTACAAAGAATTATATGAGCCAATCTAAATGAAATATCCGCAGGTCTGATGGGATTTGTTATGATGAGTGTACAACTACTACAATTTCAGCAACTGCTTTCATAATACAATTCGATTATAATTCAATATTAAAGTAATTTGTTTGAATGGAAAAATTTTTCTTCAAGAGATTAATTTGAAAAAAATATTGCATAAATTTGGGTCGTCACTATATTAATAAACACTTTGACATTTTTACCCCCCCCCCCCCCTCTACTCCTCGATAATCAGTTTTAACACATAGCTATTGTTGTCAAAAATTAAACGAGCGTGATCATTTAGGAAATCCCCCTCCCCCCTCGCTGATACTAATATCGTCACCTACAAATAGAAAGGGCCTATTGTCGACTAGGCCCTTTTAAAAAACTATAACCAGCACGGAAAATCTTGTGAACCATACCTACCACATCCCAAATACAAAGTCAATTGGGTGAAAATTGAATATCCTTAATTTGTTAAAAGGGCCTATATAGTACATAGTCCTTGTTCAATAAACTGACGCTACGGATATTGATAAAATAAAAGGGCACATGTCGAACATAGGCACTAAACAAATTGTTGGAATGGGATGCTCAAAGAATAACTTTGAAAGTTAAAAGGACCTATTGTACACTATACGCCTGTAACAGTGTACCAGAGCTTCACATGTAAGATGGTTTCAATTAATAAGAGGGGGCAGGGCCTATGTAATGTATCGAATGTGTTTTAATAGGCCTATGTCAAAATTAAATTCAATTACCCCAATAAGTCGAAAACTTCAGGAACATGTTTCAGAGTGTAAGGCCAGTCATTCTTTCCCATTTAGGATACATAGAATCAAATCCAAATGCCTATCCTAACAATTAATTTCCATAAATAGGTTTTTATGCATTACCTCAAAACGACTTTTTTTCGACATAAGGCCCTTTCTATTTGTAGGTGACAATAGTGAACGACCCCTCTTGTAAAATGTACGAAATTTGGTACATTGCATGTGTGCGTTTATCGTTCAATAAATTAAAATAAATACGGAGTTTTTTCTTTTACTTCTTCAGTCTTGTTGAAAATACGACTTTCCTTACAATCACACGGTCTACTCATTTTTCTCATTTCTAGGTTAAAGGCACCACACGAGCCGCACGTAGGCAAAATGTTCTACCTGAGTATGGGAAGGTTTAATGCATATTTTCAATAATAGGTTCAATATTACTACGTAAGGCGTGATTCAGTACATTTTAAACAGCCAAAATAATCTTGTAGCACATCTCCTGAGACTCGGAATGTTGACTTTGAAAAAACATTTTTTTCTCTGCTCTTCGTACCAAAGCCTCACAGTTTCTCTGTTAAACATTTGCTAACAACAAACGTTAAATGATATGTATACGGATAACCTCTGTCGCCGGCGCGCGAAAAAGAGGGGTTGCAAACGTGTTTCAAGTTAAACACTACCGAGTGCCTCGGTCAACATAACTGGAAGGTCCCACAGTACTGCCGCGTATCTTATCCGGCTGATAAAAGAAATCCTAATAGGTCTACTCCAAACTCAAGCCTCCATTTCAATTCGAAATCTTTACTGTAGTCTGTAGTAGAATGTTCAGAAAAGAAACAACATTTTTCAATAAAACTCCGAGAAAATTGTGCATTTAAACAATAATAGCGATTATTTATTAGTGCTTAAAATCCTAATTAATTAATTAATTGGGATCGAGCGTATAACTAACTGCTCATTTTAAAAACATTTACAAAAGATCATTTCACTTTATTTTCACATCTCTCAAATATCTTTCATCTTAAATCTAAAAGTGACTATCAACGCCCGATTTAAATTAAATATAAATGTTGCCTTCTGACCGATAATATATAAATAAGGCCCACGTACCTTGGCATGCAGACCCTAACTGTGCACGCCTCCTTCCATGAATACACCTTCTTTAAGTGTCCATTGAGTAGTGAGCAAAAGATCAGCACGTGATCTTTCCCAACTTTGTCTATACACCCGGATACTGTTAAGCGTGAGCCATGTATTATTTTCTACAGAATATCTCTTAAAATTAATTATGAAGTATTCAGACATATACTGTTTCAGAATCATAATTTCTAACATTCTTCTGCATTTTGACGGTAAAGATGGGCATGTTTTATCGATGTTTTAAATTGTAAGATTGATTTATCTTTCTCAAAATATGGCTCAACCCACCATCGTCCATCAGTCTATTAATCAAGTCTACATTTCTCAATTTATAACTATTTATGTATTCCTATATTTGATATCTCGTACTTTTCTAAATCGACCAGTGGCCCCAGTATTTTTTAAACCGTGATACTAATACAAATTGTGATACCAAATAAGCATCCCTCTCACCTTAAACGTATTCGTAGCACTAATTTTCTAATGTACTTGGCTCATCGGACAGTGGCACGAAATTTATTAATCGTGATACCCTACAAAAAATTCTCTGAAGAAACAATTAATTAAATCAAACTACTTCGAAAATATCTTCACTGCTAAAATTGTCCATATACATTAATTCATTACAAAAAAAAATCATCAAATAGGCTTGCAATTAACCTACGTCCCCTCCTAATTAAAGTTCATCGTTAGACATAAGCAATAACCGCGAACAAATTGACACGTGTTTCTCTAAGAATTCATCTCTTCTAACATCTCACAACAAACAGCTGATATTATCCATAGTTTTCTTGTCCTTTCTTGATAACTCCGACAGGCATTGTTATTTATCACGTGATTTGTTGCTATAGAGTCACGTGATGCGTGCTATGGATCCCGTGATGCGTTTGCAGGAGTCACGTGATGCGCGCAGCGGCGTTATCACGTGGAGGGTGGGGGGGCTTCATTTGTCACGTGGCACGCTGTTCATACACAGGACTGATAATTCGTGTTTGAAACGTTTTCTTGTTCGACAGAAACTGAAGAAAAATTAACATAAATATCAAAGACAGAGAATTGATACGCTACTCTTATCACAGAAAGCAGAATCACTATTGCTGACGGATTGAACAGACTAACCCTTGATCATTCAGTATTTGGGCTGAATATAGTGAAATTATACATCAACATCCCATGATATTATTACGAAAGTAATAATAATATCAAATTAATCATATATCGCATATATACTACCAGTGACAGTCGGGAATTAGTAACGAGGAAGATTAAATATTCACATAGTTGCCTTAACTGATTCTCTCGTGCGGGTCTGTTGGTGCCACATCTTATTCGTTATCACTATAACTGAAATTGTAAGTTTCAATTTGGAACGTTTATTTGGAACGTTTTTGGGAACGTTATTTGAACATAATTTGGAAACGAAACATGAAATTCTTCGTTTCTTCTCAGATGGCAAGGTTTGGATTTTAGGTGGAAAATAAAAACCATCAAAATACGGCGTCATCTGCCAAACTAAAGGGAAAATAAACTAGAATTTATAACAAAAATTAGATAAAGGAAGAAGCTACCGATTTGAAATGATCGAGATATGGTGGTCCAGTGTGCTGCGATGCGTCTGAATTAATGTTATCCTGTACATGTGCGCATGGAGTCTCTAACAACCTGGAGATAGTGAATGTTTGAAATTTGAAGCACAAATTTGTATCATTATAGTAGACATACTCATATAATGCTCGTGACGTCATCATAGCACCCACGTGATGTCATCATATACCACGTGACGCTCATCACAACACCTCGGGAACTACTCACTAACTGCGAACGAGGTGGAGTGAGCTAATATCAGTGAATCTATGTAACAGGTATGAGCCCCGTACGGCTATGTTCTGTATCTACCCCGGGTATGGTGGTGTGGTGTAGTCCTGAGGGGTGCGGGGCGGAACTGGGGCTCATCTTGGAGGTCTGAAGGAGAGGTGAGTGTTAGCAGATAGATAGAACATCTTCAAATGAAGACGTAGCAAAACATGAATATATATATAATCAAACAAGTCCCGTCACCAAACAACACGCGTTAACACAAGTTAAAAAAGTAGCGTCATCACCATATCACAACGTGACGTCATAACTTCACCACGTGACGTCAACCACTTCCAACACGTGACGTCATCAGCAACACCACCACTCTCCTCGTGTCGATTGTGAGGCTCATGTGCTGCAGCACACATAAGACAGCAGCTCCCAACTAAACAAGGACATACTGGTACAACAACGCTGCTTTGTAGAGGTTTATCCTATCTACTCCTGTGGAGAGCACACTTCTGGGGCGTGTATTGGGAGTGCCTCCGCTACCGTCCCTGGGGAGAAGGGTGTTAAGGTATCAAAAACAAAATAATAATATTGAAATAATATTCATAATTTATAAATACTATTTCACTAAGATGAGAGGGTGGATTACATATTTGTGCAACGATAATCCATTACAAATTCCCATTTGGGAGCCGGACTCTCAGTTACATAATTGTGGAGGGCTGGATCGAGTTATAACTAACCAACCTGACATAACAGTCCCTTCTGTGTTTCCTTGAGCTATGCCCAAAGTCGGACACCACCAATTTTAAAAGGGCAAGGAGTTTCCCGTCTTGGTACCGCCTGCTACCCACTAGAATGTTCGCTGTTTTTTAGGTCTCTGTGGAATACCTCCAGGTTCGTGGAGATAGGACATTTCCGCTGATAATATCCTGACACGGGAGGGGGGGAGTCAAAAAACTAGTGAATTCAGAAAGATGAATTTATTCATTTTGCAGTAAGAAGAAACAGGCGTTTTTTTAAAGTCATAACCGCCATTTTTTATTATGAAAACCGGCGAACCGTGTCATGTTAGAAAGAGTGTTAATTCAGCAAATAAAAAGAAGAACAAATAAAGAGAAGAAACAGCGGTTGTTTTTAATTTCTAACTCACCCTCATAAAAGGATTGAGCCCAGCTATCCTCATCAAGTATGACCGCGGGATATTAAGAAGTCCATCAGAGACCCATAGCGTTAGTACCGTAACAAAAATAGCTGAAAATAAAATAATTTATTTTCCAAGATACATTTGGTAATCGGATGAATGTATTATATTAATTTGCACCACATATGAAGTTAAATAACTTTAACCGCAGAATGACGTCACCACACACCACGTACGTCACCACCAACACCACGTGAACGTCACCACAACTCACTTGTTTCTGACACATGACACACTGGAGGTGGGGTGTTGACATCCCCCTCTGACGTGGGGTCTGTTCCCATACTCTCCAGAGTACTCACACACGATGTCATGTGATAGCACTGAGATAACTTCGAGTCGTCCTCCATGTGTTTTCTTTTCTTGTCTAGTGTACCGTTTTCTTACACCTGAAAGAAAAGAGATTGGAGAGAAGTATGTTTTAGAGCAACAAACAATTACTTAAATATTTATCTCCATTTATAGTTTACAATTAAATTTCATTAATTTTTTATTGATTTGACGCCTTGTTTTTTAAATCATAGTTGACCAAATAATTTAGGCGTAAACAATACATATCTAAAACCTATGATACTTTAATAAAATAAAATGACTACAAAAATACAACATAAATAAACAACTTCGTGGCTAACTTTATCTAAAGACTAGCTAAAAACACTTTATCTATATCTTTTTAAAAAGATGAATAATCACTCACCAAAATAAAAGAAAATAAACTACAAAAATACAACAACGAAACTACTTAATCGAAATTTCACTCAAAAGTGAAACTCTTTCGCCAACCCCAACCAATGTTCACAACAGAAAGTGGTGAAAAGTCAGTAACTGGTACCTACCCCTTCTTGAACTCCTCACTGGTAACCACTCCCTGTTGCAGAGTTAGTCCTGGGAAGTGCTGTAGAAGTCTACCATATTAGTTGCTTTGGCTACATGGAAGTATGTGATAATGTGACTACCGGCGCCCTTTTTAAACTGATAAGGGTTTATTGTAATTTCAATCAACTTTATAATTTAAAAATTTTAATAAAGTTTAGCGGCTTTCTAGATGCTCGAAGCATCACAGAATGTGAAATTATACCGTAATTCCCATAATATATTCTAGATTGTTCGTGTGTACGCTATTTTTATGAATTAATTTTTTGTGAAATTTGAAGAAGTTTTGCAATTTCTTCAGAAAAGTGCTCCCAAATGCAGGGAGCAGTGACTTACAGGCTAGGTGCGACAGATTTTTTAATTAATGATTATCGATTAGGGAAATTGGTAGATCACCGACCGGCTATAAGCCGGTTATAAGCCGGCTATAAACCGGCTTATAGCCGGCTACAATTTTTATAGCCGGCTATAAGCCGGCTTATAGCCGGTTAGTAGCCGCTTACATTTGTTGTTGAGCGACGGCTATTAGCCGGTTATAAGCCGGCTATTAGCCGTTTAGGTATCGGCTATAAGAAATTCAGTGAAAACGGCTATTAGCCGGTTATAAGCCGGCTATTAGCCGTTTAGGTATCGAAAGTGGTTATAAGCCGGCTATAAGCCGGCTATAAGCCGGTTATAAGATATTAACTCAACTTCATCGTACTGAACGATAGTCAGGAGCCGGCTATAAGAAATTCAGCGAAAACGGCTATTAGCCGGTTATAAGCCGGCTATTAGCCGTTTAGGTATCGAAAGTGGTTATAAGCCGGCTATAAGCCGGCTATAAGATATAATCTTAACTTCATCGTATAGTTAGGGCAAGAATTGCTGTTTATGGGTCAATCTGTGAACAAATTCGTAACAAAGGTTTGTCTACAGGAATGTGTTGTCCATAGTCCCAGGAACCACCAAAAAAAACCGTCCGGCTGAAACTTTTGGGCAAAAATTTTTATAGTCATTTTTCTCCAGGAACCCATACGCCCCACCCCTAATATTGGTTATTCGGCTCCCGAAGGTCTTGAAATCTCCATAGGGGGTGCAAAATGACCGCAATGGCCACATTATGGCAGGCGAATGATAGTTTCAGAACGATTGGAGCTTTATTTTTCGAAATAAATGGAATTTTTCTCAATTTTTCTCAATTTTATTGAAATTTCGAAAAAAAATACACCAAATTATTTTTAACGCTTATTTCAAATCTATTTAAAAACTCATCTACAAATAACAAATACAGTCAATCTAAAATGTGTATTCTCAGTAAATACCATGACAATTATTAATACACAGTTAATATTAATCAAAATTCGCTTGTTCTTCAGGTTCATCATGTCTAATGTTTGTGCAGTTCATACCATGGCGTCGTCCACAAGCTGGCAAACAATTGAAGCCATATTTCCTACATGAACATCTGAAAGTCAAACAGGCCTGTTCCACATCGACAGACGACAGAACAGTTACAACATATAAGGTTCAAAATAGACTCTGGAGCAATTATAGCTTTTGTTGCAACTGGTTCGTAATTGCCACCAGGAGCCAATTTTCAGCCGTAGTCAAGGGGATTCAGACTGTCAGCGTTAAGTATTACCCAGTTATGGTACTGTAAGTAAGCTCTAAGGATGTGCTCCGTTGCTGAAGCTATTGTTGGAGGTATCCTATTCGGATTGAGACTCTTTTTCGCTACCATCCTATTGTATGCTAGGAATCTCAAAGCAGAAAGAGTCTTTTTCTTGTCACCATAAATGTACTGCAAGAAATAGAGGCCTGCCTCAATAATCTTTTCTTTTGATTCTCTCACCGAAAGTAATGTTGCCAACTGACCTTGCTCATCAAAGGTGAGAGCTTTCTTTAGCACTTTAACCTTGTTAAAACCAAACAGTCCACTGACGCTATCACAACCTGAAATACTATGAATTAGAAGAAGTATCTCCTTTTCTTTATGATCTAGATGACTTGATATTTCTTTGATTGAATATGTACCTATACCCTTCATTGTGATGGTCACTGTTGAAATGATGTACTAATAGACTTGAACTATATCGGTATCCTCTGCATTCAATTCAACATCGCCAAGGAATGACATTTCCAATGTTTTCTTTGCAATTAAAGTATCAGCATCGTTACAAGCTCTGATCACTTCAATACCATTTACAGTAAAAATGCTTGACATAAGGTCGATCAGTTCTTTTTTGTTATTGTTGTTGCTCAGAAATGTTGTTTTGGTGACAGTACAAAAGGTGGATTTCTTTACAGCAATATTAGCACAGAACGCTTTTACTCTCCTCTTGTGCTCGTGATCTTTAGTAGAAGGCTCATATCCATAAAAAATCACAGTAACTTCCCGATTTTTAGGGATAAGCTTCAAGTACTCCATTGCTACCTCACCATAATTGTCACACCCTTTAAATGAGCTTAGTTGGTGAATTAGCCAACCTCCATCAATGACTAGTGGGATCGTGAAGCTGCAAGATTTAAGTGTAGATTGGTTTATACCAAGAGCAGCCTTATTAGATTTCCTCATCATCTGATATTGATCAAATAAGCTCATCGGCACCACAGTTAACTCGTATGTTAGGCATTCCTCTATTGAAGTCTCTCTATCAGCAACCAAGACTAGACGGCTAAAACACTTCAACGGATCGACTGCAACGCTTTTATTATTCACTTTAACCTGCTTTCTCAGTTGTGTCAAGTTCTTTGCTTTACCTTTGATACTTATCTTATCGATGAATGTCAACCCATCTAGCTCACGTTGAAGGACAGCCCCGACGGCCAAACATTCCTCGGAATTCATTGTTCCCAGGCTGTGATATAAGACCAGTCGAAAAAGATATTAACTTAGTCTTATCTTCGGATTCTGTAAAGTCGACAGTAACTTTAAACCAAGTTAATAATTTTCCAAATACATCACAGTTTTTCTTGATTGATGACTTTACTTGTTAAGATCTGAGTGGATGGCAGCTTTAGTTGGTACTCCTCGCTTCGATGAATTAGCTAATGAATCTCCAAAAGACTGATTTATTAAAGCCATCTGATTCAGGGTGGCCACCCATAACTTGTAGGCGGACTCACGATTACGCATCCTTCCACTTGTTAATCCACCACTAGATTTAGCTGCCCTCATAAGACTCTGCTCTATGGAGAGGTCAGTCCACACCCCGGCCCACTCGTGGTCGTTGTCACAAACCGTGTGAAGCCCAGTTACTTTAAAGGTCTTTAAAAGCGCCCCATACTTGACTTTTAAAATAGCATCCTGCTCCAAATACAGTCTTAAAGCTATTGCATACTGTCCCCTCCCAGCTGCTGCGAAGTAGGGCAGCATCAAAGCTACTGCTGATAAATGCATATTGTAGTCGTGCAACCTCTCTGCTCTTATGAAGTCCTTTACTAGTGTTATCATGTTGTGGTAAGTAACCCATAAAGCTGCTGTTCTACTGTTGGAAAACAGGTTCTTTAGAAGCAGAGTTATTTTCTCTGATAGATCCTGAAAAGATTTAGTCTTAAAGTTAACACCTAGATTTTCGTTCACACATTTGTTGATGTAACCTTCCAAGTCTACTAGTTCATCGTCGTAAACTTCTTCCTCTATAATGAAACAACAAAGAGCGGCGTCGATCAGAAAGTGGGCTCTCAACGCTTTATATAGTAAGATCCTCCATCCGATATATGCGTGACGTCTCCAGGATACACAAGTTTGATGAGCTCCTCTAAACCCGAGTCTGCTATTATATAGCCTATGCAGCCAAGAAAACTCGTGAGAGTGTGGAAGCCCCCAACCCTGACCACAATAGGCATCCCAGTTATCAGTACTATTCGGGTGGCCTTAATCCACAATGGCAAATCGAATGTGATTATCATCGGCTCACTGTAGGATAACTTAAGACATTCAACCAGAGTAGTATGTACCGTCGAATAGCTGTCTGGGGGTTGGTCAATAATCTGTTGTTTGTTAGTTAACCTTGATATTTGTTAATTGAAGTTATTTCCCGAGTAAGATTTGAAATAAGCGTTAAAAATAATTTGGTGTATTTTTTCGAAATTTCAATAAAATTGAGAAAAATTGAGAAAAATTCCATTTATTTCGAAAAATAAAGCTCCAATCGTTCTGAAACTATCATTCGCCTACCATAATGTGGCCATTGCAGTCATTTTGCACCCCCTATGGAGATCTCAAGACCTTCGGGAGCCGAATAACCAATATTGGGGGTGGGGCCTATGGGTTCCTGGAGAAAAATGACTATAAAAATTTTTGCCCAAAAGTTTCAGCTGGACGGTTTTTTTTTGTGGTTCCTGGGACTATGGACAACACATTCCAGTAGACAAACCTTTGTTACGAATTTGTTCACAGAAAAATCAACTCTTGCCCTAACTAGTACTGAACTGAGTTAATATCTTATAACCGGCTTATAGCCGGCTTATAACCACTTTCGATACCTAAACGGCTAATAGCCGGCTTATAACCGGCTAATAGCCGTTTTCACTGAATTTCTTATAGCCGGCTCCTGACTATCGTTCAGTACGATGTAGTTGAGTTAATATCTTATAACCGGCTTATAACCACTTTTAATACCAAAACGGCTAATAGCAGGCTTATAACCGGCTAATAGCCGTCGCTCAACAACAAATGTAAGCGGCTACTAACCGGCTATAAGCCGGCTATAAAAATTGTAGCCGGCTATAAGCCGGCTTATAGCCGGTTAGTAGCCGGCTTATAGCCGGTCGGTGATCTACCAACTGGCCATCATTTCTTAATTGATGATTACAATTTACATATCATCAAGTTATCTCTCGGAAAATAATTATTTGGAGCAGCGTAGTAGACCAAAAGATTTCATTTCATCAGGGATAATGTATTTTTATTAAGTGTTAAGTTTCCCCCTCCGCTTTTGCTCAAAACGACATAACTTGTGAGTCCCCTAAATGAGCAGAGAATATCTGGAACGAAATCTGAACCAGGGTTGTAAATCGATTATCGCAACTGGAACAACCGTTTGCACATGAAGAGCTCAGATATCTATATTTTGATTGATCTGCTTTTGTAAAAATATAATTTTTTGTACATCTACAGGGATGTCAGGTGAACTTGGCAACCCCACAACTACGATAAGACAGTCAGTGACGATTGAGCAGGCAGTCGACCTTACAGTTGATAAGATAAACTTAAAGCTGGTGTTTACATTTGCTGCCATGCTGTGTACTGTGATAAACACAGGGGCAGTGAGCTGCGCGACCATTTTTACTGGATACATTCCTTACAATCCCCCGGAAATAAAATTTAAATATGACTAGGAATCCAGTTTGGGAAGAAAAAAAGGCTATATATTTTTCGGCCGCTTTGCGGCCGACTTGTCACTGGTCAGCTCTTCTCCCAGGTCAAGATTAGTTTGAAATGCTTAGCGTATCCATTAGAATAATTACCGGATGAATATGCAATTGCAAATTTTGAAATTAAATAAAAAATTTCTGAGAATTCTTTAATTTATTTGAAACGCAAGGAAATATTTTTTAAAAGAAGTATACAGCCTAGCCCACAGATATTTTCGTACTATTCTACATACTGACTCGGTAGATCGAGTTCTAAGATTTGTCTCTCACCAGCATGATGAACGATTCGCCACTCTGAAAGTGGCTTCGACCTTGTGTCGATATTTATGGCCTGACTTTGGATCTGAAGCTTGCTTCTGCCAGGTTAGATACAATATTGGACAATAAACAATGACAAACTTCGGACTTAAAGCGGGATAGGGATGTATAATGGAGGGGGTTGTCTGCACTGTACTCTAGATGATCTAGGATGTGAAGCTTGCTTAAGCCTAGAACACACGAGTTCCCCTGATATAGTAGCAATGGCTAGATTCACTTCCTTCCCACTTGCACTGTTGTTGACTTGTAGCTACAATATTAAATTGATTCGTGGAAATCGGTCTCGGATGTGAAGCTTCCTTAAGCGCCAAACCCTGAGAATACTGTATTACTCGAACTTCGAGAATTTTCTAAATGAATCTAGACTAAAGGAGCCAACTTGAATCCATAAAATTTTGAATGCTACATTTTAAAATACCGCTCTATATTTACACCGTTCACCAGTTAATATGGCTGGGAGGATTGGGAGAATTCATATTAGATTGTCGATTGTTTAAGATTAACTTGATATTTTAGCGTATCAGAGCTGAAATTTTGCATGACTATTTCAAATGACTATTTTACATGACTATTTTTTCATATTCCGGGATGTTGAGGAAGGAGGAATGGATAGCGCGCGTTTTCTGCGCGTTTTTTGGTGTCTGAATGCGCAAAAAATAGTCAAGCAATCTTATAGGTAAGAAATAGTCATGGAATCTAGGAATGCGCTCGATTCGAACTTCGAGTCGATAAAATGATGTAACATCGCGTTAGCCCTGAGAGCGACCAATTTTGATTTAATTTTAAATTAATGTGAATATTTTTTCCACAAGAATCTTTTTTTACCGGTTATCAACAAATTTTGACTAGGTGTTAAATTCCTGGACGCCTGACTATTTGCCACTGGGCTTACAATGACTGGGAATGTGCTTCGATAAAGTGTTTTGATCTCCAGAAAAAGGCAGAGGACACTGAAAAGTTCATTTCGTACGACACGATGTGCAGCAATGATTTAGTGGCAGGTTCTGATTTCCAGTGGACCTCAAAGATGCACACATTCTCCATGGATTGGCACTTGTACTGCGGGGATGAAGCTGTTTTCTCCTTGATTAACAGTGGAATAGGATTTGGGTCCCTGCTCGGACTGACACTATCAAACGGACTCTACGAAAAAATAGGAAGAAAAAGGGTGGAATTGTGGGTAGCATCTTGTCTACCCTTTCTGTGGCAGCTTGTTCGATTGCTCCTAACCACCAGGTCCTACTCCTACTCCGGATAATATCCGGATTTGGTATCTTCGTCAACTTCACAGGAACATACTGCTGGGCCATTGAGTTTGCACCAACAAATTTGAGAATTCCAATAAGTGGTTTTGTATCACTAGGGTGGGTAGTTGGGCTCTTCGTTACTATAACTTTGAGTTATCTTTTAAATGACTGGCAGAACATATTTCTAGGTCTTGCCGGAGTGAACGTTCTCAGTCTCCTTGCATACTTCTTAACCCCACTCCATGAATCTCTACGTTTCTCTTTGATTCAAGGAAAGGAGGAAGAAGCCAGGGAGACTTTGAAGAAACTCGCTAGAATTACAGACAGCAACGTCAACGTGGATACTTTAGATCTGGTATTTGAAGAAACGAAAGAGTTCACTTATCTAAACCAAGTCAAGGATTTGAAGACCTACCCTAACTTGTTAAACCAGACCCTGCTAGGTCTGTGGGCCTGGTTCGCAGTGGCTCTCATTTCGTACAGTTCCTCATATGGCTGGGGTAAAATGGGCGGAGACCTGTTCAGCACTTACTCCTTCTCTGCACTGGGCGAGGGCGTAGCTTTCATTACTTCCGTGTTCGTGTGTCAGCTGCTGGGTCGTCAAAGAGCCACATTAACCTACCTAGTAATCATGATCCTGATGAGCTTGTTGGCCATGTTGGACGTCAACTTCTCCCCAGAGTGGAGTCTGGAGCTGGTGGCCGGCTTGATAGGCTACGTAGCCACCACCTCCGCGTTCCAGATGATGTGGCTGGTTTCAGCTGAACTAGCTCCGACCTCCCACCGGGGCATGATCCTCTGCATTAGCTCCAGTGCTGCCAGAGTTGGCAGTATTATTGGTCCCTACGCTAACTTACTGTACAGCGTAACTGATAGGAGGGTACCACTAGCTCTGTCTGCTGGACTATCACTTATGTCGTGTGTTGCTATATGGTTTCTACCTGATACCACCAACAGGTCCATTCCTGAGACACCGGAAGATGTGGAGTTGCTAGCTAGGAAGAAGAAGAAGGAGAATTTGGGGGAGGTGTTGGAGAATAAAGGAGCTCCAATTTTAGCGTGATACTGATGATTTGTATATTAAACATTCGTGTGATTCATTGGTAGACATTAAACAAATGTTTTGAATTTTGTAAAACCTATTATATTAATCGAGTTACTCAAGTACAAATTCTAAATTTGTCTCTTTCTGATTCACAAAAACCGTATTTTTCAGGACATACATTATTTTTAGTTTAAATAGCAGGACTGCAGTATACATCTAATTTACACAAAATCACTGCTGTTAGATATAAAGTGGGCAGGCAAATTTCATCACATGTATTTGATGTAGACAAAATTTCATAACTTCAGCTGCATACGTTGATTTATGCTCTCATTTTTTGAGGCAGCTTTTTTATTCATGGAGGAACCCCCATCTGGTTACAAGTTAAGTTTGTTTGAGGATTTGTCCAGATTTGTGGACGATGATTCGATTAAACACACTGCAAAGCTGGATCTTGGAGAAGGGGATGTTATACTGTGTTCTGGGCTCATTCTCGCTAATACCTCACAACATTTGGAGGCAGGTCTTTGTAAGCTGATGATTATTCTGGATTACCTACACTTTTATCTTTGTCCTGATTCAATTATAACGTTCCATTCTGTTTAGATAAGGTTAAAGGTTAATTAATTTTACAGGATGCGGTGAAGAGTTCAGACACGCTGAGTCTAGTAGGTTTCACAAGGGAAGGGGTGCTGGACTGTTTGAGGCTGTTACACGGCGGATCAATAACACTCAACCTCCACAACTTCACTGATCTCCTAAAGTTTGGGGTTTTCTTCCAAGTTCCCCAGTTCCCAGAACTCTGTCTGAGCTGGGTAAAGGTAGAGAAGGATGTGGCCAGTTTGTTGAAAGCAGCGACGGTTATTCTGGGAAATAGTGAGTTGGCGGAGTACTGCGGAGGGAGCTCCTGGGATGAAGAGGGAGGGAGATCTGGAACTAAACTGTTGTCAATTTGTTGGAGGGACATGTTCGATCATAACGATCTGCTGCGAGGTAAGTGAAACAGAACAAATCTACAGTGTTGTAGTGAATATTTTAATGTTCACATGATATAATTAATATGCTGTAGGGAGCATCACAGCAGAATGACAATCCCAGAATGATACCCAGCATTTCAGAGTGTCGTAAGACACTAGTGCAGTCCAATAACCAACAAGACACGATGGAACATCTCTTAGCAGAAGCAGGTTCACTACCAGATAACATGATTCTCTTCCTGTTTGGTCTAGATACTATCTCGTCGCTGTACAATGTACTACAAGTTTGGATCAACTCGTCAAAGAGGTGATTGTACCAATCAGACCAGCCGTGAACGAGTATTTTAAATTATTTTCCTTTCCTTGCTTTTGCAACCGACTTTAGAAATATGTATTATTAATGTCTGGTTCAGGCGGATTAATACAACAATCTAATTTAACCACTAAATGACCACCACCACCTTTTACCAGGGTAAACATAATGTTGAAGTGTATATCAACCCTGTTAGAAACCCAACAGAAGGATGTAGTGCTCCACTCTGAAGCGCTGAGTGACCTACTGGATCTGATGGACAGTCTAGCTGAACTGCCACGAGAGACTACCCAACAGATAAGAAAGTTGGAGAGTGGCCTGATGAAGAGAGTTATGAACCAGGTTCATTACATGTTTGTTACTTTTCAAGTGATTGTATGAATAACTGTTATTAACTGAATTAACCGTGGTTATATTTGGTTACAATTGCTCTTAGTAATAGTATCCATTTTAGAAATAAAATGTTCATTGTTCATGTTATACAATTGAATAATCATGAAATACCCAGATGATAAAGGCAGTCGACATCAATAATCCTGTAATTTCAATACAAGAGACACTCAATAACAAAGTTTGGCGATCGTTTGACCGGAGACAGTTTGTGGAGCTCAAGAAATCTCTCAATCTTCCTGAATACCTGTTTATTGAACTATTCCTGGACTGGACAGAGCACGCCGAGCCAAAAAAGTCTGATATTATGGAAATTTGGAAAGAACTAGATCTCCCGAACACCTCCCCGATTCAAATAAAGTACTTGAGACAATTCATCATGTCAAAGTTCAATATTCCCTTGATAGCTCCCCTAGTAGAAAACAACCACACGACAGTTTGCTACAAATGTAACACAAATCTAGTCCAGCAGCTACGAAACGGAAAGTACGCCTCCTTCACCTTCCCTATGACCAGCAAACCAGGCCTGAACCCCGCGTTCAAACTGAGATTGTCAGTGGAGAGAGACCCCCACACCGGGGTATCCTATGAAACTGATAAAACTACCGGAGATGATCTGGAGATATCCCACAAAGTAGTTCACTGGTTTATAGTCGGGCTGGAGAGCTTCAGTTTGTGGAATATGTTTGAGAGGACGACGAAGGGACCAGTGTTCATGTCCCTGCTGGTGAATGACTATGAGGCTATGTGTAGTGTTTTGCAGGCTTGTAGTAGGAGGTTAGAGGTGTATGCGTTGTTAGAAGAAACCTAATCGGGCAGAACAAACTTATAATGGAGGGCATACCACAGGATCTTTAGTTTTAGCTTTGCTAGTTTAGTGAGTCTACTAAGACTGTTTATAATTTAAAATAAAGGTCTATCTTCTAATTGAGTTGTATTCCCATGGAACGGCGAAGATATTGAGATTTTAACCGTACCAACTTAAACATATGACCCAAGGGACAAGCGCTCAGCAGTATTTTTGTACGATGAATTCTTGCTTTTTTCCATCACCATTAATTATCACCCAGAGATGAAGCTGATGTTATGTGTATAGTTTATCAAAAATTATAATGTATAGCAGTACTCTGTCACATTGATATTTTTCGTATTTCAATAAATTGTTGAGAAAAATGGGGTGTTATGTATTCGATAAAATATGAAAATGAGATACAGTTTACACGCCTTCCTTACACTAACTGTTATCTTATTAACGTTTGTCACTTGTCAGGCTATAATTGCTAATAGCTATAGTATTTATGTACCCGATCAAAATATGCAAAATTATATGGCATCTTTAAATAACTGAGGTGTATTATAAATATACCCGGTTTTGTAGAACAAAGAGAGAACTTTGATAAATTCTCCAGTATGTCTTTGCACAGCTAGGAATTGGCATTTTTGAGGCTTACGTCTGAAAGTTCTCTATTTTCGTTTCTATCAAGTTTGTCTTCTGACCATACCATAATTTCACTGATATAAGTCGAATCTAGTGACTATATTTACTTTCAGATTACAAATATAGGTTATACTTACGTATCCAGCGAAATCGTAATCAATTCCAAGTGCAGCGATCTTCCTCCTCCTTTCTGTTTCTTTCTTAAGAAGTCGCTTAACACTCTTCTGATGTTCTTCTGTTGTCTTCACCTACAGAATATCAGTTTGTCAAACTTAAAGAGTTAATCAAAAAGCTTTGAAAGATAAAGTTTCGGAATTCATCTTAGGGTCAACTCATTTAAAGTGTAATCAGAGAACAGAATTAAGCAAACAACTTTTGGAATAGGTATTTCATCACAAGACTCACCCTGTTGCGCTCAACCTTAGCTCTGCCTTGCCAGTCTATTTTCTTGAAGGGTCGGCTGGCACCTTTAAATGTGTCCTTGTGGACTCTGCTCATTGGTATGTACTGACCTGAAGGAATGATCAAGCTGAGAATAATAATCCCAATGTTCTCCTGTTAAGTGCAGTTTTCCTATACATTTTGAGGCTGCAATCTTGTTAAACTTATGTAGTACGGTACCGAATCAAGTAACATGAACTGATATCGGATTTCCAGGATCTTCTGGATTGCGAATTATAGCCACCAATTAGCTTAATGGCATTTGGAGTGTACGATTTTATCTAGCTAAATGTGAAAGCCACCACCTGAACCGCACAGAATCATCTGTTTAAAACTAAGTGGGTGTAGGTATTGAAGTGTAAGCATTTATCGTGTAAGTGATATATCGACTTCCTAGCTTTTCCTTTAAAAACCAAGAGCTCCTCACTCATGAATCATACATTATCAATATCCAGGAGGAAGGCTAGCTGGTTTAATCTGTAGTGAAATCGGGGCACAACGTGTACATGGGGCGGTTCGCCACACACTAACAGTACATTGTTAGAGTTAACACACACACTTCATCACATCTTAAGGTCCAATACATTACATTAGTCGTCGCGTCATCGCGTGATCGCGTGATAAGGCGATGCGCGCATAAAGGCGCGGCGCGCTAAAAACGTGTTGGCGCAACGGGCTCCAAAACAAATGTACGACAGTTTCCAGATTAGTAAAAATAAAGATAATCTGCCCCATTGGGCCATTGCAACATGTCCGACAGGACGTCATCAAAGGATATCAAATGCTAAATTACTTTTGTTCAAACTATAGTCTACACCGAGCCGAGTTAGTATGAACTATAAGATTAGTAAGTAAGAATTAGTATGAAATATAAGATAAGTAAGTAAGAATTAGTATGAAATATAAGATTAGTAAGTAAGAATTAGTATGAAATATAAGATTAGTAAGTAAGAATTAGTATGAAATATAAGATAAGTAAGTAAGAATTAGTATGAAATATAAGATTAGTAAGTAAGAATTAGTATTCACTCACATTTTAATAATCTGCCACATAGTATGTAGTCGTTCATAGTATTCGCCACAATCTTCGCGACTTCTTCATTCTCATACAAGATAAAGGAGTATCCTTTAGAATTAGCTGTCTGAAGTAGTATTATACTGTTACGTAAAGTTTTAAGATGGATTATTGAATGAATAAATAAAGGAATTAGTCCAGCAGTTAATTATTAGGACAATAAAAAAGTCACCAAATAGGATACAAAATTTAAAATTTCAACTCTAGTGATGATTGAAACACGCGCACAATTGAAAACTTGAAACAAAGCCAACAAACTTTTTTACTGCGAGATATTCTTAGCTTCAGAATGTCACCAAACTGTCCAAAAAACTGTCTCATCTCTTTTTCTTGGAAGTGGTTTGGAATGTGTCCTACGTACACTACACCCATACCTTTATAGTCCTGGGAGAATTAATTAATAGATAAATAACTTATAACATTTATTACACTCTTCAACATTATAATATATATATATTTAAATAATATGTTACATAGGGGTCGTTCACATATTACGAGGGCCAGTTCACATCAGCCGAGGGGGGAAGGGGTTTTCCAAATGATTACACTAGTGTGATTTTGACTCAAAAGCTATGCGTAAAACTGATTACGGAGGGGGGGGGGGGGGGGGGTTAAAAATTGTCCACGACCCCATATTATAGTGATAGGTTTATATTTTGTCTTTCAACAACATTTTACGGGTGCAATTAGTAGGACAAGTAGGCTAATAATTTAATAATAATCACTAAATAAAATGATATCAATTACTATCTTCAGAATGAATAAATATGCTTATTACACATGCCGAACCAAAATTCGATAATATATCGACTGCGGTTTTTAAGAGTAGAATCAAGCCGTGAGACTATTTAAGCTTTGACATCGAGTTTTAATGAATATTCCGATCGTCATTGAGCTGAGGAACTTTTAAAACATTATAAGAAATTAAAAACTATTTACCTTGTCAAGTGTCTGATCATTGCTCGGAGTCTCCAGGGACATTACATCAGGATTCTTAGGTGTACTTAGCTTTCTCTTACCCATAACTGTATCTACAAATGGTTAAAGTTTGTAACAAGTAAAGTGTATACTTTTTAATTATTTGATAATCCATGGTCCGTTTGAGTCATCACTTAAACGATCTTGTGAATAACTAATGAGTTACACAGAATAAGGTCTATGGTTTATGTATTTGGCCCAATTTAATGAATTATCTATGATCAGTACGGGTTGGATGAATAATAAGATGCACAATTACGCAGGGGGCCGGGGGGGGGGGGGGGGGGGGGGGGCGGGGGGCTTAAGCTCTTGTCAGTAGCTTGGACTGTGCAAGTCGTACGACTTAACCTTATCCTACAACTTACAACTTAACCTTATCCTAGCGACCTGTAAGGACATGTGAAATGTGTCCAAATGAAATTAAGGCAAAATTATTTACATTTTCAACAAGAATGAGTAAAACGAGGTATCCATAAAAATCAACATTTAAAAAATCTATGTAATATTAAACCTCCCCTAAAAAATAAATTAAGTCAAACAGGATGCAGGGATTCAGAACAGTTCACCAGAAATAGTCAATAATAAACAATAACATCTCAGTGTAATTTATAGTCAAGATAAAGGTTTAATTTGCCACGTCTCCAAATAGCAAAGAGTAGGTTTGATAAGTGGATAAATATCTAATATTTATCCTGCAGGCAGCTAGAGAGAATCCAGTGGCAAGTCCCTCCGAATTTGAAATATATTCAAGTGGCTGCTATACAATATGAAAGTGGATAAGCAGTACACACTATATTATTGTATATTATTTGAGAATATGCACTAAAATGTAATACCCGGAATATTGACCTACACTTTAATAGTCTTCGTGATCAGATAATTTCGGGTGTTGAGTGTTTTCTGTCCACAAATATTTTTCAAGGTCTTCGTGAGGATGACAGGATAGGTGCTGTTCTACACATTTCACTTGTGTAACTTTCAGTTTGCAGTTTGACCAGTTTTTAAACAGTTTGCGAACACGACAGTAAACTTAATGTGTTGACTTACTTTTTACATTAGATTTAAACTTATCAGTAATTTGATTGTTTTGTTGTGTTTTATCATAGAAACTGACCGCAACAAGCCTCATGAGAATGAAACTTGTATGGAGTTTAGAGAAACAATGTACATTCAATTAGTCAAACCTCTCTATTACCTGAATATCTTGGTGCCACAAGTCTCAAGTTCTTATTAGCTCTCTTCAAAATTTCATTGTTTCTTCCTGATTCTACATTCTAACAGGGAGATATGTTGATATCTTATGTATTGTTTATAGGGGTATAGAACACGTGATCAGCCCACGTGTAGAACACGTGATCAGCCCACGTGTCTGCTCTTTTGGGAAAGTACCGCCCTCGTGACTCGTGTGCTCCACCCCTTGTGTCCACCGTGCTCTTCGTCCTCCGGATAACGTTACAAGCGTACTTTATAATAGTGTTATTTTTGTGTGTTCAGTGATGTTTACCATATCATTTGAGCTGTTTTTATCATGTTTTTCAGTGTCATTTGAATAAAGAAGTATCTGTCTGGTGAACCGAAACTGTCCAATAAATGTATTTAAAACCTTTAAAAATAATTTAAGTACAGTATCTAAATAATTAATGTTATGTTATAAAAGGTCGGCTCATGATAGACTGTTGTTTAGTGTCACAAAGTACCCCGATATTCTTTACAGATAACAGTTCTGTTGACATAAGCTGCTTGATAAGTGTTGTCTTCACCACAGATTCAAACCAAGTCTGACTTAAATCTATCCTGCCCTCGTTCCAATCTATATTTTCAAACTCACAGTCAAACAAAACCAGAGGTATTTGAGACGCCATTCCGTAGTTGTACTTAACACCAGTTTCAAGCATACTTGAGATGACTTTTGGGGACTCCAACTGCAGGCCAATCCTAAATAGAAGGCTCACCATGTTACGGATTTGGTGCCAAAGAAAGGCATGCCCTAATATGGTTATACAGTAGATAGATAATTTATCATCATCACGGTCTTCAGTTACCAAATCAATAGCAAGATAAGTAATCGTCCGCTCAAAGTTCTGACTTTCTAAAGTTCTATCGGCTTTACAGAAGCCCCTGAAATTATGAGTCCCCACAAACCGTTCCAAAGAGCCCCTCATCAGCTCGATATCCAGATCACACTTAGGAAAGTAGTACTTGTAGGAGCGATACAGCACTTGAAACCTCGCATCAAACTCCAGCCCGACATACGCCCACGCAACCAGTTTAACTTTAGGAGGCAGAACATTATTTATCAGGGTCACGTAATCGTAGTCCTTCTCCGGATCTGTTTCACCCTCCGCAGTTTTAGATCTGAGGTAAAGTGAGATGACCTGTGTGAAAGCGGAGACCCCTTTGTCTGTGCGACCACATCGTGTTATCTTGTAGTCTCTGGCAGTGTAGATAAGGGCACACTTCTCACATGCCCGCAGTAATATCTCTTCTATTGTATCATTCGTGTTTATCTGACGAGCTAAACCATCGTATTTCCAACCCAAATAGGCTACTTTTAGAGCTACGTTTTTAAGGGTTGCGGTACGAAATATTTCCTTGCGTTTGGCTTCTTTTGCTATTCGAGCTGCTTCCTGTTTGGCGTTAAGTTCTCTCTTGTTTTCTCTCAACGAAAGCTCAGTAAGAATAGTAGGGATAACTTTGACAGGCTCAGCTGATTTCAAGATAATTTCAGGTAAATTCTTTATCTTTAATGACAGCGTAGAGTCTATCTCTTCAATCTGATAACCTGAATTATAACAAGTATTTACATTTAATCAGTACTGATAAATCTAAGAATTCAATAACGCCACCACAATCTTGTGAACTGATACAAGGTTCAACCCTTTAAGTAAACATTTTCCATATGAGTTGAACCTTGAAGCAGCAGATGATTACTTTTACATTCAATTATATTATTATGGAACCTTAGCTTACAGACATAATTGTCATAGAAAAATAACCTTAAAAAAGGTAATCTTATAAGCCGCCACTAACCAGAGAAAGGTCTGCCTAACCGGAACCACTCCAACACCTCACTAGGAACTCTATTGGAACAAGACCACGCAGATACCCCATTAGTTGCTAACAGATCAGTTCGCAGATCACTGCAGTACAAGTAGTAACCATCTACTAGCTTAGCTAACATCTTCCTAGTTGGGGTGGGGGTTTTAAGGTTTCAAATATAACGTATCCGCCATTATTTAACAATAACTAACAGTGATCTGATAACTGTGATTTATGTTTATTGTTTATTGTTCATAATATTACTTATCAAGGCTCTTAATATAAACATAGGAACATATTTGAAGATCATTCTGTTTAAACACTAAACAGTGACTTCACTTCCCACAACTTTTATCAACTAATATACCCCTAATACGAGCAGTTTCATTACCACGTACCACATAATATACCGTATGCGGCTTTTCTGTACCGTAGTTAACCCCAATAATTTGTGCTATACACAATAATGTTAAATATATAGGAAGTACACAATATGTAATATATCCGGATAGGAAGTACACATGTAAAATCCGGATAGGAAGAACACAGCCCTCATTCTTAGATGTACTGTTTGAGAAAAAGCTGCTTAATTCTATATTTCAATATCACAAGGGTGTTGTGTAGCGATTTGAATTAGTTATAATTTTGCGCTGGTTCTGTTTATAAATATAAATAAGATATTTTGTGCATTATAAATTAGTTTTACTATTAGTTTTACTATACTAGCAGGATTCTTTAACTAAAATCTTTCTTTTTTAACAAGTTCACAAGAGATTTTACATTTTACAAGATACTCCCCCGAGGTTTTACTGTATTAAGTTTTATCCTTAGTATATATAATAGCTATATATATAGCTCTATATGCCAGGTACAATAAGTTGCCCTAGTTTATGCCACATACGGCTGTAACCACCGTCATAAGTTCCAATGTGGAAATAGCGCTTAGTGGCAGCAATACAATGTGGTGTAAGAGATACCAAGAGCTATAATAGTGTAGATTATTGCATTTCTCATATAATCGGTAACATTCCTGTATCCTCAAACATTGCCTCCACACGAAATGTTTTTGTTAATACTTGGGAAATTTTTCAGGAAAAGGTCATTCAAACAATATATATAATATGTACAATAAATAAAATCAACTGGTAGAGCACAATCATAAATCATGATCTCATCTATCCCTCGTAGCTCTTCTCCTCAGGGATCAGGTTAAAGGACACATTTGATATAGGGGCGGTCTATGCCTTCTTTGCCTTTCCACGTACAAACTTAAGAGTTACTACTTTTTTTTATATCGAGAAATGATCTTCGTCAATGCTGCTTCATCAACGGTGACCCCCTTCTGTCTTGTTGATAACATCAACGATAAAATCCTTAGTCTATGCCATCAACACTGTTGCAAGTTATATTCGATCCAATCAATGCGGATTCCGGATGGGTTGATGTCAGTTTGCCACGTAGCAGTCGTCACAGTTGCATTTGTACGGTAAATTGATATGAAGATGAGATAACAACCCATATCACCAGTACGTGGTTCATACCAGTACGTGGTTCGTGATACCAACCCGGTATCATGGTCACTTCTAATTTCAGTTCGTATTAGTATAGTTCCCAGTACAGTAACATCTTAGCTTTTTAGCATTCTTTATAACTATTTTTTAGCTGATCTCATGTGTTTTCTTTTCATGATTTAACCATTCTTTTACCATCTCATTGAGCATATCACTATAACGTGTTCCGGGTTCCCACGTGCAGGGGGTGGTATAGGATATAGCAATAAATCGCAAAATTGACCCAAATACTGACAGTGAGACGAAATACAATACCAGGATTGGTTGTGTTCTAATCAATCTAGAAATATAGATACAGAAAGTCAAGTACTGAGCACCAGGCACCTCTTTAAAAAGGTCTGTTTTGCGAGCAACACATACCATGTGATTTATCTTAGTCAAGTTTTTTTTGCGGTTACCGACCATTAGGAACTAGTCTGTCTCCTTTAGAGTTCCGAGGAATTCTCTAGAGCACTTACAGTAGTTCAGCAGTATTTCAGCAGAACCTCATCAGCACTTACCTCCTCAGCACTAATGGACAAAGCTTCAAAATGTAACATGTAAATGTTGTCCCCCTCTGTTTGAGAAGCTCAGTAGAAACTGTGTGGACCATTAGTGGACATTATCACATTCTTTAGAATTAGTGGCAACCGCTATTGTTTCTACTTGCTCTTGTAGAATAGTTGCAGATCAGAGGAGACTTGAGGAATTGAGGGACAGCAGTCTTACACAAATATATGTGCTCAAAACGTACGCCGGACCAACAATGGTTCGAAAAATTCCTGAAATACCAAAAACTGCCAATTAAGAACTTTAGACGATTCACTGCTCCCCTATTAAAGATCAACCCCCTCAGCGCTAGTAAGCATTTCTTGATAATGTTTTTGAAGTTGTAAATTGTACATGGGACGAGTTCAGAGTACCAATTCTTTTGCATTATTTATCTTTCATGATTTCTCATTTCTAGCTCTTGTTATTAAAACTAGATAGTTTTAAATAATTAAAAATCCTGTCATTAATTGGGCTAAAGACGACAATGTTTCAATAAATCACATTGATATATCGGCTAGTGCCTAGTAGTGTTAAATTGTTCGCTCTCTTACATTTGAATGAACAATGCTGAATTTTTGAGGAGTTTGAGGAGTCCTCACTCTCCTCACGTCCAACAATGGCGTTTCTCTTGTCGCTAATATGAATGAAATTTCAGATTTTGTCCTTAAATTTAACCAATTGAATTACCTTATTTAGCGTTTTATTTCTTTCATCACTTGCACTTTATCAGTGCCTTTTCTGTAATACAACTTCCTGATATTTTAAAACTGCAACGCATTAACTGTTATCTATAATAAATCAATCATTAGTCATTAATTGTAAGACGAGCTGCTGTACTGCGGTTCTTTGATCTCTCTTCTTTTATATTTTACACGTGAGGGATATATGATTATGACCTAATATTTCCTGGAAATATTCACGTTTAACTTCCTAAGTCCTAACCTTAATTCCTTAAGTGATGATATCCGAATGGTTCATTCCTGTATATATCGTTGCTGTAGTGATTGGATTTTTCAATCAAATATAAAAGAGACCCTAGCATTCTGATTGTGTGCTACAGATAAGATCAAATTATCATATCTTTGCAGGGTGGATTTTATTAGGAATTCCTAGGAACAAGTTGTTACCCTACCTTTAGTGTTCCGATCATTATTTGTTTAGGTAGTCCATATTTTGTTGCTCATACTTCAAACTCTCCATATTTACGAGTAGATTGCTAAATGTTACTGTTGAAGTTTATCTGGGATGACATTTGAAATTTTATTAATTAACTAATTAATTAACTAATTAATTAACTCACAATCTCAGCAATGAACACAGCAATGAAAGTGTTCCTGTTCCTTGGTGCCCTGGTGTGTACAGTAGAAAGTATCTGTAAAGAAGGGGAGCTGACTGCGCTCGAGCAGACAATTCTAGACGCGCACAACGCACTGCGCGCTAACCACGAGGGAACAGAGGATCTGTGTTACGCTGAGAGTGGGGAGGATGTAACCTTCATCTCCCAAGCCTGGGCTGACAGCATGGCGGAGGAGAAGAACATGCACCACAGTTCCGGAGAGTACGGAGAGAACCTGGCTTACAAGGGCTCATCCGGGGACAGGGTGGGGCAGGAACAAGCTTACATCCTGGCATCTAAATCTTGGTACAGTGAAATCAAGGACTGGAACTTTGCGGAGAGCAAGGCTAAAGGAGGGGTAACAGGTCACTTCACCCAGCTGGTATGGAAGGAAAGCAAGCAGATGAACTGTGGATACGCGGAGTTTGAGAACGACTACAACTCCCACTACGTAGTCTGCCAGTACTTTCCTCGTGGTAACTTTGGGAGGACTCCGGAGTATGTTTTGAACGTGGGACAGATCGCGGAGGGGGCTGATATGAGCGAGTATGAGATTGCAGAGGGTAGTAGTGCAGGAGGAGTGTTCAGCAGTGCAGTGGTGATGATGGTCGTAGCTGTCTTCGTTGCTATTCACTAATTTAATTGGTTAATTTATCAATCAATTTACTAGTTAATTTACATAGGAATTTACTAGTTAATTTACATAGGAAGTGAACATGATCACTTTTTGTACCAGGTTATTTTAAATTTCGATTATCTTAGTATCTTATCTTATCTCATCATATTATCTTGCATTGGGATTGATATTTTTTATGAACTAGCAAGTTTTTTATTTCGGGGTATTGTAATTATCATCGTTACATTACAACTTTTAATAAATTATAAATGTAAGATAATTTTGTTATTTTACTCTCAAATCTTTAAAAAAGACATGTTTTAATTTTTACAGACTGTGTATCTTGAATGAATAACCGTATTACATTAATCGAGGCTTTTAACAGAAATCGAATAAATTTGAGACATGTCAGGATCAATAAATAGAATAAAATACAATGTGTCATGTCACTATGACAATGTAAATTATAAAGGATATGAATATCAGCACTTACAAATTTCAATTGACACAAACTTGTGAAGTTGTGACTTTGTGAGGTCACCCTCATTAAATTTAAAAGCAATGTGTTCCCCCCCCACATATACGTTACTTAGCTGTACGTTACCTAGCTGTACGTTACCTAGCTGTTCTTCTAACTTAAAAACGGAAATAATTGATATTCACAATTTATCGAATATATATGAGATTTGAGAAAATAAAACAACAAAAGATCATGAAATCAGAAATGGCGACAATTTTAAGTTTAATCAATAGTAATGCTCAACAAACAAAGCAACATTAAATACTTAAATAATTTAATATACTGTTATTAACGTGAGTGTTTCTGTAAATTAAGGGATGTATTAGTTCACCACGTTCTAAAGATAATATCTCACTAACACGTGGTATTCCACGTGACCGTAACGTTATAAGTCTTTTATCCAGCCGCAGATTAAAAATAATACGTGTCAAAGAAAATAGCAAATAGTGGTAGGAATAATAAGTTGTAAAATTAAAAGTAAATGTGCACAACGTAATGGTAGAATAATAAGTTGTAAAATTAAAAGTAAATGTGCACAACGTAATGGTAGAATAATAAGCTGTAAAATTAAAAGTATATGTGCACAACGTAATGGTAAAATAATAAGTTGTAAAATTAAAAGTATATGTGCACAACGTAATGGTAAAGTTATACATCCGAAGATCTGTCTATGTTTTTTTTTAATTCAACGTGACCGTAACGTTATAAATCTCTAATCCAGCCGCAGATTTAAGAATATTATTCTAAGAAAATAGCAAATAGTGGTAGGAATAATAAGCTGTAAAATTAAAAGTAAATGTGCACAACGTAATGGTAGAATAATAAGTTGTAAAATTAAAAGTAAATGTGCACAACGTAATGGTAAAATAATAAGTTGTAAAATTAAAAGTATATTTGCACAACGTAATGGTAAAATAATAAGTTGTAAAATTATAAGTATATGTGCACAACGTAATGGTAAAATAATAAGTTGTAAAATTAAAAGTATATGTGCACAACGTAATGGTAAAATAATAAGTTGTAAAATTAAAAGTATATGTGCACAACGTAATGGTAAAGTTATACATCCGAAGATCTGTCTATGTTTTTTTAAATTCCACGTGACCGTAACGTTATAAATCTCTAATCCAGCCGCAGATTTAAGAATATTATTCTAAGAAAATAGCAAATAGTGGTAGGAATAATAAGCTGTAAAATTAAAAGTAAATGTGCACAACGTAATGGTAGAATAATAAGTTGTAAAATTAAAAGTAAATTTTCACAACGTAATGTATTTCTTCACAAGTAACAAGATTAAACTTCTAAACATCCGTAAAAATATCTAAGAAAGCACCCAAGGTACTAACTACAATACTTCAATAAACTTAAAGCTACTGTTATTAACGTGATAAATGACCGTAACGTTATAAATCTCTTGTCCAGATAAGATAGAAATATATTTGTCACTAGTAATATTACTAATAATTCTAAGCAACCTTCTGGAATTCCGATGATAAATGACCGTAACGTTATATAACTCTAGATCCTTACTTTCGACCATTTGTTCCGTGCATTTTTTATAGATCCACATGATGTCTCGCTGCTGTGTAACTTGACCGTTACGTTATAGAAATCTTGTCGTTATCTTCTGTTAGTTGTAGAATAACCTGGCCAGTGAATATTAGGTTAGTAGGTGTGGTTAGTTATAAAGTGATTAAGTAAGTAACAATAAAAGGTTTAAAGACAAAAGCCGAGTTTTGATATCATTCGTAATTTTACAAATGCAAATTGTATTTCTTTGAATCGATTACTTCAAAGGGAAAGTAATAGAATATGTTTTTTAGTAAATGAATAAAATAAAATGAATAATTATTGATAAATTAGTTTTTACCTTTCCTTGAAGTGCTCAAGCATTGTTAAACCGCGTGTAACTGAAGCAATGTAGCAGTTAGAACTTAGTAAGGCCTGAAATCTTTCAATTTCATGGTCTACTTTGTATGTAGCGAATAAAATAACAAATAGTATTCGATCAGAGAGTTCTAGTCATTGAGTTGGTTTTCACTGATAAATAATTCGAAAAATTCATGGACCAGCAGAGTGCTTGGCCGGGTGGATACTACTACAAAAAATAATTAAACTAATTAAATTATTGACTGTAAACCTGTTCTCCTAATTTCAACCGTAACGTTACAGTCTCGTTTTTACATTGGATATCCGATATCTATAAGTGACCGTAACGTTATAAAACTGCAGGGAGAGTATAAACCACCCCGGCAGTCAACTGATGCCGTTAGTACAGGATCTAGATATATTGTCTGTGTCCCTGCAGAGTGAGTTGGCACACAAGACACGTGTTTAGTCACGTGACAGTAACGTTACAGAACTTTTTTCCTGCTGCATTCCTGAATAGATGAATAGATAAATAACTTTACATTTGAATAACTTTTATTTCAATATTACATAATTATAGTCCCTTTAACATCGCCCAATGGCAACATATAAATGTGTTATTAATTTAGCTTAATATGTGAATAATTAAAGATATATTGAGAATATTGAAGGTTAAATGTATTTAAATGCACAGGACGAAGAGTACAAGGCCCAGTGTATCGTGTACACGGTACACTCCAAAATTACATTTTTGTTGGTATTTTTTTCGAGAACTAAAACAAAGCCATACCTAGCACCTGGTGAATAACACTTTGAGATAAATCTTTCTCACCTTAAGTTTTTGCCGATTTTTTGGCCGCCCCAAGGATAGCGGGTGTTTTAATTGGTAAAATTAATGGGTTTGTGTTCGAAGATGGGGTCCTCGAGCTCTGGCCATACGAAATGGCCAGAGTGAGTCAGTCACCTTAGTGAGCTGACTGCTGTCTTGGCTGGTCGCAGCGTGACAGAAGTTTTGTCTTGAGTTTATAGCCATTCCTACCTAGAAAGGTATGGCCAGCCTCATTAACATCCACGTACACTGTCGGCTACAGCCCCCTAGATTTATCGACACAAATGTTAGAGAATCGGCAGGCATGTCCGGTTGGTGAGGTACCCGGGACCTTCGAATGCGTAACGTCGCTGCATGGGCCAAGTTACGACTGTAAGGTCGTCCCTGGTCCCGAGCAGCTCTGTCACTGCGCTCTGTGAGCTCCCGTCACAGACGAGGAGATTATAATGTCCCCGACAATCCGGCTATCTCGTAGTGAGATAGGCACGGATGCCGAGGTACGGTCGATGGCATCTCCGCTATTTGCAACGCAGACCTCACGAGGCCAGCCCGAATTCAGGGAAACCTGAACATTAAATGTTGGGTCCGCCCTACGGGTTCTAATTGGTTGTTGGGTGGTGTTAGGTGCAGTTGCTCGAACGTAACATTGTTACATATTAAAGTCACTATTGTGACGGTACATTAGAACAAGACAGAAACAAAGTGTGAAGGGCCTGAACGGAACCCCTCGGTTTCAGTTCCTTGTTTAACACTGCCGTACAGCAAGGACATCCACCGGGTTCTCCAAGGATGGGCACATAGCTCACTCCACACCATGCTCTGTCAAATGTTACTAATATAATACCAAGGATCTTCAGGAAATATTTCCTTGTAAGTTTAGAGGGCGATCTGTGAACAGACAACTACCTCATTCCCAACTATAGGAACCAGAATTCCTATACTATCCCAACGAGGTACACCAAGCATAGTTTCAGATGAGAACAGCCGCGATAAATCAGCAGGCTAGTACTCTTAATTATATATTAAAGTCACTATTGTGAATTGTGCTGAATATACGAGTAAACGTCCCAAGAATAAAGAGTAACTTAGTCACCGGGTTATGATTACTCGAAAATTATGCCTTCCTCTGGATCTACTGGCTATATATAAGCGGAGTAAACAGGTTAGCAATAGCATCAGGTAACTGTATTCAGAGTTTCGTATTGATGTGATACAGCTAAGGGCAGGTATCTACTCACAGACATGTTTCAACCTACCAGGCAATGTTATCTCCTTATTTGGATGTAAACAAACTGATACAATCGAGCATTTCGTCTCCGATGTTAGAGTTTCATGTTTTATTCTTGGCTCTGCACGTTATACGTGTCTCCCCAAGACATTGTACGGAATAATGTACGTTATTATTTCTATATTACACCAATGTAGAAGAAGGGGGGGGGGGGGGCCGGGGGGGTTGCTTAATGCTGTCAATAGCTGACGGAGGGGTGTAAAAATGGCTTGACGTAATATGTGAACGCTGTCTTATTGTGATTTGTTCATAGTTTACCTTAGATAATAACGCTGTGTGTACTAATCTATAATTACCTGACGAATGTTGTGGAAGAGCAAGTAGGTTTTTTTACTCCAGCGGTAACCACGTTACAACAGCATGTTAGCTAGCTACGGTAGGTATTCCTCCAAACCTTGTCAGTAGCAGAAAACTGGTTTGTTGACCGTAACGTTACAGAAATCCTGTCTTGCTGCTTTGTCGCACGTGGAACAGTTTCAAGTGGCACCTGAATGGGATAGTGTGTATACAATAATATGTAGGAGTGAATTTGAAGAGCTGAGGGCCTGTCTGTTCTAAATGTGAAAAATAATAAATTGCATTACAAGTAGAAGTAGTAACATTTACTAGGTTGCCGTTTGGTGTGAGCAATAGCAAACAGCACGCACACTCCTTTGCCCCGTCAACCTATATCTAATCTATTTAAAGAGTGACAACCATACTACACATTGAATTAGGATTCCTTTAAATATCAAATTGATTTATTGTAAAATTGTTTAATCTGTAATAAATGGCATAAAATTGAAATTTTTGTTTGACTGAAATTTTTGTTTAACTGAGTAGAACTGGCAATAAATAGTACCAGCAGTAAGTGTAAGTAATGAAAATCTACCTTTGAGGTGCATTATCCAACAATTCTTCTTGTATATGGGACAGAGTTGTTGCAGGACTTGTCGACCACACAATCTGCTCAACACTTAACCGTAACGTTGCAGAACTCTTGTCCTACCTCTGCTCTAATCCTCCATATCTTGTCAGCATCAGTGTGTTGAGTACCTATTCCCTTTTGCAGTGTTTACCTACACGGATGATCTGCAGTTGTGGGGTAGACTCCTCCTGCATAGTCTTCATGAGAACCCCATTACTTCCCCTCCGCCTGATTGACACATCTTAATGGAAGGATTTGTACAAGTTCTGACAGTAACGTTACCTGACTCATGTCCTGGCTTCTTTATCTCTTGCACATGTAACGCCATGAGTTGAGCTAACTGAACAGGAATATATATATACAAATTTTATCAGCCAATATTAAAAGAGTATCAACAAAAAAGCATACAATTTCAGATCTTTATATACGATATATACGTAAATAATATACGATATTAAGCTAGAGGAATGGTCTATATAATCTATTGCCTATTCAGAAGTTGCTTATTTGAAATTGGTACATGTACTAGGATTTAACTGATTTGCAACTTAAATTACTATTTATATGGAAGAATAACTATGAAAGAAGAAAAAATTCACATTGAAGCAATCTTTGAAATGAAATGAATAGATGATTTTTTAACATGTATTCTTATTTAAAATGGAAACATAAAACCATTTTCCATTTGGTTGATAAGAAATAAATTATTTAAACCCGAGTAGCATCATCATTTTAAAACTAAAATACAATAGTTGTTTAAAAAAAACGAAATCAGTTTACTGTGACATCACCAATTACAGTAAAACCCCATTTACCGCTGAGTTTGGGAAAAGGAAATATCTGCGGTAAATCAGGGTTTGCGGTAAATCAGGGGTTTGTTTTATTTAACAATGTACATGTTAAGCCTTATTTGGGGAAAGGAGATGGCCGCGGTAAATCAGGGTTTGAGGTAAATCGGGGCGCGGTAAATTAGGGCACAGTAATTCAGGGTTTTACTGTATCATGAAAAATACTTTAATCACTGTATTATGTTTTTTATCATTATTCGATTGGAGCCATGTTGGCGGAAACTTGCCATACCACTGTAATATATGATTTAATGATCATGTTATAAATAATGTAAAAATAAAGGATTTGATACAAATAAAATAAATATCTACACAATTTTCATGCAGTAAATAGAGTTTTGACACTAGCTGTAAACTCAGCTTTCCGATTTTATGTTAATTAACGTCAATTGAACTTCACAGCAGTCCAACACATCGTTTTAAAAACTGTAAGTGCAGAGGTAAAATCCACAAACATTTACCAATCAGAGCCTCTGTAGGAACCTGACCATAATCGTTGCTGTCGACAGAGCACTTTTGATTGTCACCCACAGCCCAAAAATGACCTGAGTGTAATTTGATATCACAGAACAAATTATGTATGAAATTAATTGACTATCAAGTTCAAGAAAATTACTGAATGAAGATAAAATAGTGCAAAGTACGGAGTAAATAATCAATCATCCGTTTTATCATTACTCTGAATAACTCTCACAACCCTTAGTATTCATTGCGCTACATAGACATAAAAAATATTTAACCTTAATATGAGTAACAATGATAGGAAACGTTATCATTCTTATAATTACAAATTGCTCCTCAGTGTATTAATCATTCTGTGAGCACTAATCCATCTCAGCCAATTAGTTCAATTGTGTTCCATCTTAACATTAAATGGAGCTGAAATACAGAACAGGTTGCTTACCAGGTTTGACAAGGATCACATTTCCATCCCGGGCCACGATTGAATGACCACTTGTAGCCAAGACTCTTTTAACAACTGATTTTTTATTAACCCCTGGCTTCACAAAAACTACAACATCGTTGACTTTTGGGGTGTACATCCCAAACCAACTTGATATCTTGTTCAATAGTAAGAGGGAGTCACGTCCTTCTCTGTTAATTGTTGGAGACATTGATCTTCCAGATACATGGAACAATTGGGACAAGACCAATGTTGCTCCAGCGCCAATAGCTATACTACAACGTCTCATCGTAACTTGATGTAAACAGCTTAGAGTCCTATGATTTCGGCCACATACTTCTGTAACACATCTTAGTTACCTTAAAATAAGTGATGACATGAATTGCAATAATAAACCAAAGTATAGTAAGTGAAACAAATTATTTATGCCCTTCAGCAAAACTGCAAATTATCCTAACATATTGTTGCAGCGTTTTCGTAAACCAGTGTCAAGGACGAGATTAAATAATTTAATGAGAATATTTGATGAAGTGTCAAACCGTGTGGCACTGCTTTTTTGGTCCGTCAGCCTCCAGTGCTGCAACTTTTTCCTCTGAACCTATTTTCTAATCAGATGATAATTTACGAACGGGTCTAATTGGTTTGAAGGAAACTGAGTGGATACAAAACTTTCATAACAACTATACATTTCCTGTTCAAAAGTTCGATCAGAAATGTCTTCATTTATGATTCATGTGTAATTCACCATAAAGTAAAATAAAAAGTATTCAAACAATATAAACATAAAATCACAATGACCCTAAATGAAACCGTCAAAAATGTAGTACATTAATATACAATTAAATTGGCCTTGTGGCTCTAAATTTGAAATGTAAGTCTAAGTGTTCACCTGAAAAGAAGGATCTCAATGAAACAAAAAATTCAATGAAACAAGAAATTTCATTTAGCATATTTTACAGAATAAAAAGATGTAAAACATTTCATAAAATATAATGCAAATTAATTAGCAAACTATGTAAAATATTTAATGAATCTTCAAAGCAAAAAAGGAATGACGCGCCAGGCAACGTTTAATTTAATTTTAAAAGTTTTATTTTATAACATTACATTACATACTTTTTATAAAAAATTGTATTTGGCTTTCTTCATTTTATTCGAGTTATAAAAATAAAATTAGGATGGTCTGTTCGAGTGATTTCGGCAGATGCTCTGGCGGCAACGTACAGAGTAGATTATCTACATCAGAACGCAAAAGAAGAAGCACAGCACTAATCTTCACTCTAGCTACTTTTAATGTCCTGGGTATTACTTCTCCAGTTAAACGGGATGAACTTTTGAGAGATTGCTATTATCGTAAAATAGACATTCTCGCTGTGCAAGAAACAAAATGTCGTCACTTTGAGGATTCAGTTTTGCATTTTACAGATGATGATGGGAAATCACACAAATATCGCTTCATAAACTTTCAGCAATTTGACAATAAGTGGCAAGCAGGTATTGGTTTTCTTGTAAATTCAGTCTATACCAACTACATCAAGTGTTACAACAGTATCAGTGACAGGGTTGCTTATCTAGATCTTGAGATACCAAGTAAATCAGGTAAACCAAGACTTTGCCGTGTTATCAATGCCTATGGACACACTCAAGTAAATTGTGATAAGTATCCGCAGAGACGTGATTATTTCTACAAGTTTCTTGGCAAAGCTGTTGATATCCCATCAAGTTGGGACTTATATATTCTTGGAGATTTCAACTCTCGACTCGGTAAATTGTCTCATTCAGATATTGTTTTCGGGTATAATGACTTTATGGGTATGTATGGGTCTGGAAAGAGGAATTCAAATGGAGAGCATCTTCTTAATTTTCTTGTTGATAAAAAACTTTTTGCTTGCAACACTAGCTTCCAGCACCCTGTCCGTCATATAACAACAAGAATTGGTTTTATGAAAGACTACTCAGCTCCTAAAAACTCACATCGCACTTTACCCTACTACTCTCAAATTGACTATGTCCTATGTAGCAGTCGATTGAAGAAACTTTTAGTGAATTCTCGAAGTTATGGGGGTACTCTTGTTAAATCTGATCACAAAATTGTTATTACACGTTTCAACTTCAGTGACGCTCACCTTGTCTTCCCCAAACAGAAACCTAAAATGCATTTTGATATCACAACCCTTGTCAGTAATCCTGCTGCTAAAATGCATTACAACAACACATTGAATGATATTCTAACAGACAGCCCTGTTAATCCTAACCCTGAGGAAGAAATGAATAGTTTGTTTCACAATGTACATAAAGCTGCTGAGGTTAGTATTGGATACCTTCCTAGGAAACGCCCTAAAAACTTTTGTAATGACCTTGAAATTCGAGAGATGTCTGATGAAAAGAAAGTTCTACAAGCTCTAATCAATCAGAACAACACCTCTGAAGATAGATCAGTTATACGTACCAAAATCAATCGTATTCAAAATGACACTCGTAAAGGCCCCGTGACACCCTGGACATTGCGCTTTGGCGCAAAAAAGATGCCTGCTTAAGCTCAAAAGATGCATTTCTACGCTAAAATTTCTTAAAAAACCCGAGTCGTGAACGTGCATCTTTCGATTCTTTACTCGCATCTTTTGGAGTTAGTCTTAACGCCAAAAGATGCGCTTTAAACCGAAAGCTAGAATCGTAATTCGTGTCGTTAACTCAAAAAGATGCGGTTTAAGAAATATTTTGAAAATTTTATAACGCGTCGCTAAATCGCATCTTTTGGAGTTAAGCTTAACGCCAAAAGATGCGGTTTTACAAATATTTTGAAAATTTTATAATGCGTCGCTAAAACGCATCTTTTTGAGTTAAGCTTAACCCTAAAAGATGCGATTTAAGGGGAGTTTATCTTGATTGAAAACGCCACTAAAAAGTTAAAACTGAAATCTTACCTGACAACACAGATTATAATAGTACCATTTTAACTCTCGTGCAAGTTTACTCCTCTACTGCACTGATTTTTATTGAACTTCCAATGTTCCAAGAACTGTCCAGAAGATAAATCAGTCAAAAGCAAATGCCTAAATAGCTAAATTACAAACCTCATCCACGCCCCCGAATGAATTGTAGCAACATATAGTCTAGTCGGGAGTTTTCCATATCAGCACAGTAGTGTACACAACCTTTGTATTTACCCAATTGTATTTGTACACTGTACAGACAGTTCTAATTAAATGCAGAAGAGTTGTTCCCACTTCCCAATTACAATCATGACCAACTCGAAATTGAGGATTGTATGCGGTACTAATTTCTGTAAAATAAGCACGGTTCATGTCTTGCAAAAATATAGTCATCAAAATTTTAGTCCAAATAACACAGCAGTGGCGTGCATCCTAGAGCGCCAGCATTGAAGCCGACGATCGCAATTCGCATGTTCAATTCGGCTTGCTGGCATGTTAATTTTTTTGCTCAGATCACTCTGAGCAAAATCATTTTTCATGATAAATATAACATAAACAAAACTGACATGGGCCTTGCTAGATAACTCGAGCAGCGGTAATTTGCCGATGAATTTTAGCAAGCTAGTGAATAAGTAGATAGTGTATTTAAGATACAAAGATAGCATAGTGATACTTACTAATAGGAAGGGATCAAGTAAAGGTAAATAGTCTATCAATCATATCTAATACAACTAGCACGTTTCCTTGATTTTTGTAGGGGATTTGTAGGGGATTTGACCCCTGTAGGGGATTTATGTTCCGGGGTATTTGTAACAGGTTTAGGGGTTTAAATAGTTAGTTCCTGTCCCAACCCATCAGAAAAAATCAAGTTTTGACCTCCCAACCCACTCAGGCCAATCCCAGGGGCCACGCCCATCCCAAAATAGCTGAAATCCAGGTCAAATCAAGTTTTAAAATGTTTACCCCTGTAGGGGATTTATGTTCCGGGGTATTTGTAACAGGTTTAGGGGTTTAAATAGTTAGTTCCTGTCCCAAACCATCAGAAAAATCAAGTTTCAACCTCCCAACCCACTCAGGCCACTCCCAGGGGCCACGCCCATACCAAAATAGCTGAAATCCAGGTTAAATCAAGATTACTATCTTTGTATCTTTAATACACTATCTACTTATTCACTAGCTTGCTAAAATTCATCGGCAAATTACCGCTGCTCGAGTTACCTAGCAAGGCCCGTGTCAGTTTTGTTTATGTTATATTTATCATGAAAAATGATTTTGCTCAGAGTGATCTGAGCAAAAAAATTAACATGCCAGTACGCAGAGTTGAACATGCGATCGTCGGCTTCAATGCTGGCGCTCTAGGATGCACGCCACTGCTGTGTTACGTGGACTAAAATTTTGATCACTATATTTTTGCAAGACATGAACCGTGCTTATTTTACAGAAATTAGTACCGCATACAATCCTCAATTTCGAGTTGGTCATGATTGTAATTGGGAAGTGGGAACAACTCTTCTGCATTTAATTAGAACTGTCTGTACAGTGTACAAATACAATGGAGTAAAGACGGAATTCACGACTAGCTAAAAAGGACTATCTGAAAATTGAATCCGGAAAATCACTTGCCAGTTACAAAGAGGCTAGGCTTCGATTAGATAACCGATTCCAGTAATCAGTATCAGTAACCAGTGCAGACTGCAGAAGAAAAGAAGATATTTATCGCACTCCACTCTTTCTGCTGTTCTTACTGTGTTTCATCTCTGTTTCAGTGTCATTAACCGCTGCTGGTTCTATCCTGAATGCTTGTTAAACCGGGGACCTGTATAAATATATAAGTTACAGTTATTTTTTAAAGTTACAAATATCAGCTGATTTGCAAAATGCAGCAATTCAAGAATTCGGAAGAAGAATTTTGAAATTTCGCGCGAAAGTATTTCCCAAATCGCATCTTTTGGGGTTAAGGTTAACTCAAAAAGATGCCATTTGAAAACGCATTTTAAGATTTTACGACTTTATCCGTCAAACGGCATCTTTTGGCGTTAAGCTTAGCGCCAAAAGATGCAATTTGGGGATAAATCTCGATTATTTCAAGTCAAAATTATTTGACACGACGTCAAATCGCATCTTTTGGAGTTAAGCTTAACGCCAAAAGATGCGAATTACGAAAAAATGTCCATGCTGTCACGGGGCCTTCGTAAGAGAATCAAGCTCCTTCAAGAAGAGCATGCAGACACTCTTGCTGAAGAGATAAACGAAACTGACAGTTCTAGAGCATACTTTGCAGCCACTCGCCAACTAGCAGGTATCAAACGTGCTCCAACCATAAGTGTGCATGATGAAAACTCTAACTTCATAGGTACAGACACTGGAAAAGCTGCTACACTAAAGAACCACTTTGAAGAGAAGTTCACTGCAAAACATACAGTTGAGCCTATTGACACTTTCTTTGATCAACCTAGTCCTCTCGCTGACCCTATTACCGCTATTGAAGTTGAGATAGCTGCTAAAGCTTTGAAGAATGGTAGAGCCACTGGGCCTGATGATATCCCAAGTGAATTGATTAAGTATGCAAACAGAAGTGTATTTCAGAAATATGCAGACTGTATAAATACCGCATTTGAAACAAACACCACCATAACATCTATTGGAAAAGGCAACATTACTCCACTCCAAAAGCCTAAGAAACCACTTGGTCCAGCAGCAAACATCAGACCTCTCACCCTCTCAAACTGCTCCAGAAAATTACTGTCAATGATTACCCTAAAACGTATCCAAGGCAAGCTAGATCAGTACACCGGTCCTACACAAAGTGCTTACAAGAGAGGTAGAAGTTGTGGCGATATAATTTGGTCTCAACGTATGCTAACCTCAGTGGTACTTAGAAAGCATTGGAGCTACCACAGAATGAGTATAGACATGTCAAGTGCCTTTGACACCATCAGCAGAGAAACAGTACTCAATGTTCTTGAAGATGCTGGCTGTACTAGTGATGAAATTAGGATGGTACGGCTCCTACTATCAAACACAGTGTTGAAAGTAAAAGTCAATAATACTGTATCAATTGAGTTCCAAAGCACAACTGGAGCATTTCAAGGAGATGCACTATCAGGTAATCTATTTACTGTTGTTGAAGCCGCTGCACTTATTCACCTCAGATCTGTACTCTCCCAAGTATCATCAACACCTTACCCAGTGAATCATCCAATCCCTAATCCTCCTATCTCAGAAGAATTCATGCCACTCGAAACAGGATACTCTGATGATATTGACTTTAATAACACTGAACTTGCTCCACTCAAAGAAATGCTTCCTATCGCTAAAGATATATTCCAGCAGTGGGACCTTCATATCAATTCTTCCAAGACTGAATTTGTCCATTTTTATTTAGCAGATCCTAAACCCACTGTTAAACGCAAGGTGATTGTTGGAAAAGTGTATAGAGGTGATGAAGAGTGGCGCTCTAACAAAACTTTAGGATCGTTGATGTGCACTGTTAAGGATATCAAGAATCGAATATTCCTTGGTAATGTCGCCTTTAGTAAATTTCAGAAAGTTTGGATGAAGAGCAAGATTTCAGTCCAAAGGAAGATCAAAATCTACGAGGCACAAGTAGTCTCTATTCTACTCTACAACTGCAACTCCTGGGCTGCACCACTAGCTTCGTTGAATGAACTTGATATTGCTCATCGCAAACACCTCCGAAGAATCCTCAACATCAGATGGCCTACTGGGGTTATTTCTAATGAGGCACTCTATGCTCGTTGTTATGTCACTCCCTTGTCTGTGAGAGTCTCTAAGTTTCGATGGAGAATGTTAGGACATATCTTAAGAGGACAGGAAGACTCACCAGCATACACCTCTATGTTATTTGCTATAAATTCTGATATTTTTATGGAAGGGAGACGGGGTAGACCATGTTTAAACTTATTAGATGTTATTAGAAAAGACTTGACTAGTAGAAATCTTGATATTAGACTTAAGAATTTGACTGATTTCGAAGACCTTAGATTTTTAGCTTTAGATAGGGAGGAGTGGAAGAAGTTAGAAGATGGTTGATGTTTTTGTTTTCTTTTTATGCGTTTTGATATCTATAAGGTGCCTAGGATGCTCTTTTAAAGAGATATTTCGTACTTTGAAAGATTTACTACTACTACTACTACTATAAAAATAAATGGCATTGAAAAGGAAAAAACTTTAAAAACCAATTTGTTTTTAAAGCCCAGTAAGCTTTTGAGCTGCCTTCACATTATTTTTAGTTTAGAAAAGATCCATGCATGCCAATCGCCAAACAAAAACGAATTTCATGCCCAAGGACTAAATATTGTTTGACCATTGTTAATGACCAGGCCCGGCGCGCGCTACTTCGTAGCACTTGCCATCGAGAAGAAAGCGGCGCGCGCTACTTCGAAGAAATTTAGACGAGTAACATCCGTCAAAATATTGTTTGTATTACAATTTATTCATTTTGTTTAAACCCAAACAGAATTCAAAGTTCAGTTGTTTGTCTTTTAAGTATTTCAATTTACTTGGTGCGCTATTTCCTTTGCACACACTCCTGTGAGAGAATGAAGCAAAGAAATATTGACTCTTCCACTCGCATAAGTAATTAACAGCGCTGCACATACTTTTAATCGGTGAGTTTGTTAATATGAATTTAAAATGCAGTCAAGCTAAACATATATGGACTGTTTTTAATTTATATCTCGAAGAAAGTTTGTTTCAGTAACCTTTGTGCTTTGAGAACCAGTTACCTTTGGTATAACAGTGGCCTTTTATTTGGTATAACTGCATCTTTAACCAAACTTTCATTTTGAAACGTCAAGTGATTGGTACAGTCAAATATTATGTTCTATGAACATTTAAGGTATAGATTTGTTAGGTGGGTATTCAAAATTGTCTGTTTGAAATTAAAATTTTTGATCTCTAATATTTATTATTAATGAAATGCTCATTGTAGCCAGTTATTTTATGCTTTTCATCATTATAGTATGGTAGGTAATATTTAAAATATATTAATACTAATTGCGTACGCAGCATAGTCGAATACTCTATTTAAACTAAATCTTTGTTATGTGGAAGTTGAGAAAAGACAATTTTTGAATGGTCATTTATCGACAATCAGTATCGTATTTCTCAGTGATTGAACTTAAAATTGTATTTTACTTTTGTATCAGGTTGGTGTATTAATTGAAATAATTGTTAGATTGCAGGTATATGCCCCACAGAAGCAAGGTACTCCACAGAAGTAAGGTGTTTACTAAATTTCTTCCAGTTACTCCACGCTTTAATATTGACTTAAGCTCCATTAATCTATTGAATATAATTATATTTTCTAAACTTCCTGATATTTGGTTTACTGATATTTGCTTGAATGTGGTCTAAGAGTACTTGAGAAATTGCAAAATCAACATTATGTGAATCATGTTGGTCATTTTAATTCTCAATCTTCTAAGAAAGTGTTGTGAATCACAGTCATGCAAGCATTTATTAACTACTTTGGGTAACTATATAATTGTAAACTTGTTTGTTGAAGAATTTGGAAAAAACTCATGCGCCCCACAGAAGCTAGGTTTTTCATTTCATACTAAGTGGGAATAAATTTCGTTTTAGATTTCTAGTATTTATTTATAACATATCCCTGTGGTAACTTTTCTAGGAATTCTAGTTCCTATAGTTGGGAATGAGGTAGTTGTCTGTTCACAGATCGCCCTCTAAAAAAACTTACAAGGAAATATTTCCTGTAGATCCTTGGTATATAAGCAACATTTGACAGAACATAGTGTGGAGTGAGCTATGTGCCCATCCTAGGAGAACCCGGTGGATGTCCTTGCTGTACGGCAGTGTTAAACAAGGAACTGAAACCGAGGGGTTCCGTTCAGGCCCTTCACACTTTGTTTCTGTCTAGTTCTAATGTACCGTCACAATAGAGACTTTAAATATATAATCAAGAGACAAGAGTACTAGCCTGCTGATTTATCGCGGCTGTTCTCATCTGAAACTATGCTTGGTGTAGCTCGTTGGGATAGTATAGGAATGCTAGTTCCTATAGTTGGGAATGAGGTAGTTGTCTGTTCACAGATGGCCCTCTAAACTCACAAGGAAATATTTCCTGTAGATCCTTGGTATATAAGCAACATTTGACAGAGCAAAGTGTGGAGTGAGCTATGTGCCCATCCTTGGAGAACCCGATGGAATCCACCGGCGGTGGATGTCCTTGCTGTGCGGCAGTGTTAAACAAGCAACTAAAACCGAGGGGTTCCGTTCAGGCCCTTCACACTTCGTTTCTGTCTAGTTCTAATGTACCGTCACAATAATGACTTTAAATATATAAGAAGGTAGTAAGAATGTTGGATTATCATTTATTCATTTGACAGAAATAAATTTTGCCCCACTGAAAGCAAGGATGCACAGCTGAGAAATTAATGAAATCAGAATATTATGATAAGGATAATTCTGCCGTTTTCTAACAAATATGCTTAAAGATCATTTAAAAAATTCTGAATTCTTTAACCCAAATTTCTTTTTTAGGTCAAGAACTATTCCTGAAAACCATCAGAAACCCCCTTTGAAGCCGATTATTATGCCACAAGTTGTCATGAATGTGTCAAAAGTGCTTGAAAACCTCGGATTTTTGAGTGGTCTTTAAGCAATTCTGTCAGAAAACAGCAGCATCAGTTTGAATCAGAGAAATATCATATTTCAGTCTTAGATTCATTATGAATTTCTCATGACAGCTACAATCAGGTTTAAAAAACTGAATGTTTTGCTTTTACCAGCTAGTCCTCTTATTTGCTGCAAAACTAAAATATCTATACAAAACTTGTCTGAAGACAAAACTTGACTGCCAATGGCTGTTAAATCCTGAAATTCATCAATAATTTTCACTTATTCAAAAATATCTTGATAGCATTATCGATACAAGAAGACAGATGGTACAAAGTAGGGCAACAACCCAGTACATAACGTTTCCAAGAACCGTGAACCAGCCTCACTGTATGATCAAACCTATCCCTCTCCTCTCACTTTCTCGGCACAACTCTCTCATTTCTCCGGTTCAGCAGCCCTTTAAACAGATACCTGCAGCTGATTCTGCTTACAGAAGACACAGAGTTAGTTCAGTTATCATTGTTACTTTATTAAGTTCTGCTGATGCACTGGATAGTGGTTCTTTACAGAATTATGAATATATCCTGTGTGTTAAAAAACGTTTTCATAATGTTTAATGTATTTTAAAGACCAGTGCCGTCTCTTGCAATGCTGTAATTCTTGTGCAAGCCATTGGAGATGTTGATAATAGAATATTATGTTAATGTGCAGAATATAAGTGTGCCAATTGAAACTTCTCATGGAATGAATTATCAAATGAGCGAGTACGAATCATGCAAAAGTTGGCTTTTCACAATTGTCAGCAATAAAGTATTGTTCTTGGGGAAGGAGGTGTCTCTAAAATGAGGTGTGGGAGGGACGTCATGGTAAAAATCATTCTTCTCAATCATGCTACACTAGACTAAATAAGAAACTAGACTAAACAAGACACTAGGGCGTCTAGGAAAGATGATGTAATTTAAGGAAGGCAGTTAACAGTTTTATTGTTTTAAGGTAAGGTAATTTGAATTATACTTGTTCACTATCAGGAGATACCGAGTCCGAGTAAGGAAATGATTTCAAATATAGATGCGAGTGTAAAGAGGGTTAAAAGTGCTGTTATAAACAGAATGACAGAAACTAACCACAAGCGGAAGGACACTGGGCAGTATTTTGGTTGGCTCCTGAAAGCAAGGTGGGTTACTATACAGTTCACACTACTCTTTTTGGTTCCTTTATGAACAGCAGAGTAGTTTAGTTGAAGACCTCATTTTCATCGACAAATGAAAAATATTGTCAATTAATACAGTATGATGTATTGAGTATGTAACGCGATTTTTAAACGATCGAAAAATTATAAATTGTTATGATTTTTAATAATAAAGTGAGTATAGCGATTTGTATGTTTTCTACATACCCATAACAGATCGATGGTGGAGCTTCAAGATAAAAATGACCTAGAAAAGCGGTGGATGACCGCTGGGAGGTAAACAAAACGCCTGTGAAGCCATCATTAAATTTTAATATATAAGTTATCAGATTTATTATATAAGTTACTGGATTTACCTTACTCGAGAGTGACGGATTCAGTAACGGCTAGGAAAATTATGTACCGGGAAAATAAGGCGAAATTTTCAAAAACCCGTAAATTAATTAATCCCGGTGATAATAATATCGAGTAAGGTAAATGAAAATGGCACTAATATGATAACTTGAGACACAGATAACGCACAAATCTTAACGCACGGTAAGCACACGGTTAGCACATGATTGATGCACAGTTAAAACTGGCACTTAATGATATTATAAATAAGTGTTTGTATTACTGCAGTATTTACAAAACAGACAAACAAAACCACTGAATAATATTTCCTCAGGTTGCAACCATTGGTTGTACATCAGAAAACAGGGAACCCAACTATTGAGGAATGTAAGGGTATAGTAGGGTGTTGCAGGGGACCCAGACAGAACCGTTACATTCCTTCCACAACGTACGGAGATAATTCTAGCTCTCACTCTGGGAAACATGCTAAGGTTTGTTATTTTGAGTATAATTACAAAACATTTCTATCCTGATTACTGTCTAACCCACCATGATCAGTGATCATATTATTATCTATTAACCCCGTTTGTTTTGTATTGGTTTATATTAGTTATTTTTAATTTAAAACTTGGTTAGAAATTAGGCTTGAGCATTTCAGTACCAATTATCATAAGTCCACTCAATATGATCATGCAGTGTTCTTCTTCTTATGCATGATTAAAATATGTTCGCTAAAAAACCATCATATCACTTGGACCCTTAAACCATTAACACGAAAATGTAAAGAATGTCAAGGGTGGTCGTTAACTAGATTTAGGGTATCTAGTTACCTTTGTGTTGCCATGGTGATGTAAACAGTCATCTTGCAACCAGTTTATTTGTCGGTTATAGTGCGGGGGAGGCAGTACACATACTAAATAAATCTACTTAATGTAATGCTGATGTAATACTTAATGTAATACTTAATGTGATAATGTTGAATTAACGGTGGTTTTCTTAATTTGAAACTAATGATCTTGAATAATTTATTAAAATGGAAAGATATTACTAAGCTTTTAAGAATACTTCACTAAATTTTGATCGTGTGAGATAAATTCATTATATATTAATATATAGCATATTATATATTATATATTATAATATGACAAGATATCGTTTTTTAGCTCATAGGATAAAACCAAAAAAAAGATGTATATCATACCCATTTTATTAAATGTTATTGTGTAACTACTTAAAAAGATAAATTCAAGGCCAAGAGTAAGATGAGCATACTGGTTCTAATAATTACATATAATAGGTGAGAAAATTTATAAACTGAGGGATAGTTCACATAATACGCAAGATGGTTTGAAAAAGCTAAGCCTTTCACACAATCGCTCGGTAAAGTGGCCTATGAAAGGGATGGGAGTGGTTCGAAGTGCACAAAATTCGGTGTACGTAATATGTGACCGATCCCGAAACAAAATGTTATAGCACACACTTTTTTTTGTGGACAATCTTGAGATAATCTGTTTAATTTTTTTTCAAATAATAAAGAATAATCAATAACGCATGCACGAGGAGCATAAAATCAACTACAGTCCTTTTCTTGGCGAATTGCTCTTCAAACAGCCAACTTATTTTTGTCCGACTGCAGATCGGTAAATAGAATGTCCTGAGTTAGTTCCAACTACTTCGTTTCTGTTCACATCGATTTGCATCAACTTTCCGGATACCTTTACCCATCCTGTGCCTGTAGGGTTATCTGCAGTCATTCCCTCGCGGTAAAAGATGTCATTAGCAGAATTTACGCCAACAACAAGGTCCGTTCCGGAGCTAATCCATTGCAGTTTTCCAGAAACCTGTGTCCAGCTTGTTCCAGCAGTGTCGGCGTCACCGTACGTTCCCACTCGGTAGTAGATATCGTGTGCCGAATTCACTCCCCACACCCCAGATTCCCCGACACTGATTTGGATGAGTTTCCCGCCGATATGCTGCCATGAGCCGCCAGTCCTTCTGTAGATTTTCTGTCCTCTGTTCACTCCCCACACGTGATCCTTGTTGCTCACATCTACGTTTGTCAGTAGTCCGCCGATCTTTCTCCATTTGTTGTCTCCCAAGTACTTGTAGATTGCATCGGCTTTGTTGACCCCCCAAACAGATGCCCCAGATGAAACTTGCACCAATCCACCAGCGATTTGAGTCCAGCTGTTTCCATTAGTATTAAGCTGGTAGATTTAGTCATTGCTATTGACACCCCACACTCCTGAGTCTCCTTTCGAGATCTTGGTAAGTTGTCCTGTAATCTGCTGCCAAGCTGCTGTTATCACCTTTTGAACATATTCATCTCCGACTGGAGATTTGTAGATTGAGTGCCCAGAGTTAGTTCCAACTACTTCTTTTCTGTTCACATCGATCTGCATCAACTTTCCAGATACCTTTACCCATCCTGTGCCTGTAGGGTTATCTGCTGTCATTCCCTCGCGGTAAAAGATTTCATTAGCAGAATTTACGCCAACAACAAGGTCCGTTCCTGAGCTAATCCATTGCAGTTTTCCAGAAACCTGTGTCCAGCTTGTTCCAGCAGTGTCGGCGTCACCGTACGTTCCCACTCGGTAGTAGATATCGTGTGCCGAATTCACTCCCCACACCCCAGATTCCCCGACACTGATTTGGATGAGTTTCCCGCCGATATGCTGCCATGAGCCGCCAGTCCTTCTGTAGATATTCTGTCCTCTGTTCACTCCCCACACGTGATCCTTGTTGCTCACATCTACGTTTGTCAGTAGTCCGCCGATCTTTCTCCATTTGTTGTCTCCCAAGTACTTGTAGATTGCATCGGCTTTGTTGACCCCCCAAACAGATGCCCCAGATGAAACTTGCACCAATCCACCAGCGATTTGAGTCCAGCTGTTTCCATTAGTATTAAGCTGGTAGATTTTGTCATTGCTATTGACACCCCACACTCCTGAATCTCCTTTCGAGATCTTGGTAAGTTGTCCTGTAATCTGCTGCCAAGCTGCTGTTATCACCTTTTGAACACCATGGACAGGGTCAGTGTATGTGTAGCCACAGTTTGCATTTACCAAAATGAAAAGAGTAGAGAAATTTATAATCAGGATTACAGTCCTCATTGCAGCAAACAAATTGAAACGTTATAGAAATTTTGAATATCGACTTAAATCGAGAACTTATTCTGTTAATGTTATTGTTAAGATGTGTGTCGCATTGTGTCGTCACCACCGGCCACCCACAATAAAGACCAGTGGAAGTGGGTGTGGATGTGGATGCACATGTTTTCATGTGTTCATACTTTCAACACTACTATATAACAAACTAGAAAAGCCGTGGTCACAGGGAGGACGCTAATAGTATTCTTTGTTAGTAAGTTTAAATCGCGTCAAAAAATATCCTACACAACCGAAGATACAGCCAAATAAAATGTTGCTCGTACTAAACACAGCGTAATATCAACAAAACCGATTAAAATGACGTTAAAACAATCATTGCACGTGCACGTGCGTGTAACAATCCTCGTTAAGGTACTATGGTTACTACGCAACTACCTATTTTTCATCTAATTTGCACGTGGGCGGTCGTACAGACAGCAGAAAGAATTCTCTGAATTATAGTAGAGAATAATATGTACTATATACATCCCACATTTCTCCACTCAAATGCGATAAATCTATACCAAGATAATCTAGAATTCACAGCTACGATTAAAACTGGTGATGTCTATAATCTTATAATTGTATCAGTTATTTATACGTGTTACATTTAGATACAATCACTTTAATTGTCTACATGTTAAACCGACTGCGAGTAATCCTCTATAATAATCTTACATTCTTATAACTAAGTGAAGTAAAGATTATCCTATCTTTTCAGCCCGGACACAGCGGCAAGTCTAACCCTGGAAAAAACTCAGGTACAAAGATAAAAACAGATGCTCTCAATTTCCTTTATTCAAGTTTAATTGAGATTGCTTAATGTAAACACTAAACTCAGTAAATATATACTCGGTAAATATTCTATGATAATCCAGCATCCTACACCTTAGCAGCATGCTAAGCAGTTATTTTGTTGATCACTGAAGTGGGGTGAACTGCACACGTGCAAAACTTCAGGTTCTCTTCCTGCAGTCCACTTACACGCTGTAACTACCTTTGCAAGTTCAGAATATTCTGCAATGTTGCATGTTTTGCTGTGCACGAGACATGGAAAAGTCGGACAATAGTGTATTTAAAATATTATTGGAATCTTGACACATATTGATGAATTGTGGTGCAGAGCAATTTTAACTTCCAACCTTCACATCCTGACATATCTTTCTATAGTGAGTGGTCATTATGAGTTTAAAGTTCCGAATAAGTTTCAACATCTACTGTGATTTAACCTATTCCAGTTTCCATCCTGTACTTCAGCCACGAAAAGCTGGCCCCTATTTTTTCCTTTTCACCCTTTTGAAAAAAGGCAATAGTGAAAGGTTACGAATGGAGGTTTTTGCAGAAAAACGTGGATTTTGGAGATAGCAGTAGGCGGGTCTGAATATGATGTCATTCCGTCCGTTACCATGCAACGAAAAAGTTGCGCGCACGCGAGGATTGCTTGCGGAGATGTGATGTATAGATAGCCTGTGATCTATGAATGCGCGGCGCGACTGTGTTTTAATGTATATGATGCATGTAATGTATAATATTACTATTAGGTAATACGCCCAATTTGTACGTGGCACGCATAGTGTATTGATGTGTACACGAGTATAGTTTACCTTTGCTGATAATTTCTTGAATTACAGATACAAGTTAAGTTATACGGCAATTGAACTGAATTTCGAGTGTTTTTGAACTGAATTTCAAGTGTTTCTCGTATTAATTTATCAATATTATTATCATGAAGATTGAAGTGAGCTGATTGGAGCTTATACTTAAATTTATAGTAAATGTGAAATGGAAATCTAGCGTCCGCCAAAACAAAACAACGGGCGCAATTCTTGTTTCAGCTATTCTGGTTAATTTGAGATTTTAGCAGCTGAGGTATAGTGTCATTGTTCGATGCTATGAAATGGGAGACAGTGCTCCAAAAACGTGGAAAATTCCCTTCCGGGGGCACACTGCACAATCATATTCCAGAATATATATGTAAGAATGAGTGGGATTTATAAGTTTTAAACCACAAGGTAGAACAGTGAGTCCGGAATTACTTGGAAAATGCTATACTTTGTATTGGCTTATACATGTTGAAGGGCGATATTCCGATATCTAGTGGATCTTTAGAATGCCCTTCTGGTTATTCTCCACCCTAATGTACGTGTATCCATGGTTTTTGAGTTCTTCAGTTATTGGGACTGACTCCCTGAAAAAAACTTCGTTGGAATCAATAGTTAACAAAACATTTGTGAGGTATCTTCAGCTCTCCATTCCCTTAAAAATGTAAGTTTGAAGCTTGTGGCCAAGTACTGCCCGCTATTGTGTGGATTTCCTACCTCGGTTAACACTGTCTTCTGTTACTCTGCAGTTCTATCTTTTTAAATCTACTGACCCGCTTGTAAATTTTGATGCACGCGAAATACAGAGTCATTTTTAGATTTGGAATAACAGTGGTTAAAGTGATCTACAGTAATTATACTGTCGTTTAAAATATATTTGTTTAAGATATCATAATTCAATATTACTCTTTATCGGGAGGCCGGTTTTGTAATGAGGTCCGAGGAACTAATTAACTAATTAACTAATTAACTAAGAAACTAAGTAACTAATTAAATTCTAAACTCTGACAGCTGGTCACAGTAACTCATCAATTATATTTAGTAGTTGCAGCTGGAAGTCTGACAAGGGCTGATCTGGTTAGTAATAGGATAGTACCTCAAATGTGTCTTGTGCCACCCACAGAGAACCCATTTATTGGTCATTCGAGAAAAATTCAGACAAATTAAAACTTTAAAACAGTGAAATTCACAGAAAGCTGAAATTTGAAAAAGTCCTACGCTGCTACCGGTAGAAATTTCAGCATCAACGTTTTCTCCGGATAGACAGGTTCCAGTACCTTGATGGCGGCTTATGTCACTTTCACCGACCTCACTGATTGGTCACTGGTAAAAATGTCAGTAAAAACTGCGAAATTTCGGTCAAGGGGACGACAGAAAATCTCCTCTTCAAAAATCTTTCAAAATCTCTTTTTGTATTCTGATGATTTTCCGTTTATCAAATCTATTTTTGGGAATAGAACTTTAAGTACCTCAATCGTGTCTTGTGCCATTTTCAGTGACCCTGTAAGATGGTCATTCTAGAAAAATTCAGTCAACACAGTGAAATTTGGGTCGCGGAAAGCTAAAATTCGAATATGTCCTACCGGTAGGACATATTCAATATCTTCATTACATCAAATCTTTATTTGTTTGGACACACAGTAAATAAACACACAAGGTTCAGGTTGAAATCTTCGTAGAAAAACTACATCATTAGACCTGAATATACGTAAGTCAGAAAACTTTTATGAAATAACACAGACCAATGTCTGAAAACTTGCAAATCAGGGAATCAAAATTCAATCGGGGAAATTCATGTACAAAGCATCAGAACTCAATATTAAAAAGCAGCGACAACACATAGAAACATGAAAATGAAACTATATAAATATGAAATCATCTAACAACTACTATCCTATTTAAGCCCCAAATCTTAGTCCTAAATTTATCAATCAGTCTGACCTCTTCTCTATCTAAATTCAGCGGCTTCACTTTCTTAACAATTCCTAATTTATAAAAAGACATGTTAAAGGAGGATTTATGAGTCAAAAAACAATGCATTGAAAGGGCCGATTTCTCATAAGTCAAAGAACTGTCTATCTTAAATTTATTTCTATGGCCATTCATCCGCACATGCATGGGGGAAACAGTTTGTCCAAAATATGTGTCCTCCTTCAATTTTTGGGGCAAATTGCTACAAAGGGTACACCGTGCAATGTATATGCTGTTGCTTTTGCAATTGAGTCTGTAATCCAAGCGTAAATCCTCCCCATTCACCAAGAATGTATCAAAGTTTTGCATCAAAGTTTTCTCCGGATATACTGCTTCCAGTACCTTGATGGCGACTTGTGTCACTCTCACTGATTGGTCATTGGTAAAAATCAGTCAAAACCACGAAATTTCAATCACGGGGCCGGCAGAAAAGCTCTTCTTCAAAAATCTCTTTTTGTATTCTGATGATTTTCCGTTTATCAAAGCTTTCTTTGGGAATAGAACTTTTAGTACCTCAATCGTGTCTTGTGCCATCCTCATTCCTCAGTGACCTTGCTAGATGGCTGCATGGAATATTCCATATCAATAACTCTGATTTAAAACAAAAGTAAGAGCAGTCATTGTACAGACTGTATTGGTCGATAACATATTAATATGTAGAATATGCTGTTGTTTTTAAACAATTCCTTTTCGAAACCAAATTAAGCAGTTCAAGAAACAACCCAGGGTTGCAATATTATGTAGTGTTCACTGTTCACGTATCAGTTTCCTACTTGTTGAATTGTGCAGCGAGCCTATTTGAATCATCAAAAGAGTCATCGACCTAATTACATTATATCGTGATATTATGAGCATAATAGAACTGTCTCGAACAGATCATTAGATACATTCCAAGGATGTTTTGCCTGGCAAAATACTCGTCCACTAGTGATCTAATATGTTCAGCGCCTGCCTTTAATTTACCATGTCTCTAAATCCTGTCACGTGGGGAACTTCATCTCACACAAAAGATCCGTAGAGTCTGCATTACTAAACTCAGTGCATGCCAAATAGTGCACATGTCACGCTAGTATGTCCTCGAGTACTGAAAAAAAGAAATCTAGCCAACACCACCAGTGATCGATTGAAAAATTCAACTATAGAAGGTGGCATTTGTTGTGAGGAAGGGTGGCATGTGTTCAGCGTCTCATTACTTGGGAGGGGAGGCGCTGGCTGGCCTTCATCATGATACAGCCGAGCTCTGTGTCAGATCAAATGCAGATCAAATGCATGTCGCACCTCTCGTCCTCTTTGTGTTTTCTATTGTTTTATTACAGAGTAACAAATTATCAAGGTTAGTTTTCTTTGCGTTATCATGTGAGAAGGATGGATTTTATATTGCATATTCTTGCGTTGTACTTGGATGCGTTTTTCTTTTTTTCTTGCGTGCTATGTTCGTGTTGTTTGATCCTTAAAATAAATATGGAATTTTATGGATAGGAATTTTCTGTTAGAGTGAAAGTTATTTCGCTGAATTTCAAAGTCTGTATTGATTGTTGAAGTGCCAACTCTGTAATAAACAATAAACTCAAGGTAAATAATTTTTTTATTCTATAATTCTATATCCAGATCGATTCGTGAAAATAGAATTCCTTCAGTGTACATTCCTTCGCAAATTTCTAATTTCTAAAAATCCTTACCCAAGCCTTGTTTCAGTTGAAAGTTCTGTCGAAGGTAAAACGAAATCTCCGACTCGCCAGGTTAAATATATTTTCTTACTTTTTAGATTCTTTGTTTATATCTTTTTTCTTTATATTTTGACTATACAGAAAGATGTTTTTGTTATTGATCAATTCGTTATAATATGGTTTGTACTTGTTCTCATATACAATCGTGATCTGTGGTCAATGTCGTGAATGTTATACTGATCACAAACCTCATCACGTGACGATATTAGAACAGTTTTACTGGCTGTGTTGAACACCACGTGACAAAACAATCTTCATGTATAGTTATATCTTATTTGGTGCATAATTGTCATAACTTGGATGACTGCCAAGATATTAGGATTCAGAGCTCATTTACTGCTGAATCATTGCGTTAGTTCCGATCCACTCTGTAAATTACCTTTTGACATAGAACATATTATGTTGGTACCACAAATTAGCTTAACTTTAAACATTATTTTCTCACACGTAAACATTAAATACAAGTAAATTGATTGTCTGTCAATTCAGGAATCGTCTCCCAGAACTCCGACTAGCGCTGCTGAGACGCTTTACAAAAAACCCTACAGAAAAGGTACGGTTTAAATTTATATTCTATATTAAAACGTATGGCTGCATGCGTTAAACTCTCAAACAGCTGGATTTCAAATTGCTCTGCTTGACGATGTAACACACAACCTTTTTATGCTGTAACCGCCAACTTAATGGAATATTTTATTGTACGTTGCGTGAATATTTTTCACACATTATTTGATAGAGGTGATCGTGTTATACATTTCGATGTTTTTGAGTGTTGCAATTTGAGAAATGGCCATCTTTGCACGCCAATTGTTAATGAGTCGTAGACCTACGAAAAGGAATTGCCTCGTGGAAGTCGTGTCATGTCTGTTACGCGCATTACCGATCCAATATTTCGTGATTGACAAGGCGCAAATTGTACGCGCATTGCCACTTTTGCTATCTAATCATTGCTTGCAAATTTCCCACGTGAAAAGCCTGTCCGTATAGATTCCTCCTGTGCCAACATGACCTGTCATGTGCATTGTGCACCATTGTCCATTTTGAATCATTTAATGCTGGGATGAGACTTTACTAGCGTTAAGCCTGATTTGCACAGTACACACAAATCAGAATACTTCCCGTACCAGATTATTATAGTACTAGAGAGATGAAGTTATGGTACCGAGTGACGAACCATGTTGAAATTGTAACCTGTTTAAACGATTAAAACTATTTCAGAGACAGTTATGAACCCTAACAATTTGGCTCCAATTCGACTTATAACAGTGGGGAAGAGCTCCAACGTGAACATGTTAGAGGTAACTACAAACTTTCTGAGATAAGCAGATATTTTTATTTGAATCTTCTCAGCAGTTAATTTATATTCCAAGTGACTAATTTAATTATTAATTATTCACTTCCTCAGACGAAGTACAAGTGTTTGTCTGCCCAGTTTTGTGGAGCTTATAACGTGCCGGGTACCACTGTCACACAGAGATCTCAACGTAATGTCTTGGTTCCCAGGTAGGAGAACCATCCCCGACCCCAAAATTGTTTCTGGCTCATTTAAAAGCTCTTCCGTCGGTATTTTCACACAGGTAGGGTATCATAAGAGTATGTTAAACCAGTGCTTTAACTTAAACCTAAGTTGGCCCAGGTACGGAACGTTTAACCAGTGCTTTATCTTAAACCTAAGTTGGCCCAGATACGGAACGTTTAACCAGTGCTTTAACTTAAACCGGGAATTAGGTCAAAGACCGACCACCGCTTAAGAGCCGGTTAAGAGCCGTTTAAGAGCCGTTTAAGAACCGCTTAAGAGCCGCTTAAGAACCGTTTAAGAACCGGCTAAGAACCGGCTAAGAACCGCTTAAGAACCGGTTAAGAGCCGGTTTAGAGCCGGTCAAGAGCCGGTGAGCGGCCGCTTAAGAACCGTCTAAGGACCGCTTAAGAACCGCTTAAGAACCGTTGAAGAACCGCCTCTAAAACTGCATTTAAACAACCTAAGAACCAACTTAGAGCCGTTTAAGAACCGGTTAAGAACCGGCTAAGAACCGGTTAAGAGCCGGTTAAGAACCGCCTATAGAAAACAGATTTATAAATCTACTAATAAACTTAGATCCGGATAAGAACCGGCTCTTAACCGGTTAAGAACCGGTTAAGAACCGCCTATAGAAAACAGATTTATAAATCTACTTATCAACCTAGAGCCGGATAAGAACCGGCTCTTAACCGGTTAAGAACCGTTGAAGAACCGTCTCTAAAACTACATGTAAACACCCTACACCCGGCCCAGCACATTTAAACTCCCCCGCTCCCTCTCTTGTCTTTACCCTCGCTCCCGGCCCAGCACCACTCCACTCCCCTGCTCCCTCTCTTGTCTTTACCCCCGCTCCCGGCCCCAGCGCCTCTCCACTCCCCTGCTCCCTCTTTTGTCTTTACTCCCGCTCCCCGCCCAGCACCTCTCCACTCCCCTGCTCCCTCTCTTGTCTTTACCCTCGCTCCCGACCCAGCACCTCTCCACTCCCCTGCTCCCTCTCTTGTCTTTACCCTCGCTCCCGGCCCAGCACCACTCCACTCCCTTGCTCCCTCTTTTGTCTTTACTCCCGCTCCCAGCCCAGCACCTCTTCACTCCCCTGCTCCCTCTCTTGTCTTTACCCTCGCTCCCGGCCCAGCACCACTCCACTCCCCTGCTCCCTCTCTTGTCTTTACCCCCGCTCCCGGCCCCAGCGCCTCTCCACCCTCCTGCTCCCTTTTTTGTCTTTACTCCCGCTCCCGGCCCAGCACCTCTCAACTCCCCTGCTCCCTCTCGTCGTTACCCCGCTCCCGGCCCCAGCGCATCTCCACTCCCCTGCTCCTTCTTTTGTCTTTACTCCCGCTCCCGGCCCAGCACCTCTCCACTGCTCCCTCTCGTCTTTACCCCCGCTCCCGGCCCCAGCGCCTCTCCACTCCCCTGCTCCCTCTCTTGTATTTACCCCCGCTCCCGGCCCCAGCATCTTTCCACTCCCCTGCTCCCTCTCGTGTCTTTACCCCCACTCCCGTCCCAGCACCTCTCCACTCCCCTCCCTCCCCATTTTAGACTAGGTTAGTAGTTTTTGACGTACGTAACAATGTTGGCAATAGCACCTCGCTTTTGTTATAATTGTATTGCTATTAGCATCTCGCCTGACGGCTCGACCCAATATCGCGATGCAAATCATAATATTTCATGATGCATGTCTTATAGTGCGCAGATGCAATTATTAAGACTTCAATTTTGTTAGAATTTCAATTTATTTCGAATCAAATTTCATAGGTAGATTAATAAATTACATAAATGATTAATCGAATAGTAATAGTACATCAATTATTGTCTGAGATACAACGTTGAATTACAGAACGAGTTTAATGTACAGATAAATTAAAATATTATATCAATCCATTCAGTACTTCGCTATCACACGTTATAACTATGCAAACAGTCTTTTCATCAAAAGTGGTAGTTCTCTGTTGAAAAGTCTCCGGCAATCAGGATCAGAGCGAGTGAGACCTTGTTTTCTCATCCACATAAACTCGTCAATTTCTACTATCTGTCCAGGACCTCCGATCATCACGTCACCAGAGAACAAGTCTTCCGCCATGCACTGTCTGATAGCTTTAAAGAATCCCCGGACTTTCTTAGGATCCATAGAGAGGGTAACTGCAGCTTGGCAGACGCTGCTAAAGGTACAGTAGAGCCAAAGTAGGTGTAGAAACTTCATAGCAGGTATCTGTTTCCCGGCCAGGAGGGAGTCAGTGCGGATGGACACGAAGTGAGCTCCACCAGGGCATCGCCAGCAGCAGCCATCTTTAAACTTCTGAGTCGAGCATTTCACTATCGTCATCCATTGTTGGCAGGTGGTACAGTATCTGCGATCTCGTAGTATCCCAACGTCAACGCAGTACTGTATACAGTTCTCTTCTGTTGCCAGCACGTTAGCTCTATCGAGGTCGTTCCAAGAGAGGAAGTGAGGAGATGTCATCTTGATGTAGTAAATGTGTAATAGATAAATACAAGTTTCAGTGTCCTTTTAAACCCATCAAATCGGTAATTAGCCACGTACAGCATGTCATCGGTCAAAATTCGCCAGCCCAATCATTTGCACACAGTCACGTCACGTGATACGAATCGCCGAAAATATGTTATTGCGTTTAGATGAGCAATCATATGAGCTATATCTCACACCCAATCACTGATGGAATGCCTTTGGTTCACGTATCAGCAAGGTAGCACCTACACAGGAGTTAGTGATTATGACGAAAGTTTGCCAGGTGTATACTATATAAGCGGTTATAGCTAACGTTATGATAACCTGAACAATGTCTTCACCACCAAAAGACAATGTCTTCCCAAGAAAATATCTCGGGATGAAAAGTTTGGGCCTCATAAACCGCGCACGAAGGGTGGGGGAGGGTGGCAGTGTGGTATAACTTTAACTGTATTTATAGTTATACAGTCAGACCCCCTGTCACCTGTTTCGCCGATTTTGGGAGGAAAATTTTGGGTCTTAAAAACCGGGATGCAGCCTATGGCCTAAATATACTAGTCTAACTGGCATGACAGACCATGATAGCACCTCAATGCACTACAAAACGCCTAATCTAAAAACTTTATCAAAATATATAGATTCAAGATTCAAGATTCAAGATTCAAATTAAAAGATCTTACAATAACAATCGTGTCAGATCGGGAAAAATTACTAAAAAAATAAACGTAAAGCGTAAAGAATATAAAATATATACCAAACGTGTTTACCAAATAGCATGTACCTGAACCCAGTCCCCCCCCCCCCCGCCCTGGCCCCTGCCCCCACACCCCCCACAACACCCTTCCACAACACCCCTCCACGCCAGTATTCAACCACTCCCAGGGTGAGTTAATTTTTAGCGTTAACCACCGGGAAGAGTGGTTAATATTGTATTAACCACCAGCTGGAGTGGTTAATATTTTATTAACCACCGGCTAGAGTGGTTAATATGTTATTAAATAACACGCAGAATAATCAATGAGTCAAAATCGTTAATAAATGCAATTATACCCCGTCCCCTCGTAGTTTGCTTCTTTTGTAGGACCACAACTTCTTCTATCGTTAATTACCAAATAAAGTTTTCCTCGATTGGAAATTTGGAAAATTTGAAAAAAAAAGTTTTTGCTCAAAATGATTGGAATCACATGAAACATGCAGAAATACAATTTTTAGAAAAACTTTGATTTTTTTTTCATTTTGAAAATTTTGGGACCACGGTTGATAATCGGGCCGCGATGTTCTGGCCCACTCTGTATAAATGAAAGCATATTGAGGTGTTTTGTAGTGCAGCAAGGTATTATCGTGGCCTGTGTTACCAGTTAGACCAATATATTTGGGTCATGGATTCGCGGTTTTGAGGCACAAATATTTCCTTCCAAAATCCGCGAAACAGGGGGGTCTTATTGCATATTACGGTTTTAAGTTACCTTATCGGTGCAGAAAGTTTTACGGTTATAACTCGTGAATCAAGAGTTTTAACCGGAGAACTTTTAACCGGAAAACTTTTGGCTGGAAAATTTTCTACCGCCCGATGAATTTCTATGATTTTGGCTGTCAGCATTTCTTAGTTATACTCATCATGTTATTAACATGTTTTATTTCAATAAAATTAAAACTTAGAAATCCAATTCAATTTTCATCGAAAATTCGCTAAAAAATCTTATTTGCTAATTATTGACCTATTTTTGCAAAATCGAGATTGAGGCAAACTTTTCAACGGAAAATTTTCCACCGATAAGGTATTCATACTCTTATAGTCGGGTATTCTATACCCTAAATAGTACATAATAGCAATGCTTCGCGACGTGTTGGCATACCCTAACGCTATTATTTGAGAGAACCTGTAACCGACCGGGGTTTAAGATTTGGCCGGGATTAGCATTTTTTAGCCGCGGCCGGGATTTGGCCGGGAGCAGGATTTTGCCCGGGCCGGGATATTTGGCCGGGATTTCTAGAATTTTTATGGTATAATATGTTAATTAGTGTTGCTTCAGTACTCAATTGATTATACTTTACAACATGCTTTTCAAAATGTATACATGAATGATCAATGATAAACTAAAATTTCAATCCTTCGATTAATTTTTTAAATTTCGGGCTTTGGCAGAGCCAATTTTTTATCACAAACTCCAGAATTACCGAGCTATTTTTTGTAAAAAATCCCGGCTAAATTCCCGGTCAAAATGGAAAAATTGGCCGGGGCCGGGATTAAAATCACAATCCCGGCGCCGGGATCCCGTTCGGACACTGGAGAGAACTTTGGGTTAACCCAAAATAGTTTCAAATTACCGGGTTAATTGAGCTAAGCGTATTGTAACATAATTGTCGCGTGATAGGATACGAGATCCAGTGTTAATATGATATCACTGTACCGATTAGCAAGATACACCTAATGATAGGTATTGAATCAGATCACATTCGCGTTGACGAAAACGGTATGTCGTGCTCTGATTACATTTTAGAAAGTGATCTGATGACAAGATCTGACACCATCTTGTTGTATGCATCCAGCACTCCCGCTACTTGACAATAACAAGCTATGGGATACTATAAATATATGACCACCGTGGTTGCTGCTAGCGATCGCTACCAGCGACCGCTCGTCTAGCTGCAACGTCGCTGAATCGCGCGTGCCGTCATGTGACACGCCATATTATATACCAAATTAATGTAAGCCGACTTCTTCGCATGCAGACCTGATCAACTGGAATGTGGATATCTAATTAAGCACTAGATACGATACATATATAATGTACATTATATGAAACATGAGTACATGAGAGGGAGCAGGGGAGTTGAGAGGTGCTGGGCCGGGAGCGGGAGTAAAGACAAGAGAGGGAGCAGGGGAGTGGAGAGGTGCTGGGCCGGGAGCGAGGGTAAAGACAAGAGAGGGAGCAGGGGAGTGAAGAGGTGCTGGGCTGGGAGCGGGAGTAAAGACAAAAGAGGGAGCAGGGGAGTGGAGATGCGCTGGGCCGAGAGCGGGGGTAAGAACAAGAGAGGGAGCAGGGGAGTGGAGAGGTGCTGGGTCGGGAGCGGGGGCAAAGACAAGAGGGGGGCCGGGTGTAGGGTGTTTAGAGACGGTTCTACAACGGTTCTTAACCGGTTAAGAGCCGGTTCTTATCCGGCTCTAGGTTGATAAGTAGATTTATAAATCTGTTTTCTATAGGCGGTTCTTAACCGGTTCTTAACCAGTTAAGAGCCGGTTCTTATCCGGATCTAAGTTTATTAGTAGATTTATAAATCTGTTTTCTATAGGCGGTTCTTAACCGGCTCTTAACCGGTTCTTAGCCGGTTCTTAACCGGTTCTTAAACGGCTCTAAGTTGGTTCTTAGGTTGTTTAAATGCAGTTTTAGAGGCGGTTCTTCAACGGTTCTTAAGCGGTTCTTAAGCGGTCCTTAGACGGTTCTTAAGCGGCCGCTCACCGGCTCTTGACCGGCTCTAAACCGGCTCTTAACCGGTTCTTAACCGGTTCTTAAGCGGTTCTTAGCCGGTTCTTAAACGGTTCTTAAGCGGCTCTTAAGCGGTTCTTAAACGGCTCTTAAACGGCTCTTAACCGGCTCTTAAGCGGTGGTCGCTGTTTGCCCTATTAACCCTTAAACCTAAGTTGGCCCAGGTACGGAACGTTTAACCAGTGCTTTAACTTAAACCTAAGTTGGCCCAGGTACGGAACGTTTAACCAGTGCTTTAACTTAAACCTAAGTACGCCCAGGTATGGAACGTTTAACGCAGAGGAATGTTATGTGTACGAGCACGATACCGCTTATCAAACCTCCAAAAACCCTATGGTGCTACCGCCCAAATCATCGTAAGTATTGGGGGGGGGGGGGGGGGTCCAACTACATTTTTGTACATGGCCACCAGATTTTTGCCAAATATATGTACATGTACAAAAATGTACAAAATATGTTTATTCCTGTTTTTCCTGTTCCGTTTCCAGGGATTTCCGATTTTTTTACATTTTTTATGACCATTAATGTACATGGCCATCAGATTTTTGCCAAATGTACGCTAAATTAGTGTACAAAAATGTAGTTGGACCCCCCCCCCCCCCCCCCCCCCAGTATTCGGTGTTTTTTAAATCAACATGTGCAAATAGAAGATGGGGATACACACTTTTTAAAACTAAAAACTATTTGATTGACCTAACTGATCCTAACTAGTAACTATCTCTCAGAGACAGCAGCTCGTTTAACGTAGAGCTGGACTTTATGTTGGACAAGTTTGACAGTGACAACGAGGACACAAGCTGCAAGTACCAGAGCGATATTCAGCGCATTGCCAGCAAATACTCGAACGGATCAGGTAGTTTGATTTTTTAAAGTGCTACAGACTTGCTTCACACTTGCTCTTCCTCTTGCAAGGTAATGATATAGTTTGATTTTTTTTAATTGTCATAATTGTCAATACTGCCAAGCTATTAGGATACAGAAATCACACTTGCTCTTCCGCTTGCAATGGCAGCATGGCATTAATGCTATCCTTTGCCTAACATATGTAGTTTTAAGTGATGTGTAAAGTTACGTAGAGAATGAACACAGTGAACATCTGCAGCTGAAATCATACATTACTAAATCCAAGACACTAATAAATGTGCTTGGTTTCGATGTTCTGGTCCATTACTACAGAGGGTTTACACCTTCTTTTAGAAATCCTCCCAACGGTCAGATGAGTTGCAATGTTAAATATAACAATAAATATGATAATAATAATTTCAATCTTTAATGATAGGGATTAAAATCAAACGTTGAGGTTGTCAAAGTCGTAATAGTATCTACGTCTTACTATCTACAAAGTTCAATTTTCAAATAAATTGAGCTACTTTTATTAGTTACGTGTTTAATGTATCAGCCAATCACATAAATTAACTGTGGAACAAACGAACTTTCTGTTTGGTGACTTCATGAGGAGCTAAAATCAGAACGTTTGTTTCGTTTCGTTTGGGGACTGGTTTGTAAGCCAGCCAATGTTTACGAATATAATAACTTTATTACATAATCATAAATATATATCATAAATAGATCAAATCTGAAACAGAAATTTGCACGCAGTTGATACATAAAAAAAAAAGAAAATGAAAAAAGAAAGGTTTATTGATAAAACAAAATATGGAGCACTCTGTGCTTCCAACAGCCTTTCAGACTCGCGCAAAGTTTTTTAGGGACTGATTTAGGATATCGTAGATATTGCTATGCCATGCCATTAGTTTGGATATGTAGTGTTGTGATTGTTAAAATCAATTAACAAGTCATCATTAAATAATAATAATGTGACAATATATAGAACCATCTCTTGAGCCTTTGTCAGTGTCCAGTAGCTTTACCCGTAATCTTGTTCGAACAGACATTAATTGGACGCTGGAGGCCCTAGCGTTCATTTTAATGTCCGTTCACGCAATGTCCGGTCAAATAACGTCCGATAAGTTGTGCGTTGTTCCGCTTTTTCTGTTTCAATTTTATCGGACAGCAACTGAGTAACTGCTACAGATTGTACATATTGTGATATTGGTCACCAGAATGTCAGTATTGTTTAGCCATCCTTGCTTACTACAAGATTTTGAGGTTTACCTAAAAAATATGGTATTAAAATATGTTATTAAGTTTTCTTACCATAACTTTGTTCGGCATAAATTTGATAGCTTAGTAGTAGTAGTAGTAGTAAACCCGCGATGGGGTGGCATGTGCCTCAATAAAAATATTACAATCATTTATTATTATATCAATGTATCATTAAATATTTCAAAAATATCAATAACGTATGGTTGATCCTTCACACTTGGTAAAATATATAAAAATAAAGTTAATCTACACTAAAGAATAAATAATCTATATTATATAAATCAACAATATTAACTCCCCATCTTCATGTAGTCATTTATCAAAGCGGTAGAAATCCAAGTAATTTTAGTACGCGGTGCGCAAGGAATTTCGTTTTTTTTTAAATGTGTAGGCAAGATAAGCTGATCAAAGTAAACATTTCACTCGGCGAATGAACTATTATCAGGAAAGTAGATATGGCCCAGGAACAGCTCTTGGTCCAAAGACCAAGAAATTATCGTGGTACAAGGACGGAACACCTCAGTGCTAAAGAAATTGGCAGATTCAACGACCTGAACCCAGAAGAGCCCATAACAGTGTGGTATCAGATGGAATAATAGCAATAACACCAGCCGACAAAGGAGGAAGCATCCTCATTGTTGATCCCAAGTTACTGAGAAATAAGACCCTTGAGAAACTAGAAAATCCTCAACTATACCAGAAACTTGATTCCGACCCACTCCATACCCTCCACGGTGAACTTTTTGACACTTGGGTCGAAGGTAAGACAAGAGGCTTCATTACACCTGAAGAAGCAAAGTCTGTGATGGGTATTTCAGACAACACAAATAAGGCAGGCACAGGCCCGACCAACAGGCCAAGTACAGCTCCCCACCATAAACCGGGAAAGAGCTACTTTTACCCCTCCTTGAAAGTCCACAAACTGAGGAAAGACCAACTTATCCCAGGGGTTGAACCGCCAGTGAGACTTATTACAGCACTTCAAGAAGGTATCAGTAAAAAGAGTGATGTGTTTGTAGCCACGAAATACTTAAGACCCCTGGAAAAAGACTTCTGCCAAGACCTCCTTACAGACACAACAGATGCATTAATTTGGCTCGACGAAATCAACTCTAATAAACCCCAAGTTGAAAAGAAAACATATAAACCGTTTACTTTTGACTTCAAGGGCCTTTACGACTCACTCAGCCCCTCCCTTGTCATTGAAGCTCTTGAATTTGCCATGGACCAATTAAGACCCGACTGGTCTATGAACTTCAAAGCTTGGCTAATTGACTTGGTGAACCACAGCCTAAAATCATCTATAGGTTTTTTCGAGAATGCTTGGTACAAACAAATACACGGTGTACCTACTGGAGGTTCTCTATGTGTTCAACTGGCAAACATCGCTGTGTTTTATGTCCTTAACAAGGAAGTCTACTCAAACCCCACACTAATGGACCAAGTAGCATCTGTTAAGAGATATATTGACGACGGAGCAGGTCAGTTTACAGGTACTACCAGACAGTTTTCAGCATGGATAAATGGATAAAGAAGGTCAACGAAAACATCGCTCCCGATGGCCTTGAAATAGATGAATTCCAAGCAGAAAATACAGCTGAATATGTCAGTTTTCTAGATGTACAGTTTACTTTCGACCATCAAGGAGAGCTTCAAACTGATCTATACGTAAAAGAAACAGACTCCAGGTCCTACCTACATTTCAGCAGTAGTCACCCCAATCACATATTCTCAGGAATTGTATACTCCCAGTGTTTACGCCTCAGGAGGATAATCAATTCAAAGGAGAGATTAGAGACCCAGCTTAACATTCTCAAACGGGCGTTTCATGAATCAGGATACCCTAGTAAAATGGCTGACAACATAGCTAACAAAGTCCTTGGCATGGAAAGAGTGTTAGTCAGGAAGAGTACGGTCGAGCCTAATGAACAATCCCCGCTATCAGCCATACCAATCAGAGTCATCTCCAGTTATGGAAGTGACAATGACTTGGTGAATGTTGTCCAGAAATACGAAGGTCACTTGAGACGAACTCGTAGTTTTAGTGAAAGTGAGAGTCAGCAAGCCACAAACTCCACCACAGCACCGAAAGGAAAAGATAAACTGTTTCAGTTTGTAAAGAAAACGGGATCTACACTTAGATCTCGCCTCGTTACATCTAAACAGCTTGCCTTAGGTGCTAAACATGGTAAAACTGAACCCTGTCACAGAAGAAACTGCAAGTGTTGTAAAATGATCATGAATAAGGACTCCATCACATCAAATGGCAAAAAGATCAAATCAGCCCCTGGTTGTTGCAAGACCTATAACATCATCTATCTTGTACAGTGTTCGATTTGTAAGAAAAACTATGTGGGTAGGACTATTAATAGCTTGCATAAAAGGATGGACGGATACAGGTCCAAATTTTATGAAATCGTTGATGGTAGAGCATTTGATATTACTAGTGATGAGTATAGCCTAGGAGTTCACTTGATTGACCACGGTTTAGGAGTACATACAGATTTTAATGAAACTTTTAGAACTTTTATTTTAGAGAATTGCAGTCCCAGTACACTTGAAGTAAAAGAAAATAACTACATACATTTGCTTAATTCTCTTAGACCTTTTGGCCTTAATACTGTCAATCCCTTTGGATTACCTATATTCCATAAACCTTAATATGATCTTTTTACCTGATTGGGAATCGAGCGGTTTACTCGATTAATGTTTACTCAAAATTATAATACAAACAGTAATAGATAGAAAATAGTAACGTTAAAGAATTCTTTAAAAAAATTAAAAAAAACCCTCTGGAAAGGGCACTGCACACGGTTTATCAAAAAGTACACTGTGATCATGAAGTACTATGAACTACAGATTTAAAAACACAACGCTTCACGCTACACATGATATTACACATCCATAACCTATAGGTTAAGAAGTTTAGAATTGCACTGAACAGCTTGGACTATTGTTTTTAAAATTTTGTGCAAAATTTTACCATCAGTGATTAATGATTTTGGCCGGTAACTCAGCGCTTACAGTAATTATGAGTGCGCGATTGAGATTAATGTATGGAAGAAGAATTTAGCGGCAGTGAAATGCTTGCTTATCTACGCTAAGTGGGGGTAGTTATGCGAGCGGTTATTATATTGGTAGTCAGTAATTGCAAGTTGTTATTTAAATTTGTGTCATTTAGTGTAGTTTCTATGTGCTGGGTTGTGTGATTTTCATACTGCTCCCTGTTGCAAGCCATTAATTAGACAATAGACTTAATTTAAACTTAGATTATATTCGTTTCAGTTGAAATTCGATTCAGGTTAAATGTTAAAAGTTTAAATTTCACGTCTAGACTGTCTTAGGCCAGGAACATTGTGCAGTAGGAATGGTTGCCACTCGTTAACATCACCATCACTTTGGAGATTAAGTAGCATTTTCTTGGCACTAGTCTTGAACAGATTTATCGAAAATAATGTCGGAAGTGTAGTAACGTCTGCTTTGTCTGCGAAGACAGAGAGCAGTGGTCCCTTGTAGAAAATACTGTTTTGAAAGTGTCTTTTCCCGTATAACTGGAGCCAGGAGCAGGCTGACGTGTGATCAGAAAGTTTTGTGGGTATGTCGGCGGGAAAAGCTTGAGAGATGTTTTTGGGGACTAATTGTGGCATGTTTTTAACTTTATGCATCAAGATAATTGAGTTGTAAACGATAAGACCATGCACAGTGAGAATTTCATGTTCACTGAAAAATGGCTTTGTGTGTTGTGGTAAGGCACCTTCCTTAAAGTAGTAGTTTACGAAGCCAGGCATAATAGCCCTTATTCCTTGCTTCTGTTTGCTGAATAAAGCATCTATATGGCTTTTTGCAGCAAAACCCCATATCAATGAACAATAGTTTATATGAGACTGTACAAAGCTTTGGTATATCTGGAGTCTAACTTTAATCGGCAGCCGACTTTTTATTTTGTACATAATACCAATATACCGCATCATTTTCGCTTTAAGAGCAGTAATGTGACTGGTCCAGGTCAATTTTTCGTCAACAATTACGCCAAGAAATCGGGCCTCAGTTTTTCGCTCAATAGTGGTGCCTGCAATTTGAATATTTACGTCAGGTGTTGAGGTTCTGTTGGGTGAGAGGAGCATGTAGCACGTTTTCTTAAGGTTTAACGAAAGACCATTTTGATCTACCCAGTTTATCAATAAAGGTGAAAATTCTGTCATCTTTTGTAGTATTTCTTGATGATTTTTACCTGAGATAATTATGTTTGCGTCGTCAGCATATAAAACAAATTTAGCGTACGATTTGATTTTTGGCATGTCATTGATATATATTATGAAAAGTAAAGGTCCTAGAATACTGCCTTGCGGCATTCCGTGTCTCATGGACTGTGAGGAGGAATTTGTGCCCCCTATTGAAACATACTGACTCCTGGAACTTAGATAAGACTTGAACCATTGGTGTGCTAGTCCTCTTATGCCATAATGATACAGTTTGTCTAAGAGAATATCGTGGGAAATTACATCAAACGCTTTGCTAAAATCAAGTAGGAGGAGTAGAGAGACCTCTTTTTTGGAGAGGTTGTGTCTAATCGTGTTGGTTGCATCAAGGAGCGCATGTTCACACGACCGACCCGGCCGAAAACCGTATTGTCCTTCAAATAAAGTGCTATGTCGCTCCAGGAAGTCAAGGACTCTTCTGTGCATGAGTTTCTCATAGATTTTTGAAAAGGTGCAGAGTAATGATACCTTTTTCGGATTATTAATTTTGTAACGGTTTGAGTTTCACTAACCTTTTAACATTTTTTAGGTTCAATGTCACTGGAGATGACTACAATCGAAATATATTTGGCAAGAATCTGAATGTTTTCAGTGTTAAAAGTTTAGTTTCTTAAATCCTGGAGTAGTCATTCGTGTCCCTGATATTTGGGTTAATTCTAACTCTCCAGTGTGGTCAGTACACTCTGGTGACGATATCCCCGAAATGTGCAGAATTCCTCAACTAGAAGTTCCCGCTCAACTACCACTGAGTTTGAGAACTGAAGCACCTCCCCAGCCGAGTCTGGGTTACTCCTCGGTTGATAAAATCTTGAGATGGGCTGAAGCTGTGAATTACAGTATGTGTGAGGTTGACATAGTGGTTGGTAGGAGCTTGATTAAAAAGTTATGTCAGACTCCCTACAATAGAAGACAGGGGTGGAAGCTTAAATTATACAAGTACAGCAACACCCTGTACCTTGAAAGTGATGACGAACAACACGATGGTCAGGCGTATCTACTGCGAGGTAAATTTTTAGTGATGGGTAAAGTATTCGAGGATGTGATGAGGACGGGAGGGAGGAGAACGCCAGGATACGCTTGCCAAGATGTTGATGTCAGGATGCCACGACTTGTCCAAATAGGGTCTCTGAAGCTGCTCACCAACTCTAGCATCGGCTGTCAATTACCCGGGGATCACCAGGATGTCCTGGAGAACTACGTAGAGTTTAAAACAGCCCCAGTAATTGAAACAGATAAGCAGCATGTAAATTTTGAAAGATTCAAAACCAGGAAGTTTTGGGCTCACTGTGCTCCTCTCGGCATAGACAAAGTCTACATTGGATTCAGAACAGAAGACGGAGACCTCAAAGAAATACAGAAATTCACGATGAAAGATCTGGAGGAGATTGGAACAAACATGTGGCAACCGGAATGCATGCTATCCTTCCTAAAGGAGCTGCTGTGTTGGGTGCAAGATAAAACATGTAATGGTATGACGTATAGTCTCACTTATGATGGTCAGGTATTTAATGATCCTGTGAAACTCGTTCCTGGGGAGCAAGATGATTTGGTGAGGATTGTGAAGGCGAGTTTTCCAGAGGATTAAGAAGATGTCGGGTGATGGGGTCATAGCACAGCTGCAGACTGTAATATAGCCAACATTAACGAATTGGACTGGTATGTCCTGACGAATTTGACTGGTATTGGACTGGTATGGACCTTAATTGACATGGATGGAAAAATGAAAATTGTACAGTTTGTAGACTGTTGACTACGTATAAAATGGAAGACTCAAAAATGTAATTTGTTTGATAAAATTAACGATTGATTAAATAAATATTTTAAAATTGAGATTTATGTAAAAAGATTTTCAAGTTTGTCACCATTTCCTATGACATACAATTTAAATCATGCAGCCAATATATAATATAGATTACCGTAAATCGTGGCACTGTCCTTATGAGTTATCTGAGCATCATCTTCGTCAGCTGAACATCAGTGAAATTCTGCTCAACTTAGAAACAGTTTAATAATATTCATGTAATTTACAGAGGTGGTGGTCTAATTAGACTTACTCTTCCCTCGAAACCAAGGCGAATATGACACAATTTTTGTTGTGTCCTAAAAAGTAGAAATCGTCAATAATTATACTCACCGCAAAGTGTCTAAAAGTAATATTAATACTAATAATATATCGAATAATTTTACACAAATAAAATAACATTCCCAGTTTTCAACATCCCAGTTCATGGAAAACGCCAGAATCAGTGTTCAGTACTTCAGTTGTCGGTAGACTTGAACATGATCATAAGCAGGGGTCGGTCACATATAACATAATCACGTTTTGGAAAATTTGTAACCCGCGCTCCGTAATCAGTTTACACACAGCCATTAAAAAGGCTACGAGCATGCACTGATACAGAACACAGATGAAGTGAACAGATTACTTTTTCAGGGATCCCAGGAATGCTTGATTGGGAGGATATGGTGACCAACATAGCTGACGGTGCACTGGACATGAGTGGGTCTAGAAGGAGACGGAAGGAGAAAAAATCCACAAAACTGAGGTAGTTTGTTCTACAACTGACCATCCGTCATCTTGAATTTCAACACAGAAATCTTGTAGTCTTTAAGCCATTTTCATTGTCTCAACTTAAATTAATTTCTGTGTGGCAGAGGGAGAAGTAGTGGGACACTAATGTTATATTTAAAAATAATTAATATGTGCGTGTCTTGGTTCACTTTGAAATCCTGGCACCTTATACTAAAACAGAACCTTTATTAACCGTAACAATAGATCCTGCAATATATGACGTTATTATTTTACAACTCCGACCTCAGGTCGCCGATAATGTTCACGGAAAAGAAGCGGGAAACTAAAAGTAGAGGCTGCAAAGTGAAACCTCTGGATCTAGATACTCCTAATGGAACGGGCGATAATAAAACTGATGATGATGTCACGTGGTACGATGTCAATAGTCTTCGGTTCAGGAACGGATGAGAACGTTACTATTAATTGATATAATTGAGAAATGGGTATATTAATGAAGTAACACTAACTGATTTGCATAACCACATCATTAATTTCGGTTTAATCAATACTTCTGGATATCCGTTGCCGAATTACTGAACATTGAAATCCTTGCTCTACCATATGTGGTCATGAATCACATTGAGAACTATTAAGTTTAACGATCAACTGCCATGCAGGTATCGATTTCAGATTCTTGGGAAAAGTACTTAATTTGTAATTCATAATTGTTAAGATTGATTTGCAATTTGGCGATTGATTTCATCTAACTAATTGTTACTGTGTACTGGGCGGCGCTCAGCCTGTCATTCCGCCGAATCTCTATTTATGAACATTATACTTTAACTTATAGTTATTAGTTATAGCCTGGGGTCGCCAAGTAAACTTATTCATAATTGTAAATGTATTTTGTTAAACGATCCTGTAAAATTGAAGTTAGTTGACAACAGTAAAAAATATGTAAAATATTAGCGCACAATTTGTGTTTATCTTCATTTTAATAGAATTAGAGCAAACAATATATTTACATTATTGTAAAAATCACATCCATGCCAGTGAGATCAGATAATCGAGCAATAAACTAGCAAGCTAGTAAGTTACATAACGACGTTAACAGTTAACACATACATGACATAACAGTGAAATGAAATCCCCCTTAATGCACGTGATTGCTTAGCTTGCTACTCTATTTAGGAGGGCATGATAAAAAATAAACTTACTTGGATTTTCAAAATTTTGTACCATTGTTTTCTAGAGAGTGTGAGCCTTTTCACAATACCAAATTGTTCAATGTTCATAGCATACCTTTTTGGAATGATCAACGAGTTTCACCTAGGTGCCATACAGTGGCGTAACGAAGGGCCCCGCTTACCCCGCTGTGCGGGGGGGGGGGGGGGGGGGGGGGGGGGGGGCGCAAAATTGTCGTTTGAATGTGGGACAATTTCGAAAAACTTAACTGTGGTACTACTACTAGTACTATTAGCAAAATAAAACTGCGTTTCTTGCTCTAGAAACATACTTTTTAGAGATTTACAATTACCGGCGTATCCTCTAAGATCACCTAATTTGTTCAATTTTAGGGAGGCGCGCCAAAAGGGGAGAGGCGCCAACAGGGGGCACATTTTCGACGGGGGGGGGGGGGGGGGGGGGGGGGCCAACAGGCAACGTTACGCCACTCATGGTGCCATATTTAATGATGCGCGGCTTTTGGAGCTTCGGTAAGACTAAGAGTAAGTCAGTGTAAAAGTCGCGTAATTTGACGAAATTTGTTGATTTTTTTCTGCGAATTAGCAGAGCAACGATCTCGATGCGAAGTAAGAATAAGCAGTTATACTTACATCACTGCTTGGAGTGTGACAACATGTTTTATCCATGAACGAGTTTGACGAGTTTCATACGAAATGATGCTAGCGAACGCAGCATTTACATCGGAAAATAATGACCGATAATATTCTACAAGTACAATCTACATATATTTATAATATTCCAGAGTCAAACTTTCTAGAGCTAGAGGACGCATCCTTATCTTGTTTTGATAAGGAACTATAAGTATAAGATATTACTGCAGTGAGAACTTCGTTTAATCAAATGTGCTTTGGTTATAATTATTTGGCTGTGGATTTACTGCGCTTGCATCGATAACCGTTTTTTCACGATAAATGCTGATGTGGCATCCTAAAGCTTGCAGTTTATCTAGTTACCATGAATGAAATTAATCTGCTTTTCTGTATATAGTTCATTGCTTCGTTAGATATCATACCTAGGTTATAATAGGTTAGTCCTCATTACAACATTTATTCGGCATTAAACATTTGTTAACACCAGTGGGAGATCAGGAGTTATCACACCACTATTTACCTGTTAATCACAGCCTAAATGTAGGACCCATGAGAGAACATAGTTATCTCATGCATCATGGGTAGTTATCGCATGGGTAGTTATCACAATGGGTAAGTTACATTATATTAACGTAAACGAGAGTGAGAGAACAACTTTTACATAACGGACATTTATACCATGATCATAGGACTAGGAGAATGCTAATTGCTATATTCTATTCGTATCCTTTTTTTTACAACCCTTCTAAAAATGGCTAGGTTTCAACTAGGTTGTAGGTCGTCATCGAAACATTTTTAGTTTCTCGGATTTACAAATTTTTGGTATCATTAGTTAGATATAGCCATGCTGATCTCAGAGCACACAGGCATAATTGTCGAAAATCTTGGATTCCTGAGATATCGCCTTTTGAAAACCGCCTTGAATCAAAAAAGTGTCCGAAGAAAAAAACGGCGTTATTTTGCTGAAATTTGGGCTCAGCGTCGGACTGTTTTCAAAAGCTTATCATAAATTGTATCGAAATAATGCAATCATGGAAACTTCTGGAATCTATGTACAAATAACTTTTTCAAACGATAGCATAAAGTAATAAGTATGGGAAGTATGGATTATTTACAAATATATCCGTGTATTTGATAAACGCAATAATAATAATATACTTATAGGACAAGTCAGAAACACGCCAACCCGCACACACTTTGAAATATAACTCGAGCTACAAATTAATCGCAAAACAACCAGAGTTTCAGTAAAATGGTGCCAAGAAGACTGTGGCACGCGCATTGCACGTGAAAAATGTTTCAGTCAGTCGACCTCGTTTTGCGCGCTGTTTCGTTTCCATCAGAAATTTTGAATTTGTACGCAACTTTTTTCGAAAATTTAAGGTGAATTAATACTTTGAAAGTGTAGTATATACAGCTATGGTAATGCTATCCAAGGCTTCTTCTCGATATTTAGATATTATCTAACAGTAATTTTCGCTTTCCTGATCTCTCTGACATCATGCTTTAAGTTTATAATATACACATTTTGAACACATTTTGTACGATGAAACATACTTTACCGTTACGGACGAATTTCAACATTTAACTTAAAAATAAATTACTGGCAGGTCCTCCCGTGTTCCGAGATATATTCGATGAGCCCTACACCAACTCCAAGGGTTTAGAGTAGAAATATGTGATGCTAATGTAGATGGGATAATAATCCCGGGGTCTTCCAAAAATTCAGACTTATCAGCCTCGTCAGGTATTATTAAATCTAACCTTAAAAAGCACTTGCTATCCCTCCAAAATCGAGGTGACCCTAATATATGGTAACTAATCTATATTATATCTCAAATTCTACATCTGGTACGGCTCTGCACACATGATATCTCTCTCTGCCATGAAACATGGCTAACCTTTCAAACTATGATTTAAAACATAAACCTAAACTAAAACTCAACTGGGCTCTCCTATGTCACCAAACTAGACCAATAAGCAATTTTAGCTTAGATAATTATATTTTTCTATATTTGTATAATAAGTTTTATATTGACGTAGTGGATGGTTGAGGGGGTTTCAAGCACAGGTCACTCTCAAATCCTAAAGATAAGCAGTGGCCTTCGGCACTTGAAACCTCTTCAAACCTCCCCTGATTTATTTATTATTGATATTGTTTGATTGTGCCGTAAAAATAAATATTTGTTTTATTAAAAAATATTTGTTTTATTAAAAAGCTCTAAACAGGGCTACCTTAAATTTACGCTAAATCGGGGAACCAAAACATCTCGCCAAATTTAACAAAATTATGTCGCGTTCAAGTTCAACTCCATTTCACATTTGCGAGCTGAAATTGGCCACGCCAGAGAGTCGGTTTTTGTATTGGTCGGGGGATTTCGTCAAGTTTAAAATATAATATAGATACATATTGCATATAATTATACTTAATATACAAACGATTGAGTATATTATAATTATATGCTCAATCGTTTTACTTTTATATTACAAACTCGACATTTTCTTATCAGAATGTTTCTTCAAGATTTGGTTTGTGGTTACTGTTTTGACAGTGTATCCTTTTTCTCGATCACTTTGTATTACAAGCTCATGACATACCTTATCGGACTTTATTTGAACGGAAATTAATTGGACACTGGATGCCCTAACATTCATTTTAATGTCCGTTCAAAATTATGTCCATTCACGAAATTTCCGGTAAAATAACGTCAGGTAAGATGTTACGTTGTTCCGCTTTTTCTGTTTCAATTTTATCGGACAGCAATTGAGAAACTGCTACAGATTGTACATATTGTGATATTGGTCACCAGAACGTCAGTATTTTTGGGCCATCCTTGCTTACTACAAGACTTTGAGGTTTACCTAAAAAATATGGTATTAAGTTTTCTTACTTTAACTTTGTTTGGCATAATTTGATAGCTGGTCAAAGTAAACATTTCACACGGCGAATGAACTATTGTCTATTACCAGGAAAGCAGATATGACTAGTGAGCAGCTGTTAGTCCGAAACAGAGGGCAGTATCGTGGCACAAACACGAGACAGCTCAGTGCTAGAGAAGTAGGCAGATTCAACGACCTGAACCCAGAGGAGCCCATGACAGTGTGGTCAGTACACTCTGGTGACGATATCCCCGAAATGTGCAGAATTCCTCAACTAGAAGTTCCCACTCAACTACCACTGAGTTTAAGAATCAAGGCACCATCCCAGCCGAGTCCGAGTTACTCATCGGTTGATAAAATCTTGAGATGGGCTGAAGCTGTGAATTACAGTATGTGTGAAGTTGACATAGTGGTTGGCAGAAGCTTGATAAAAAAGTTGTGTCAGACTCCCTACAATAGAAGACAGGGGTGGAAGGTTAATCTATACAGATACAACAACACCCTGTACCTTGAAAGTGCCGATAAACCCTATGTTTCTTGGCCAGGTAATGAACGGTACGCAGACTGGGGTAAAGTATTCGAGGACGTGATGAGGACGGGAGGGAGAAGAACGTCCGGATACGCTTGCGAGGATTTGGATGTCAGGATGCCACGACTTGTCCAACTAGGATCTCTGAAGCTGCTAACCAACTCCAGTATCGGCTGTCAATTACCCGGGGATCACCAGGATGTCCTGGAGAACTACGTAGAGTTTAAAACAGCAATAAGTGAGACAGATAAGCAACGTGTAAATTTCAAAAAATTCAAATCCAGGAATATTTGGGCTCATTGTGCTCCTATTGGAATAGACACGGTCTACATTGGATACAGAACAGAAGAAGGAGACCTCAAAGAAATACAGAAATTCACGATGAAAGATCTGGAGGAGATTGGAACAAACGAGTGGAAACCGGAATGCATGCTATCCTTCCTAGAGGAGCTGCTGTGTTGGGTGCAAGATAAAACATGTAATGGTATGACGTATAGTCTCACTTATGATGGTCAGGTATTTAATGATCCTGTCATGAGACTTGTTGCTTGGGAGCAAAATGATTTGGTGAGGATTGTGAAGGCGAGTTTTCCAGAGGAGTAAAAAGATGTTGGTTATCAGGTGATAGCACAGCTGCAGACTGTAACATAGCATATATTTTGAAATTGAGATTTATGTAAAAAATTTGACTAAAGTTTATCACCATTTTAATTTACTGGGCCACGCTCAGCCTTTCATTCCACCGAATCTCTATTCTATGAACATAAATATAATAGCCTGAGGTCCCAAGGCCAGGTAACATTTCAATTTTCTATGACTAATTATTACTACGATTTAAATCATACAATAGATTAACATAAATTGTCGCACTGTCTTTATAAGTTCTTTGAGCATCATCTTTGTCAGCTGAACTGCATGTGAACATCAAAAAATTGCTCAACTTAGAAACAGTTTAATAATCTTCATGTCATTTACAGTGTACAGTTACTGGGCCGCGCTCAGCCTGTCATTCCGCCGAATCTCTATTCTATATATGTTTATGAACATAATAGCCTGAGGTCCCCGGGTAAAGTGTACAGATGTGGTGGTTTAATTAAACTTACTCTTCCCTCGAAATTACCAATGTCGACCATTATTAATGGTCTAGCCCGGCGCGCACAACTTCGTAGCACTTGCCAGAAGAAAGTGGCGCGCGCTACTTCGAAGAAATTTAGACGAGTAACATCCGTCAACAATTCAGCGCCTTTTCTTACAAGCAAACGGCTTAGTGTTCATGTTGGAAGACTTCCCAAGAAACCTTACTGGTAGGGGCCTAACTTCGAAAATAAAAGAAATAGAAATGTCTGGTTTTCAACAAAATATTCGCCTTGTAAAAATAACGTTTCCTCCCCAGGAGGAAATTTTAAGACAACGTAGATTTTGAATAATCGCGAAAAGTCTTATTTTGGGCCTTATAAAAGTGCGCAGCTTTAACTTTGCAGATTCTTGTTCTCTGATTGGCTGAATCGTATCACGTGGTACGTGGTTCAATTGCATTCTTGGAATAATTGAATGTTGAAGCGTGCAAATGCAATGAACTAACGAGCGCGCGCGGAGTTCAACAAGCTGTGAAGACGCAAACACCTGTAGTAATATCGCCAGCCAGTAAGGTCTGCTGGGTATGTAAAAGCCGAGATCAGTTCAGGAAAGCTGCAGAAAAAGAGAGCACACGAAAGGGGGGGGGGGGGGGGGGGGGGGGGGGGGGGGGGGGGGTAGGAAGTTCAGAAAGGGGGAGGGGGGGAATATTTTAATATAAGGCTTATTTTGACGGGGAAAAGTATGAAATTTTAAAAGTCGATTTTGAAGGTGAAGATCGCGTTTTTACTACCCCATCCAGGAGTCCCCTTTCTTGTTGACAAAATTCTCTAGTTTCTTTTGGTATTTTAAAATTGAAATTTGACTTATTTGGTGGCGACTTATGCTTTGTCGAAGTGGAAGCTTTTTAAAAATGAAAGCGAAAGTCTTCAATTTGCGCGTTGGTTTTATGGCCCAAGAAACCTTACTGGTAGGGGCCTAACTTCGAAAATAAAAGAGATAGAAATGTCTGGTTTTCAACAAAATATTCGCCTTGTAAAAATAACGTTTCCTCCCCAGGAGGAAATTTTAAGACAACGTAGATTTTGAATAATCGCGAAAAGTCTTATTTTGGGCCTTATAAAAGTGCGCAGCTTTAACTTTGCAGATTCTTGTTCTCTGATTGGCTGAATCGTATCACGTGGTACGTGGTTCAATTGCATTCTTGGAATAATTGAAGCGTGCAAATGCAATGAACTAACGAGCGCGCGCGGAGTTCAACAAGCTGTGAAGACGCAAACACCTGTAGTAATATCGCCAGCCAGTAAGGTCTGCTGGGGTCTGTAGAATGATTTAGCACCCTCGATTTAGGCTTTAGCAAAACACGTTCAGTTGGCCCCCAAGTAAACAAGGCCGTAAAGCTAAAGTAATGGTTTTTTATTTAACAAGCAATGGTAACACTAACAACAAACAACCCTACGACTTACACTCACCCTGAGAGCGTCACGCTCAGGAGTTTGTAGGTTCATAACCAACCAAAACACGCGCCGAGTTGAACTCGTCGCGTGTTTTGTGTTGTGTTTGAAAGAAATATTTTAAGAGTATCACTTGACCATTGTTAATGGTCTGGTCAGTGGTCCGGCGCTTGACCATTGTTTATAATGGTTTGGCCCGGCGCGCGCTACTTCGAAGAAATTTAGACGATTAACATCCGTCAATGTGTGACAGAGTGAATCTGGGCGCACCATTCAACAAAAAAAGTCGTCAAATATGTAGGTAATGGTCGTATGTACCCATCCTATCAACTGGAAACTCGGAAATTTGGTTAGACACAGCAGCAAGGGACACGTGTCCATATTTACTCCGTTACATGTTAAACTTAATTATAGTGTGACAAGGTAAACATAAGCTAAATTATTATACAAATATTGTTTAAATTCTTTGAACAATTAAACCGTTTATAATATAGGACTGATGATATCAGATATGAATATTATTTCTGAGTCAGTAACGAACGGTCCCGGGTCCATGTTTTTTGTTAATAAATAATTGTAAGGAACCTCGAAATTCTATATTAATTTCAATCTTCCTTTAAAGATAGTTAAATGACTTAGGCTTATAGTTAACAACCATTTCCATAGAGGATAGATAGTAAATTTGTTAACGATAGAAGTATACCAGAAATGAAATATACGTTGACGTTTAATTAACAAAAGGACACTTTCTGTGAGAAAACTATCAAATCATTTGACACGCTTGATGAGTTACCACGGACTTATGGAGGGGTTAATTAGGAGCACAAGACCAGCCTATCACAAGACGAAGCGTGACGAGGAATGATAAGCAGGGAGTTTAAACAAGGAGGAGCAATTTCGATCGTGATGAACAATACTGCGTTCCCTGAGAAAAGGCTGGAACGGCAGAATAGACTCTGGGAAATTCAGGGAGATATAGCGGAGAACGATCGAAGGACCGATGTCTTTCTCACGTCAGGGCAGTCTGTTAGGTTGTGTCAGTGCAACGTGCTTGTAAACAGAGTCCAGTAAGCCGGTTCCGCCCGGGTGCTTTAACCTTTCCAGTCATAAGTATTCCAGTAAGTTCCTTGCTTTAAATTACTGTTCGCCGTTTAAATTAGTATTTTGTTTCTTATTAAAAGAGTCTGACGTGAAAGTTATATTTACAATGTTTCTAGTGTTTATTCACGTACCCTCTAGGCATATAAATTCTATGCAGTACACTAAAAGTAAATTCTTACCAGGTTGCAGTGGATCCGATCCGTCACATCGAATAGATTCCCCCGTACATTAAAGAACAGTGACTAGTAAGTAAGTGCAACTTGATTAGCAGAAGATACATATAATACCTCCTCCAAATAATTAATATTCCATTTATCATAAATAAATTATCCTTCATAATTGTCTAACGTTCTGCCATCTTAAATCCTCGTAAGAGTAATTTGCATGATTCTTTGATTACTTTTTATCCAAGGTTTCCGGGTAAAAGTAAGCTAACGACGATAAGATTCCCGATCTCCTTCTCACTTGAAGGACCATTATACGGATTGAAGTTGTTCTCGAGGTAAATTCCTTTTCCATTAGTTTTTACATAAATAGGTTTAAGAATATCTTTGGTAATCGTAGTTCTGTGCTCTCAAAATTATATACTTTGTACAAAATTACGTTTCCGTTCCCAGGTAGAGAGACACGAACATTCCTGCTCAAACCGTGCTGCCTTTGCCGATACCTGCTAGAATAATTGATTCTCCTTCGTCAACCGAGGTAATTAGTTCAGTTATAACGTCAGCATAAAATAGTAGTTGTCTTAATAATTAAGTTCATTAAGTATTGGTTGATAGAGCTGTAAGAATTGATATTTCTTTTATATTAATGTTTACGAGTGCAGGATTAAAGTAGTTTCCCGTTGGTTACGTAATAAATTGTTTCTATTGCCATAGTTAAAAGATATTGCTTTCAGACCATTCGTGACAGTCAAACTGTTGACGGTGAGACTCAGTCAAAGACGCGTGATATTCCAGCCCTCCTACACTATTTCTCAGAGAGAGACTTATCAAAAGGTGATTGCACCAACATAGACTTAGAGTTCCTTTAAATAGGTTATGAGAAGAATTTCTACCGTGTCAATTAATTAGTATAGTATCAAAAGGTTACTTCCATTGTTATACAAACATCTTTCAATTTAAGAAGGTTTTCGCTCATTAATTATACTACCATTAGTTGTTCTATATTTTGTTCTATATTGTCGTTTCAATTTGTGTCAACCCACCAAAATTGAAAGTCTGAATTATAATCATTAACCGCACTAAATTAAATAAGAAGTAACATGAAACTCTGAATTCTAGCAAAACTATAATTTCCATAAAACAAAAGTTTTAAGACGCTCAATCGTGGGTTCAGAACCTTCCGAAACGGACTCTCTTGATATAACCGGGGCCTCCCATGTATAGTTCTAGCCAAGTCAAAAGGAGCTCTAAATAAATAATTTCTTGGAGGAAATAAAGTACTACATACCATGGACATGGGAGAGGTGATTATTACCCGGTACTTGCTTTACTTGTTTTAATACTTTCAACACTACTATATAACAAATAATTTAGGCATGTACAATGGCATGACGGGCTAGGAAGTACAGCCGATCTCCTAGTATGCGGGTGCGCTGGGGTTCCTGAAGTTCGCCTCCTGAGTTAGGCTCCTCTCGCCCAGTGCTTGCACTGGGCAACAACACCTTAAACACGATGTAAGTTTCTCTTTTACTTCTTTCTCATTGTTAGCTTATTTTGAATGTGAATTTTTACATCTCTGATATTGCCCCTCTTATCCTAGCTATATTTTCACTGGCAAATTTAACTTTACTCCCGACCAGCAGTTTCATTACACATTTTCTCGTGCCATTTTCCTTCCAGGTCGTGTTTAGTGTTGTGGGAGGTTGCCTACTCTGAGGTGTTACGGATGGTTCCCTGGCAAACTTTGCTGCCAGACTCGACAATCTCTGACAACAATGATAAACCTTCAAGAGATTTTCGACTATGTCAAAGCTGCCTCAGTTGAGGATCTACGTCATATCCTTAACTCTGTTCAAAACGAGCTGCCAAAGCGTGAGGGAAAGGTGGACAATTTTGTGTTACATATAGAGGACTTCTGCGAGGATGAGGTTCTCCGTGATGCGGTATGGGTTGAATGTGAGTCCCTGCAGAAACTGAACACCGAGGGAAGACACAAGGCAACAACAGCTTGGTTGTGCTCACAGGATGCACCCTATATTTACACTGACACAAATCCAGTGCACCCACCACAGGATATCAGTGGTTTCCCTAATATCAAAAGACTCCTGAGTCTTGTAAACTCGAGTACGGAGATAACTGGACCTCTGGACTCATGTCTGGTCATCAAGTATGGAAACAACCAAGCGAGTACTTCAATACACAATGACGGTGAGAAACTAATGGACCAGGAGAAATCGATTTGCTCTTTCTCACTGGGATGTGAACGGACGCTTGAGTTTTACGAGGGCACAACTGGGAAACCTAATTGTGTCAAGACGATAAGGATGAAGAACAACAGTCTTGTTGTAATGCGGCCTGGGACACAGCAGAATCTGAGGCATGCTGTGCGAGCAGAGCCGGCCACAAAGGGAGAGCCTCCAAAGAAATCGGAGCAAGTAAGATACTCCCTGTCATTTCGAGCTATTGTGAAATCTGGTGGCCAAGTTAGCTCTCAGAATATCAGCACAGAGACTAGTACACCAGCTTCTGGCACCGAAGCCCAAGTACCTGCGCAAAGAGTCACGTTGGTTGCTGGAGACTCTTATGCTCAAAGATTGGACTCCGCAAAGCTGGGAAAAGGGAAAGTCACAGTCGTAAATGTTGCAGAAGGCGGAGCAAAAATGGACAAAGTCCAGAAACAGTTGGAGGACTACTGCACGGCACATCCTGATGTCCACGTTGAGAAGCTTCTGATCAGCGTAGGCACAAACGATATTAGGCGTGTGGGGGATAAAATTGGTATTTTGAGGGGACCAGTAAAGCAACTTTTTGGTAAGATAGGCCTATTATTTCCCAACTGTAAGGTATATGTTCAATCTCTATTGCCATTACCTTTACAGAATGATAACGATAAATTAACTAACAAGAGGGTAATGGATTTTAATAGGATTTTATACAATGAGTGTGTATTTAGGAGGTTCTTTTTCATGGATGTGTTTTATCCCTTTACAAAGTTTAAGAGAGCTCTAAGTGAGCCTGTTAAGAGATTTGATCCCTTATTTGAGAACAAAGGCATTCACCCCAATCCTCAGAAAGGTATGGGTGTGTTGGCCAGATTTTATATTCGTGCCATCCACAGTAGATATTTTAATCCTTATATCTATCAGTAGTTCTTTTGTGCTGTCTTCTGAACCTTGTTAAGCTAATGATATGCAGTTGTAGTCTGGCAAGTATACTCACCTGTAAAACACCATGATCGATTTAGTAACATACAGATTTAGAGTTGGAGTGTTTAGTGGAAATTCTTTTGCAAAATCCATCAAACATCAGAACCGTAGACGTGGTACAGGTAGTATTTTTGATTATTTAGACAGCTGCATTGATTCTCGCTTATTATTTTATATTTTTTATGTTATATTCATATGTCACTTTTCGCTAATCACTATCACATATGTCGGGGTAAGTGGGTTGGCTTTTTCTAGGGTCACTTATGATTGCCGAGCCTTTGTACCAACATACCCAGTTCCTAACTTGTGCCGATGCTTTACAGTTTATTTCTTTTTATATTTAGCAAATATGTATTATCTGAGGAATAATTACAGTTTCGATGGTTTATATAGATTTTGCCAGATTTCAATCCATAAGAACTTAAATTGCATATTTACTGGTAGAACCGGCAATACACTCACGGGATGCATAATTTGGTTGTTTTTGATGAATGGTTTTTTGATAGTTTTAGTAAAACCTGGAATTGTAAACCCAGGGCCGTCTCCCATAGGTGTTAGAGTTGGGAATGGTAATAAATTGAATGTTTACTTTCAGAATGTTCAAGGTCTCATCCCTTTTGGTGAACTGAACAATGCCCATCCAATGATTGATACCACTAAATGTCTTGAAGTGTCGACTTATCTTAATGAGGCTAAGATAGATATTGCAATACTTAACGAAACCTGGTTTAAGAGTTCTATTGCTGATAGTGAATTTCTGCACCCTGACAGATATAAGATATTTCGCTCTGATAGATCGAAGAAAACTCATCCACCAGATCCTTCTAATCCAACCCGGTTTAGGAGGAATGGTGGAGGGGTCATGATTGCAGTGAGAGCAGACCTTGATCTAACTTCAAAGGAAGTTCATCTCAAGTATGGTGCAGAAATTCTTGCTGTGGAATTTAAGACATCCACTGGAATTAAGTTTGTTGTATGCACATGTTATCGTGTTGGTACACTGGGCTCCGCAAATCATGAAAAAATTGTTGAGTCTTTGAAAACTCTTCTCAGAAGAAGAGGACTGAGTAAAGTCTTCATACTAGGAGATTTTAACCTGACCGGAGTTTCCTGGTCTACCCTGGCCAGCTCCTGTCCTATTGAGCAATCTTTTGTTGAATCTTTTGTTGATCTAGGCCTTCAACAATGTGTGTTAACACCTACCCACTGCAAAGGCAAAACACTTGACCTATTGCTCACAAACTCTGTGTCAAATATTAATGACCTAATGGTAGGTGAGAGAGATAGTGCTTGCAAGTCTGACCACTTCCCCATCAATTTTAAGATCAACGTTAAAGTTGGTAGGAAGAAGCCAGTCAGGCGTATGTGCTATAACTTTAAGACTGTGAACTGGGAGAGGCTAAACCATGAACTCCGACACACGAATTGGGATGCATTGCTCAATGGCACAGAACCTGAAATTGGATGGAAAAAATTTAAGGACAAACTTTTTAATGTCACAGATAAATTTGTTAAAAAATGCTCTGTCAAGACTGATGGCCAAGATCCATGGTTTGACTCGGAGTGTTATGATGCATGGCGTAAGAAAGTGAGATTACATAAAGAAAGGCATAAAAGTGATAGAGCTGAAATTGCATTCTCCCTTGCTAGGAAAAATTTCAAAAATGTGGTTGCTCAAAAAATGAGGGAAACATTAAATGAATCTGATGATAGTGCTTTAATAACAAAAAAATTTTGGTCCTATGTCAAATCGAAGACAGCTAGTCAGCGGATCCCTGAGTTTGTAAGCCACAAAGGCACTGTCCGCAACTGCCCTGAAGACCAGGCCAACCTATTTAATGACTTTTTCTTCGAGCAGTTCTCTGAGGCATCAACTTATGACATAGATATAGATTACTCTAATGATTGGCGCTTTGATATTGAATTTGACCACAGAAGGGTTCGCAAAATCCTTTCCAATATTAATGCTAATAAAGCTTATGGACCTGATGGTATCCATGGGAAACTTTTGAAAAACTGTGCGGTTGGGCTCGCATACCCTATATCAATACTTTTTCATTCATGCTACAACATTGGGACACTACCAAGGGAGTGGAAACTGGGGCACATTGTACCAATATTCAAGAAAGGGGATAAACATGAGGTTTCAAATTATAGACCAATTTCTCTTACATGCTTAATCACAAAAGTTCTTGAACGCATAATAAGAGATGAGTTATTGGCACTTACTAATGGCATGATCAATGACAAACAGCATGGTTTCCGAGCTGAGAGATCTTGTGCAACTAATCTTGTAGGACTGTGCGACAGCCTAGCGCTCTCACTGAATGAAAATATGAGAACAGATGTAGTCTACTTTGATTTTGCCAAAGCATTTGACTCGGTTAACCATGATCTTATATTATTTAAGCTAAAGAGCAAATTTGGTATTGATGGGAGGCTACTGAAATTCATCACTGATTATCTAAGAGACAGGCAACAACAGGTCTTGATAAGTGGCAAGTTTTCTTCTATGAGAAACGCCCAGTCTGGTGTACCTCAAGGGTCAATTTTGGGACCATTGCTGTTCATTATGTTCATTGATGATATATCAGTGGGGATTTCACCAGGCACACAACTGTCACTGTATGCCGATGATACTAAAATTTGGCGTAAGATTGTTTCGGAGTCTGATATCCTGCGACTGCAGAAGGACATTGATTATCTCCATGACTGGTCACTTTCTAATAAAATGAGATTTCATCCCGACAAATGTAAGGTCCTCACCGTCGCAGGAAGGATATCCGAAACAGTTTCCCTCCTTAGTGTCCTACCACTCTTTAACTTTGTATACTCCATGGGAAGAATCACACTTGACTATGTTGATCATGAAAAGGATCTGGGTGTAATTGTGACATCAAATCTCGATTGGAAAGATCAGTGCTCCAAAGTCCAAAATTGTTATTTTGTCCAAGACGTAAATCGTCGTAGAGTACTGTATCTCACTTTAGTGAGGAGCCTATTTGAGCATTGCTCGGTTATATGGAGACCAGTCACAAAATCCCAGATAAGCAAGCTGGAGGGCCTCCAAAAGCGTGCTATTAAGTGGATTCTTCACGAGGAGTATATGAGTTATCCACCATCCACATACATTCAAAAATGCAGACAGCTGAAGATTATGCCGATTGAAGACCGCTTTGACTTCTTGGATCTCATCTTCTTCTTTAAAATTGTGAAGCAACATATACCTGTCACTTTACCCTCATATTTGCAACCATTTCAAGGCCACTCAAGGCTCAGAAATAGTCACATGGACTCTCTATGTTTTGTAAGCTCTATCTCACCTCGAGCAAGCTCCAACGCTTTTGCCAAGAATTTCTTCTATAGGACCCACACTAAGTGGAATCACATTCCTCTAGATATCCGTGAGATAGAGAGTATCACTGATTTTAAAAGTAAACTTTCCACTTACATGTGGGGGAAAATTATCCCGGTGGATTCGGACTCTGAACTTGACTATTCAATAGAAACAAATCCGTAAAATAGTTTATTCAAGATTATCTATTCTTGCTGTCTGCATTCACATATTTCTCAATTTCATCTCACAGCACAATATTTTATGAATTGATTGAATGGGTGTGTGATTTTGTTTAAAGTAACTTATTACAATTTTATAAGGGCCCATGCTTGTGCAGGAGCTGCATTTGCACTCAATATCTGTGTTTTGGTGACCCTCAGGTCCTTTGGTTACATACATTTTGTCCGAGACAATTTCAACTTTGACAATCCATGCTTAGAGGACAATATTATATTTAACTAATTCATTGTGTAAACTTGTATGTAATTGACTGATTTGAAAGATTTCAATAAAAAAAACTAACACCTGATTAAATTGGTACCGTGGTTAATAACATTGCGAGCAGCGATGCGTTGGGCTCTTAAAATTTTTGCCAAAAATTGAAAAAATCAGAAAGTGGGTTGATACAGATTTATTTCTTAAATCAGTTTTTGTCATTTTATAATTTAGCTCCGACGTTCCAGTTATTTAATTTGCAATTAATTATAGGTTTGTTGCTAATTTAATCCAGTTCATTAGGAGAAATAGGAGAAAAGCGACGTCAGACTCAATTTATTCTAACCATTTTTATTTTTATTCAGACCGAGGACTAAAATGAACAGGGGTTTCGCAGGATGTGAGTAGTAAAGTAATTTAAATAAGAAAGTGTACAGTGGTTTGTTTGTGTATTGTAAGTTAATTTTGGATACATTGATTGATTATAACTAGGACAGTTAAGAGATAGTTATGGATAATGAGGATAACAAACGTTACTTTTGTAAGCGTCAAAATATCGTACGCGAGAAATTAATCGATATTTAAAGAAGTTAACTTGATAAGGAATATCATCTGCCGGCAGATAATTGAAGTCAATTTTATAAGGATAAGGGGGCCATGTGTCAGTGAATAGTGAGATGGATAACCATTGTCTAGCATAAAGCCGTAAGTGTCATAACAAGCGCTGTGTGTCACTGGATATTTGCTCAGCTTGGTTACTTCATGATATTCATCTGAACGTCATGGAAATTAGGGATACAATACCGAGGGGCGGTTTGTAATTAAGTTAACTTGTGTAATTCAGACTAATGTTAAGGGTAAGTTTTGAATAAGTAAGAATAAACTTTTATTAAAGGAGTATTCATTAAATTTCACGGGAGAATTTGAAGAATTCAGGAATTTAAAGTGAATGATGAGGAATTAGTATGATGGTAATTCGGATAAGTAGAATAACTGAATAAGTTAAACACATTAGCATTAAAATAGCAAATATTTACAGTGAATTATACAACAGTACCATTAGAAAGAAAGATGTACCTATGAACATTTATTTAGTTCCTTGGTCTGTCTTATAATAGGTGTCCTAATAAGTAGTTATATATTATATAAGTCCTTTACAGATGACGTACCAGAACCTAGATGGAATCAAGCCCGCTACCTAAATGTTTTCACAATGATCGCCGCGTTGATAGAAGACTGTTCTGAGCTGAGAAAGACCAGTAAGGTGTGGAAACGGGCGGTTTTTTTTGGGTGTTTAGACAGGTCGCAAAATGGGGTAGAGTACCGGTATTTGGGGAAGGTGGCAGAATTGTTAAAAGAGGAGAAATTGAGGGGATTGGTATTTAGTGAGGACTTTTGGCCGGTATTGACATTAACGTTAAAACGGAAGGCTGTGAGAATGTCGCTGGGGAGGCTGTCAGCGTACATGTACCATAAAACTTTGAAAATAAGGACGGGTGTTTATGAGGAGCTAACTTTTGAGGAGAAAATGAGGTTGAAATTCGAGATCAAGGCCATGAGAGCCGTGGGAGAACATTTGGAAGCACATTACCCTCGGCATTTAAACAGGCCATTCTGGCCATCTTTCCAATACCGGTATGTGCGATCGAACTATTTATCGCACTTGAAAAGAAAACTAAGGGGGGATCAACCACACTACAGTTTTTATTTTTGAAAATAGAATTAAGTACACCTACAAAGTTCACTTTAGCTTTTCGTAGTAGAGATAAACTATTTTTACAAGTAATTTTTTTTTCAAAAAAGAAATATTGTTGCATGAAGGGGCCATAACTTTTACTGCAGTATAAAATTATTACAATTTGTATAAAGCGCACAGAGAATTAATCGTGTCCCTCATTGAAAGTAGGACTAGAAGACAATCCAAATTTAACAGTTCAAGCTCACTTTAGTTCAAGTTGATGACAAAGTACATGAAATTAGTTCTTTCAATAATTAGAGAAATATCATTTAGTTTCCACCATGGCCGATGTTGTTCGAGACCCACAGTTGGCAGAGCAAGATGAAGATATTCCGATCGTGGATGCTGGAGTGGCACCACCAGTGCCACCGAGAGCTCTTTTAGCACAGCAAGCACCAGTACAGTTTCTAAGAGCACCTCCACAGTTGCGTCACGAGAATGATTTAGACCTTTACCTTCGTCGTTTCCAGAGCTATGTAAACTCGATAGGAGCGAGACCCGATGAAATACCTCATATATTGATAAACTGCATGGGGGATGAGGTAATGATGGCTGTAGAGAGGTTCCTTGTTCCCAACTTGCCGTATGAACAGTTGATAGCAATCTTGAGAAGGGAGCTGGTAGGAACGAATGAAAATAGAGAATCGTATAAGGCCAAATTACGAAAGACATTGAGAACCCGCAATGAAAATGTTAGAGCGTACTATGTTCGTTTATATAATATTGCTAAGAAAGCTTATGCCAATAATGAGGATTTCCGGGACCTGGCCCTGCGAGACGCGTTTATTAATAACATGCAAGACGCGGGAATTTCGGCTCGATTGCGTGAACAGGCTAACATGAATAATGAGCAGCTATTAGAGCATGCTGCCATGCTGGTAACCTGCAAGAATGCCTCTGCCCGTCAACCTGATCAAGTTAATGCAGCACTTAATGCTGACGAGTCTGGCCCGAATGAGCTACAGAAAATGTCGGACCAATTAGGACAGCTTGTTGACTTAATGGCCAATAATGTACTCAATACTAAGCCTTCTGCTAACACCTCTCAGACTCCAGTTACTGCACCAGGTCAAAATAATCCACAGTTGCAGGATCATCAAGGTAACAACTATCAGACTTACCAATATCAGGGTTCGAGACGCAGTGTAGGATTACCAGGTTATCAAAATAATAACCAAGGTAATAGAAACCCCGGTTATTATAGAGGACAAAGGTATCCAGGCAATTTCCAGTCTTACAATAGAAATCAGAACAATTTCTATCGTGACAATTACAAGAGTAACTACCGGCAGGATAACAGGTCTTTCATTAATCGGCCTGACAATAGAAATAATGCCTGGAACAATGATCGTGCACCTCGTTACAATTCTGATAGAAACCAACAAATGCCTGCCTTACAGGGATCTGAACAGCAAAATTATAGACCAAGAGGCCAGTATCAGACTAATTATCGGCCACAACAGTCAGAACCACCGTGGAGATGGGCAGAATTTTTAAATATGGCCTCCTACGATCAGGAGGCCGAGTACAGCATGTCTAATGATGATGATAGAACAGCCTAGGTAATGGATCCCGTATCATGTCAATAAGAAACATGGATTGTATTTACAAAAGGGGAGTGTTCTCCCTAATCCTGTATCTACCCTGACCCATTGCAATATCCCATTGCAATATCCCATTGCAATATTATGCCTATGGGAGATTGTTCTCCCATATCTTTCCAGCCGGCCAGGCATAATCTTATTATTTTACTACTTTACGATTATTATAACAATTATTATAAATAAATTGTTTTAAATAATTTTTAAGTAGGTTAACCGAAGAAATTATTAAGTATTTGATTAATTTTTTTTGAAAAAAAAAAAATTTTAAAAATTTATTACGCGATTTTAAATGGTGTATGGATGTTTTAAAACGCGTTAAATTTTTAAATGAATACATTTTCTAGTCATTTAAGTTTAATCGACGAGGCCGTCTCTATTTCAGCGGGGAGGTGTAAGGAACCTCGAAATTCTATATTAATTTCAATCTTCCTTTAAAGATAGTTAAATGACTTAGGCTTATAGTTAACAACCATTTCCATAGAGGATAAATAGTAAATTTGTTAACGATAGAAGTATACCAGAAATGAAATATACGTTGACGTTTAATTAACAAAAGGACACTTTCTGTGAGAAAACTATCAAATCATTTGACACGCTTGATGAGTTACCACGGACTTATGGAGGGGTTAATTAGGAGCACAAGACCAGCCTATCACAAGACGAAGCGTGACGAGGAATGATAAGCAGGGAGTTTAAACAAGGAGGAGCAATTTCGATCGTGATGAACAATACTGCGTTCCCTGAGAAAAGGCTGGAACGGCAGAATAGACTCTGGGAAATTCAGGGAGATATAGCGGAGAACGATCGAAGGACCGATGTCTTTCTCACGTCAGGGCAGTCTGTTAGGTTGTGTCAGTGCAACGTGCTTGTAAACAGAGTCCAGTAAGCCGGTTCCGCCCGGGTGCTTTAACCTTTCCAGTCATAAGTATTCCAGTAAGTTCCTTGCTTTAAATTACTGTTCGCCGTTTAAATTAGTATTTTGTTTCTTATTAAAAGAGTCTGACGTGAAAGTTATATTTACAATGTTTCTAGTGTTTATTCACGTACCCTCTAGGCATATAAATTCTATGCAGTACACTAAAAGTAAATTCTTACCAGGTTGCAGTGGATCCGATCCGTCACATCGAATAGATTCCCCCGTACATTAAAGAACAGTGACTAGTAAGTAAGTGCAACTTGATTAGCAGAAGATACATATAATACCTCCTCCAAATAATTAATATTCCATTTATCATAAATAAATTATCCTTCATAATTGTCTAACGTTCTGCCATCTTAAATCCTCGTAAGAGTAATTTGCATGATTCTTTGATTACTTTTTATCCAAGGTTTCCGGGTAAAAGTAAGCTAACGACGATAAGATTCCCGATCTCCTTCTCACTTGAAGGACCATTATACGGATTGAAGTTGTTCTCGAGGTAAATTCCTTTTCCATTAGTTTTTACATAAATAGGTTTAAGAATATCTTTGGTAATCGTAGTTCTGTGCTCTCAAAATTATATACTTTGTACAAAATTACGTTTCCGTTCCCAGGTAGAGAGACACGAACATTCCTGCTCAAACCGTGCTGCCTTTGCCGATACCTGCTAGAATAATTGATTCTCCTTCGTCAACCGAGGTAATTAGTTCAATTATAACGTCAGCATAAAATAGTAGTTGTCTTAATAATTAAGTTCATTAAGTATTGGTTGATAGAGCTGTAAGAATTGATATTTCTTTTATATTAATGTTTACGAGTGCAGGATTAAAGTAGTTTCCCGTTGGTTACGTAATAAATTGTTTCTATTGCCATAGTTAAAAGATATTGCTTTCAGACCATTCGTGACAGTCAAACTGTTGACGGTGAGACTCAGTCAAAGACGCGTGATATTCCAGCCCTCCTACACTATTTCTCAGAGAGAGACTTATCAAAAGGTGATTGCACCAACATAGACTTAGAGTTCCTTTAAATAGGTTATGAGAAGAATTTCTACCGTGTCAATTAATTAGTATAGTATCAAAAGGTTACTTCCATTGTTATACAAACATCTTTCAATTTAAGAAGGTTTTCGCTCATTAATTATACTACCATTAGTTGTTCTATATTTTGTTCTATATTGTCGTTTCAATTTGTGTCAACCCACCAAAATTGAAAGTCTGAATTATAATCATTAACCGCACTAAATTAAATAAGAAGTAACATGAAACTCTGAATTCTAGCAAAACTATAATTTCCATAAAACAAAAGTTTTAAGACGCTCAATCGTGGGTTCAGAACCTTCCGAAACGGACTCTCTTGATATAACCGGGGCCTCCCATGTATAGTTCTAGCCAAGTCAAAAGGAGCTCTAAATAAATAATTTCTTGGAGGAAATAAAGTACTACATACCATGGACATGGGAGAGGTGATTATTACCCGGTACTTGCAAACTAACACCTGATTAAATTGGTACCGCGGTTAATAACAATAATAAATATAAAGGCTCAGTAAAAACTCTGCCAAACTGACTTGCTCTTTTGTTGGGATTGGGAAGTAAAACAATTAATTCGTTAGCGTTAAATTTAAAACGAGGAGAAATTTCTGAATTTGTAAAAGTGTCATATTCTTTAAAAAATATTCATATTGTATCAAGTAGTCAACCAGACGGGCTCGATCTTTTGTTCAAGAAAGAACAATTAATTTTTTAGAATTAGTAAATTGCTATTGTTATTCGTTTATATTCATCATGTTTACTTTTAGATAAATTTAAATAAAACGTAGGACACGTATGATGTTGCACCGAAAATTTTACTATATAAATATGCTACATCATCTTGGAAAATGGTTATTATTCTATAGCGGCAATATGTTTTATTTTCTTGTCTGTATTATATTTCTACTGCTACCATAATCTAAATCAGTATTAGCGATTGATACATCTGCAAGAGTATTGGTTTAACGCCACCTAATTTAAGAATTTTTGGAAAATGTATCCTAAAACTGTTGTGAAACTTATTTTCGAGGTATAGTATTACTAGCAACTACGAAGCCGGACCCCAAACTAAGTGTCCGTTGTTCAGTCATGCTCCTAGTCCTATTTGATCCATTTTTGGTCCAATTATGCAAAATTTCACCTCAACATACCCAGATTTTAGGCTCTATCAAAATATTCATACTACTGTACCCATTTATGGACTGAAATCCAGTAATAGTCCGCTGAGCTGAGGGGCACCTGGGGGGGGGGGGGGGGGGGGGGGGGGGGGTGCGCCAAATTGGTATTTCAATGTGGGACAATTGTGAAAGACTTAACCAAAGTATATTTTGTACTTTTTTTAGAGATTTTACCGGCGTATCCTTTAAAATCACGTAGTTTGTCCAATTTTACTTTTCTAATTTAATAGGGGAGAGGGGGGGGGGGGGGGGGGGGACGTTAAGATACTGTAATGAAATTTATTAGTCAATTCATTTCCTGCGCAAGCGTTTATCAAAAACTTGTAATTGTGCACCTCGCTGCGCTGTAACTATAATGGTAACTAGTAGTGTTACTATGGTAACTTGTAATTGTACACCTATGGTAACTAGTATTTTATCAATATCTAGGGTAACTTGTAAAGTTGTAATTGTGCACCTATGGTAACTAGTATTGTAACTACTAGGAGGTCGTTCACAAATTACGAAATCAATTTTTGGAACATTCCCCCCACCCCTCCCTCCGTAATCAGTTTTACACAGAGCTATTGTGTCAAAATTACACTAGCGTAATCATTCGGAAACCCCCCCCCCTCCCCTCCAATAAACTGTTCGATATTTGCAGCTAGAAACAATGAGGTGGACAATTTTGCTTGCGTGCATGCTTGGACTAGTCGCTGGTGGGTGCCCGCTCGCCAAGATGTCTAAAGCAGAGAGAGCTGAACACAAACGAAAGATGGAAGCCTGGACAGAGAATTTACGGAAAGCTAATCTCGCCAAATTAGACCCTAAAGATAATCCCGAAAGTGATGAATACGTCTCGCCTGGACCTCTTACCCCTGGGGTAAGTTTGACCGGAGAGAGACAGAGAGAGACAGAGAGAGAGAGAGAGAGAGAGAGAGAGAGAGAGAGAGAGAGAGAGAGAGAGAGAGAGAGAGAGAGAGAGAGAGAGAGAGAGAGAGAGAGAGAAAGAGAGAGAGAGAGAGAGAGAGAGAGAGAGAGAGAGAGAGAGAGAGAGAGAGAGAGAGAGAGAGAGAGAGAGAGAGAGAGAGAGAGAGAGAGAGAGAGAGAGAGAGAGAGAGAGAGAGAGAGAGAGAGAGAGAGAGAGAGAGAGAGAGAGAGAGAGAGAGAAAGAGAGAGGGAGAGAGAGAGAAAGAGAAAGAGATTGCACCAGGGGCTGTTACCACCGCCCCTGGTGCAATCCCAGCGGGTTAAAGATAGAGGGACAGTGACTTCCAGGGGCGGTCGTGGCCTGCTATCAGCTATGTGCAACTCGTCGTAGTGTAACTATGGTAATACGTCGTAGTGTGCGTGCGTTGTTCCTGGTGTTTAACGGGATCGTCAAACAGTTGTCTGGATGGCTAAGAGGAAATTGTATCTCGGGCCCTCGCTTATATGTTTATATTTTGAATCACAGTATCCAACTTCTGAAAATGTTCCTATTTTGGAACCGTCCATGAATATTGCCCAGTGTGAATTCTAGGTGATTCCGACCTGCAACGTCACTGCAACGTCACTGCAACGTCACTGCAACGTCACTACAACGTCACTGCAGACCGCTCCTCTAATTCTCCTCTAATTGTTCTTTTGAATTTCCTATCGAAAACCGAATCCTGGGGTAATACGAGACATCAAGACATGTTACCTAGAGTGGTTCATTTTACCAAAAGTTGTTCAAATAATTAGAAATCATATCTTATTAGTTGCTCTATAGGGTCAGGAACGACCAAAAAAATTTTTTTGACTCTAGTGTTCCGGATATGGTCCGCACATGCCACGCCCATTTTTATAGCGTTTCTTATACAGGTAAAATTGTCTAAATCGTCAATTTAGTCATGAAGGAGTATGGAAGGAGTTCTGAATGTGTGCTCCTCTAATATAAACAGTAAAAAATGGTTAACTTTAGTCGAGGTCTCAGGTCTCTACAATGTCGGGAAGTTCCTGCAGGAGTTTGCGCATTGCGCTGAAGCGCGGGATTCACTGCGCCAAAAGTGAAGGTCGTAGAGACATGAGACCTTGACTAAAGTTAACCATTTCATACCATTACTATAGGAGTGTGACACTTTCAGAGTCCTGAACACATTCCTATATCACTTAATCGTCAATTATATGAATTTTACCTGTTAAAATATATCATCTTTAACTGATATCAATTTAGTTTAACACTGTTAGCTTTTAAATAGGAAATAATTTACTTCACACCAAACTAACACACAATATGAGAGTATACAAAAAGGAGGCTTTCTTGGAGACTACCTGGACCGAGCATCAAAATAGTACACATTGCTGCAGTCATTGTCGAGACTCAAAAATGAGAGGGTCTAGTTCTGCCGTTTTCTGACAAAAGTGCTTAAGTAACATTTTGGAAATTTCGGGTTTTTTGGTCTAACTTTTGTTTTTGGGTCAAGAACTATCCCTGAGGACCATTGGATAGATTCGCCGACTTCCCGAAACCCCCTTTTTGGAACCCCCTAAAATGCAAAATATGGTCATTTTTCTGAGAAAAGTGCTTAAGTAACATTTTGGAAAACGGGTGCCGTTTATCTCAAAAACGGTGCCATTTCGGGAACTGAAAACGGTGGCATTGTTTTTTACGCCCAAAACTGGCCTAGTGACGGTAATTTGGTGATCGTGGGTCTTTTGGCCTGGGAGAAAACAATTTATGTCACTTAAGCACTTTTGTGAAAACGGGCTCGTTTTCTCACAAAAGTGCTTAAGTGCCATTATATGTTTAATTAAATGTTGATTCTGCCAACTGAAACTATATAATCGGTACTAACAAATCTAAATTTCCACGGCGGATCGATTGGTGATGGTTTAAAACTTCAGAAACGCTAGCTTCCCCGTCAAAATTGCCGATTTGTCAATGCAGAATGTTCCAAAATTAAGTTCAAAATTTGCTTTAAAATGTTCATTCTGTAATCAGTTGAGACTGTAGATTTTTAAGCTTCCCTGGCCTAAGATAAGGCAAATCATCGATTGGCTTAGGTCTCCGAATCTGAAAATAATAAAAGCCTCTACAAAAAGCAATGTGTGTTGTATATTATAATAATATGATTGTTAGCGAATTGTCCACTATTCATTAACTTTCAATTATTGTGTATTATTGCATATCCAGATTTCCAACACATTAAATCTATATATTATGGGAGATAATTCACGAAACTATTACTGGGAGGAAAGATGAAAACGTGTCTTCGACATAGGTCAAAGCTTTTAGGAATTTTGCTGAATAGAAGGGAGAATTGGCGAAAGCCGGGAAATTATTTTTAGGCAGACAATTGTTCTGTAGTAGTGGAACAGCTATACTGAGGTAATTGGACTACTGCGGACCCTCTACCGGCCAAACCTTGTTAACAAAGCCGCAGTCAAGGTTCGGTGAACGGTAGTTAAAAGCACTTAAGGGACATAAGTCAAAATGGTAGAGCAACATTTTGTAGGGGACATCTTGAGAAATGAGTAGTAGGTAGAATGTAAGGTTGCTCCTTTATAAATCGTCTTTTTCTCCGATAATAAATTGACATCAAGTCTTGAAAATTATTCGAGAAGAATCTCGAATAATTGAGTTGCAGCGTGCCACATGGCTATCTAAACCAGGCCTCCCAGCGAACCTTGAAAACCTTGAAAACCTTGAAAACCTGAAATTTTAAATCAAAAACCTTGAAAACCTAGGATTTTCACAAAAACGCTTGAAAACCTTGAATTTCAACTCAAAATTTACAAAAATTTCGCCTCCGACAGTTTTCTTGCTTAAAATCACAGCCTTGGCCCCCCCCCCAGTCCCTGTTATATTGTTATTGCAAAAAAAGTTTTTAAGTTCACCTGTCTTTTATTAGTTTTGAGAAAAAAAGAGAAATTTACAAATTTTCGTACTGCAAACATACATATATTCGTCTTTAAAACCTTGAAAACCTTGAAAAGGGCTTGAAAACCAAGAAAACCACCTTGAAAACCTTGAATTTTAGGGAATTTTAGGGAATTTTAGGCTGGGAAGCCTGATCTAAACTGCAAACCCTACCCATTGCTGAGCAAGGCCTTTATCTTCTCCGACAAGCGGGATCATCAATAATGAAGTCTGCTCGTCATCTTCTTACAGCGTTCGATGTCTGTGTGAAGGTAAAGTGGTGATATCCTCTGGATCAGGCAGAGGTCGAGTGTTATTACCTCAGTATGGCTGTTCCACTACTACAGTAATAATCCCGATAACACTCGACCTCTGCCTGATCCAGAGGATATCACCACTTTACCTTCACACAGACATCGAACGCTGTAAGAAGATGACGAGCAGACTTCATTAGACAATTGTTCTGCTCAGAACAAATGCTGGACGCTATATGTTTGCTCATCAACAGCCCTATAAAGTAAAATAGGGCTTGACAAGAAAAAAATCAAATATATCTGGAGCCAGGACATCAGATATACGTTCATGAGCCCTGATTCGTTCCACCATAAATCGGAACTGCCTAACAGTTGGGGCAGCTACACAGGTATGAGGACTTTGTTGGTGCGGTGGAAAAGGTGGGTGCTGCTCACTGCTGCTGTTCCTATAGCCTGTTCGGACTTTCATCCGTGGCCTAGGTCATATGGTGTTTTTCCTGGAAATCACTTTTCTCTACGTTTCATGCTACCCTGATCATTATGAGCCGAAATCATTGTTATGATATCTGGCCAATCACCTTCCCAACTACTTACATTAGCATTTAACAGCCGGATACCGGATTCATTTCGAAACTTTATCACTGTCAGAGTGGAATTTGAATTAAAAAAATTGTCAACTTGTTATTATTTTAGATAAGAGGGTAAAAAATAAAATGTTAATTACGTAATCCCCCCCCCTCGTAATCAACCGTAATCATTTGGGAACCCCCTAGGCTGATTACGTTATATGTGAACGACCCCTAATCGTCAAAACAAGCGTCGAAATTCTGGATTACAAAACAACATTTTATAAGGAATTGCAACTTTTCATTCCTGCTCGTTGCCATTATTTTTTAATCCCCCGGGGAGAAGGGAGTGTTTTCGTGTTCTTAAATCATCACCAATCAATTTGTCGTAAAATTTTAAGTTAGAATGATCGCAGGTAAAGTTCTCAATAATGTTGGTGTACTTAAGCACTTTTATCAGAAAACGTAATTTTTAAACTTTTTATTTTAGCGTGTCCCAATATTACAACCAGTGTTTCGTCACAACAGTATTAGACTAATTTTTGGTCATGTTTTCGATGACCAGTGGTTTGAACGGGTCATTTTCATCAGAACATGGAGCTTTTGCCGATGTGGCTGTACTTAAGCACTTTTCTAAGAAAACGAAATTTCAAATTTTCTATTTCAGCGTGTCCCCTATTTACAACCAATGTTTCATCACAACAGTTTAAGGCTAATTTTTCGTTTTACTTTCGATGACCAATGGTTTGAACGGGTCATTTTCATCAGAACATGTAGTATTTGCCGATGTGACTGTACTTAAGCACTTTTCTAAGAAATTCAAACTATAATTTGAGATTTTGAGGCACTTTCCGAGAAATTAGGATGATGAAACCTTGTCAGAAGTCTCAAAAGTCGACAAAGTACCTTAGAAACATAGTGGGTGCAGTTTAAATTGGACAGTAGCTAGCCCAGAGCAATTACAGAATTGAAATCTTTAACCTCAATTTGCACAAAATGAACCTTGTGTTACTTAAGCACTTTTGTCAGAAAACGGCAGAGTTGTGGGATTATACTGGATAACAGATATGATGAGTGGTAACATCCTACAAAATAATGTTAGCTTACTAAGTAATTTTCCTCTTAGCGAATCCTACGAGAACTTAACTAAGTTCCTCCTAGTCCTAAGCATTATCTTGTTTCAGAGGGACTGAGTCATTTTAAAAGATGAAGCCAAAGAAGAGATTCATCTGTTCCGTTCATAGCCGATAGTTGTGAAGAAAGGAAGAAGGCATTTGCACTCTGTAATTTGTAAGCAAATTTTTTCGATATTTATAGTTATTTACTGACCTTGACGAATCAGCATTCAGCAAGATATCACTGGACCTCGTTAGTCGTTAGTCATTTTATGCTGATCCAGTTAGTTACGAGCTATCAAGTAATCATTCGATCTCATTAATACTGATCCTATCAATGACGAGCTATGAAGTAATCAGTGGATCTCGTCAATACTCATCCTGTCAGTGACGAGTTATGAAGAAATCAACGAAGACCTCATTAATTTCCTTGTTCCACGAAGATATTCAATTCCTCTGGTAACCAAACCCCTTCTGGCCTACTTCTGAACATATGAAGATTCGAAAACCAAGTCTACCTAAATCTGAACTTTCTGACTGCGTTGGAGAATGGAGAACAATCGAAAAATGATAACCAGTCCCAGGATATAATCAAAGTTCAATTTGGAATCTTTTTTTATTTCTTTATGCTGTGTGTAAGTTTGGTGTGAAGCATTATTTTCTTTTCTAAAGCTAACAGTGTTAAACTAAATTGATATCAGTTAAAGATGATATATTTTAACAGGTAAAATTAATATAATTGACGATTAAGTGATATAAGAATGTGTTCAGGACTCTGAAAGTGTCACACTCCTATAGCAATGGTATGAAAAGGTTAACTTTAGTCAAGGTCTCATGTCTCTACGACCTTCACTTTTGGCGCAGTGAATCCCGCGCTTCAGCGCAATGCGCAAACTCCTGCAGGAACTTCCCGACATTGTAGAGACCTGAGACCTCGACTAAAGTTAACCATTTTCTACTGTTTATATTAGAGGAGCACACATTCAAAACTCCTTCCATACTCCTTCATGACTAAATTGACGATTTAGACAATTTTACCTGTATAAGAAACGCTATAAAAATGGGCGTGGCATGTGCGGACCATATCCGGAACACTAGAGTCAAAAAAAATTTTTGGTCGTTCCTGACCCTATAGAGCAACTAATAAGATATGATTTCTAATTATTTGAACAACTTTTGGTAAAATGAACCACTCTAATGTTACCCTGTGAGCGTGTTGAATTCTGGGGTTATGAGGTGAACTACCAACTTCTTTGTACGGTCATATCACATGATCGAGGCTGTTTTCACCAATATCTAGTCTGGGGAGCATTTTAACCCTATGTCGTTGAGGGTTATTCGGAATCAGCGCCCGAAAATACATCGATTTAGATTGATTTCAACTGTCTGGGGCCCTTTTAGGAAAATCTCACAAATCGAGTGTAGAGTGATTTAGCACGCTCGTAGAGTGATTTAGCACGCTCGTAGAGTGATTTAGCACGCTCGTAGAGTGATTTAGCACGCTCGTAGAGTGATTTAGCACGCTCGTAGAGTGATTTAGCACGCCCGTAGAGTGATTTAGCACGCTCGTAGAGTGATTTAGCACGCTCGTAGAGTGATTTAGCACGCTCGTAGAGTGATTTAGCACGCTCGTAGAGTGATTTAGCACGCTCGTAGAGTGATTTAGCACGCTCGTAGAGTGATTTAGCACGCTCGTAGAGTGATTTAGCACGCTCGTAGAGTGATTTAGCACGCTCGTAGAGTGATTTAGCACGCTCGTAGAAAACCCACATTGTACCTCCCGTTGGAGCCAGCCACCCCACTACACACACCGCGTGAGAGTTACTATGGTAACTAGTAGTGTAACTATGGTAACTAGTAGTGTAACTATGGTAACTAGTAGTGTAACTATGGTAACTAGTGGTGTAACTATAATAACTATAAGTGTAACTATGGTAACTAGTAGTGTAACTATGGTAACTAGTAGTGTAACAATAATGACTAGTCTAGTAGTGTAACTATGGTAACTAGTAGTGTAACTATGGCAACTAGTAGTGTAACTATGATAACTAGTAGTGTAACTATGGTAACTAGTAGTGTAACTATGGTAACTAGTAGTGTAACTATGGTAACTAGTAGTGTAACAATAATTACTAGTCTAGTAGTGTAACTATGGTAACTAGTAGTGTAACTATGGTAACTAGTAGTGTAACTATGATAATTAGTAGTGTAACTATGGTAACTAGTAGTGTAACTATGGTAACTAGTAGTGTAACTATGGTAACTAGTGGTGTAACTATGGTAACTAGTAGTGTAACTATGGTAACTAGTGGTGTAACTATGGTAACTAGTGGTGTAACTATGGTAACTAGTAGTGTAACTATGGTAACTAGTAGTGTAACTATGGTAACTAGTAGTGTAACTATGGTAACTAGTAGTGGTATCATGGTAACTAGTGGTGTAACTATGGTAACTAGTGGTGTTACTATGGTAACTAGTAGTGTAACTATGGTAACTAGTGGTGTAACTATGGTAACTAGTGGTGTTACTATGGTAACTAGTAGTGTAACTATGGTAACTAGTAGTGTAACTATGGTAACTAGTAGTGTAACTATGGTAACTAGTAGTGTAACTATGATAACTAGAAGTGTAACTATGGTAACTAGTAGTGTAACTATGGTAACTAGTAGTGTAACTATGGTAACTAGTGGTGTAACTATGATAACTATAAGTGTAACTATGGTAACTAGTAGTGTAACTATGATAACTAGTAGTGTAACTATGGTAACTAGTGGTGTAACTATGGTAACTAGAAGTGTAACTATGGTAACTAGTAGTGTAACTATGGTAACTAGTAGTGTAACTATGGTAACTATGGTAACTAGTTGTTATTAACTACATATTATTCACTCAGCCGACTGCTTCACCTTTTGTTGACCTCATGAACTATACTGATGAAGACAGGAAACGTTTCGAAAACATGTCCGAGTGGTGTTGGAGGGATGATGGGGAATATAATTGGGTTTGGATCCCGAAAGGTACCATTTCATTTTAAATTTTCATATTTGCTGGATAAGGTAAAGAAAGTACTTGTAACATGATGATGATGTTATGTCATAATATTTACTTACTTCCTTACTTACTTACTTTCTAACACATGTCAGAATAAATTAAACCAGGGCGAAGATTCTAAGTTAGAATCTTCGCCCTGGTTTAATTTATTCTAAAATTTATCAGAATCTTACTGGAAATACTTCAGCCTGAAATTATTGTGAAATTTGTGAAATTTGGGACATGCTTACCGGACAAACTCATAGCCAACTAGGCCAGAGGACCTGTGACCAAACTTTTGAGGGGGTCCCGGACCCCAACACATTTGTGCCCATATTTGTGCCAAATCACCTCAACATACCCGAAACCTAGATTTCAGGTGTTCTACCTGTAGTTAGTGGTCCCCTAAACTCTTACATGGATTTTCATCCAGATTTATTAAAAAACTTAATTAAAGCAAACAATTTCAGGCACGATTAGAGTGACGGGTAAAAAGGAAAAGACTAAATGTTTAGGTGATAACGAACAGGAGGTTAGAGGTGCAGGATGTTGTAACAAGATACCTGAGGACTGGTAGACTTGTCACAAGATCCCTGAGGACTGGTAGACTTGTCACAAGATACCTGAGGACTGGTAGACTTGTCACAAGATACCTGAGGACTGGTAGACTTGTCACAAGATACCTGAGGACTGGTAGACTTGTCACAAGATACCCGAGGACTGGTAGACTTGTCACAAGATACCTGAGGACTGGTAGACTTGTCACAAGATACCTGAGGACTGGTAGACTTGTCACAAGATACCTGAGGACTGGTAGACTTGTCACAAGATACCTGAGGACTGGTAGACTTGTCACAAGATACCTGAGGACTGGTAGACTTGTCTCAAGATACCTGAGGACTGGTAGACTTGTCACAAGATACCTGAGGACTGGTAGACTTGTCACAAGATACCTGAGGACTGGTAGACTTGTCACAAGATACCTGAGGACTGGTAGACTTGTCACAAGATACCTGAGGACTGGTAGACTTGTCACAAGATACCTGAGGACTGGTAGACTTGTCACAAGATACCTGAGGACTGGTAGACTTGTCACAAGATACCTGAGGACTGGTAGACTTGTCACAAGATACCTGAGGACTGGTAGACTTGTCACAAGATACCTGAGGACTGGTAGACTTGTCACAAGATACCTGAGGACTGGTAGACTTGTCACAAGATACCTGAGGACTGGTAGACTTGTCTCAAGATACCTGAGGACTGGTAGACTTGTCACAAGATACCTGAGGACTGGTAGACTTGTCACAAGATACCTGAGGAGTGGTAGACTTGTCACAAGATACCTGAGGACTGGTAGACTTGTCACAAGATACCTGAGGACTGGTAGACTTGTCACAAGATACCTGAGGACTGGTAGACTTGTCACAAGATACCTGAGGACTGGTAGACTTGTCTCAAGATACCTGAGGACTGGTAGACTTGTCTCAAGATACCTGAGGACTGGTAGACTTGTCACAAGATACCTGAGGACTGGTAGACTTGTCACAAGATACCTGAGGACTGGTAGACTTGTCACAAGATACCTGAGGACTGGTAGACTTGTCACAAGATACCTGAGGACTGTCAGACCGATAATAGATAACGAAATAAGATATACTGATAGAGATAAGAGATAACCGGTTATCACTGAAGAAGGAACCCATAAACAATCTTAACAATATTCCACTATATATTCCTCAGCATTTTAACAAAAGCTTTAAAAATTGCATATGAATTTTGGGACAGTTGTATCTCTGTGATTATTTATAATTGGAATTTTATCCTTTTTGTTATTCCATTTAATTTAAAATAGGAAATTAATTGTAGACTGGCAAAGTTCTCAAAAACTGTGGCATCTGGACGTAGTCTAGTGTAACTATAAAATAAGATAAGATAAGATTTAAAATTATGCCTCTCTGGGCATCTCATACAAATATAATTACTTCAAAACTGTACAATTTATACGGCTACAGCACTGACCACAACCTTGTATCACGCTGTGACCCCCACTCGTGCGCGGCGGGTCATACAGCGTAAAAAAAACACAACCCTAACTGCTCACCAAATCCTTATTAGCAACTCATAACTGAGTCTGAAGCATATGCTAAAACAGTAAAACCCTAACCCTAACGAGAAATTAGACCAACTTCATAATATTATGGTCATACCATCACTTGTCATACGTTGTATGACCCGCCGCGCACGAAGTGCGCGGCTCCCCTGTATCGTCAGAACGATAAAGTGAAACGACCGTGGGGGTCGCAACGTGATACAAACCATCACCTGATCGTGAGTGATCGAGACAATTTTTTTGCCGATGTCTTGCTAAGCAAGGAATTATTTTAACCTTTAGTCTGCGTAATAAGCGCCATGAGTTGGCACAAAATTTTTTCCTCCGATTTCGATAAATTTGGTACCAAAAGTTGCATCTAAAAATGAAAATAAAATAATTCCACCGTGTAGCAATTTTTGTTAAAAATGCTGCACGGCGCTTGTTTGCCGTGCGTGCTTTTTAAAAAGTTTTTGGCTAATAACTTTCACATTTTCAGTTATTATCACTTAATTATTTTAATACTTTCAACACTACTTTATAATAAATAAATTTAGGCATGTACAATGGCATGACGGGCTAGGAAGTACAGCCGATCTCCTGGTATGCGGGTGCGCTGGGGTTCCTGAAGTTCGCCTCCTGAGTTAGGCTCCTCTCGCCCAGTGCTTGCACTGGGCAACAACACCTTAAACACGATGTAAGTTTCTCTTTTACTTCTTTCTCATTGTTAGCTTATTTTGAATGTGAATTTTTACATCTCTGATATTGCCCCTCTTATCCTTACTCTAGCTATATTTTCACTGGCAAATTTAACTTTACTCCCGACCAGCAGTTTCATTACACATTTTCTCGTGCCATTTTCCTTCCAGGTCGTGTTTAGTGTTGTGGGAGGTTGCCTACTCTGAGGTGTTACGGATGGTTCCCTGGCAAACTTTGCTGCCAGACTCGACAATCTCTGACAACAATGATAAACCTTCAAGAGATTTTCGACTATGTCAAAGCTGCCTCAGTTGAGGATCTACGTCATATCCTTAACTCTGTTCAAAACGAGCTGCCAAAGCGTGAGGGAAAGGTGGACAATTTTGTGTTACATATAGAGGACTTCTGCGAGGATGAGGTTCTCCGTGATGCGGTATGGGTTGAATGTGAGTCCCTGCAGAAACTGAACACCGAGGGAAGACACAAGGCAACAACAGCTTGGTTGTGCTCACAGGATGCACCCTATATTTACACTGACACAAATCCAGTGCACCCACCACAGGATATCAGTGGTTTCCCTAATATCAAAAGACTCCTGAGTCTTGTAAACTCGAGTACGGAGATAACTGGACCTCTGGACTCATGTCTGGTCATCAAGTATGGAAACAACCAAGCGAGTACTTCAATACACAATGACGGTGAGAAACTAATGGACCAGGAGAAATCGATTTGCTCTTTCTCACTGGGATGTGAACGGACGCTTGAGTTTTACGAGGGCACAACTGGGAAACCTAATTGTGTCAAGACGATAAGGATGAAGAACAACAGTCTTGTTGTAATGCGGCCTGGGACACAGCAGAATCTGAGGCATGCTGTGCGAGCAGAGCCGGCCACAAAGGGAGAGCCTCCAAAGAAATCGGAGCAAGTAAGATACTCCCTGTCATTTCGAGCTATTGTGAAATCTGGTGGCCAAGTTAGCTCTCAGAATATCAGCACAGAGACTAGTACACCAGCTTCTGGCACCGAAGCCCAAGTACCTGCGCAAAGAGTCACGTTGGTTGCTGGAGACTCTTATGCTCAAAGATTGGACTCCGCAAAGCTGGGAAAAGGGAAAGTCACAGTCGTAAATGTTGCAGAAGGCGGAGCAAAAATGGACAAAGTCCAGAAACAGTTGGAGGACTACTGCACGGCACATCCTGATGTCCACGTTGAGAAGCTTCTGATCAGCGTAGGCACAAACGATATTAGGCGTGTGGGGGATAAAATTGGTATTTTGAGGGGACCAGTAAAGCAACTTTTTGGTAAGATAGGCCTATTATTTCCCAACTGTAAGGTATATGTTCAATCTCTATTGCCATTACCTTTACAGAATGATAACGATAAATTAACTAACAAGAGGGTAATGGATTTTAATAGGATTTTATACAATGAGTGTGTATTTAGGAGGTTCTTTTTCATGGATGTGTTTTATCCCTTTACAAAGTTTAAGAGAGCTCTAAGTGAGCCTGTTAAGAGATTTGATCCCTTATTTGAGAACAAAGGCATTCACCCCAATCCTCAGAAAGGTATGGGTGTGTTGGCCAGATTTTATATTCGTGCCATCCACAGTAGATATTTTAATCCTTATATCTATCAGTAGTTCTTTTGTGCTGTCTTCTGAACCTTGTTAAGCTAATGATATGCAGTTGTAGTCTGGCAAGTATACTCACCTGTAAAACACCATGATCGATTTAGTAACATACAGATTTAGAGTTGGAGTGTTTAGTGGAAATTCTTTTGCAAAATCCATCAAACATCAGAACCGTAGACGTGGTACAGGTAGTATTTTTGATTATTTAGACAGCTGCATTGATTCTCGCTTATTATTTTATATTTTTTATGTTATATTCATATGTCACTTTTCGCTAATCACTATCACATATGTCGGGGTAAGTGGGTTGGCTTTTTCTAGGGTCACTTATGATTGCCGAGCCTTTGTACCAACATACCCAGTTCCTAACTTGTGCCGATGCTTTACAGTTTATTTCTTTTTATATTTAGCAAATATGTATTATCTGAGGAATAATTACAGTTTCGATGGTTTATATAGATTTTGCCAGATTTCAATCCATAAGAACTTAAATTGCATATTTACTGGTAGAACCGGCAATACACTCACGGGATGCATAATTTGGTTGTTTTTGATGAATGGTTTTTTGATAGTTTTAGTAAAACCTGGAATTGTAAACCCAGGGCCGTCTCCCATAGGTGTTAGAGTTGGGAATGGTAATAAATTGAATGTTTACTTTCAGAATGTTCAAGGTCTCATCCCTTTTGGTGAACTGAACAATGCCCATCCAATGATTGATACCACTAAATGTCTTGAAGTGTCGACTTATCTTAATGAGGCTAAGATAGATATTGCAATACTTAACGAAACCTGGTTTAAGAGTTCTATTGCTGATAGTGAATTTCTGCACCCTGACAGATATAAGATATTTCGCTCTGATAGATCGAAGAAAACTCATCCACCAGATCCTTCTAATCCAACCCGGTTTAGGAGGAATGGTGGAGGGGTCATGATTGCAGTGAGAGCAGACCTTGATCTAACTTCAAAGGAAGTTCATCTCAAGTATGGTGCAGAAATTCTTGCTGTGGAATTTAAGACATCCACTGGAATTAAGTTTGTTGTATGCACATGTTATCGTGTTGGTACACTGGGCTCCGCAAATCATGAAAAAATTGTTGAGTCTTTGAAAACTCTTCTCAGAAGAAGAGGACTGAGTAAAGTCTTCATACTAGGAGATTTTAACCTGACCGGAGTTTCCTGGTCTACCCTGGCCAGCTCCTGTCCTATTGAGCAATCTTTTGTTGAATCTTTTGTTGATCTAGGCCTTCAACAATGTGTGTTAACACCTACCCACTGCAAAGGCAAAACACTTGACCTATTGCTCACAAACTCTGTGTCAAATATTAATGACCTAATGGTAGGTGAGAGAGATAGTGCTTGCAAGTCTGACCACTTCCCCATCAATTTTAAGATCAACGTTAAAGTTGGTAGGAAGAAGCCAGTCAGGCGTATGTGCTATAACTTTAAGACTGTGAACTGGGAGAGGCTAAACCATGAACTCCGACACACGAATTGGGATGCATTGCTCAATGGCACAGAACCTGAAATTGGATGGAAAAAATTTAAGGACAAACTTTTTAATGTCACAGATAAATTTGTTAAAAAATGCTCTGTCAAGACTGATGGCCAAGATCCATGGTTTGACTCGGAGTGTTATGATGCATGGCGTAAGAAAGTGAGATTACATAAAGAAAGGCATAAAAGTGATAGAGCTGAAATTGCATTCTCCCTTGCTAGGAAAAATTTCAAAAATGTGGTTGCTCAAAAAATGAGGGAAACATTAAATGAATCTGATGATAGTGCTTTAATAACAAAAAAATTTTGGTCCTATGTCAAATCGAAGACAGCTAGTCAGCGGATCCCTGAGTTTGTAAGCCACAAAGGCACTGTCCGCAACTGCCCTGAAGACCAGGCCAACCTATTTAATGACTTTTTCTTCGAGCAGTTCTCTGAGGCATCAACTTATGACATAGATATAGATTACTCTAATGATTGGCGCTTTGATATTGAATTTGACCACAGAAGGGTTCGCAAAATCCTTTCCAATATTAATGCTAATAAAGCTTATGGACCTGATGGTATCCATGGGAAACTTTTGAAAAACTGTGCGGTTGGGCTCGCATACCCTATATCAATACTTTTTCATTCATGCTACAACATTGGGACACTACCAAGGGAGTGGAAACTGGGGCACATTGTACCAATATTCAAGAAAGGGGATAAACATGAGGTTTCAAATTATAGGCCAATTTCTCTTACATGCTTAATCACAAAAGTTCTTGAACGCATAATAAGAGATGAGTTATTGGCACTTACTAATGGCATGATCAATGACAAACAGCATGGTTTCCGAGCTGAGAGATCTTGTGCAACTAATCTTGTAGGACTGTGCGACAGCCTAGCGCTCTCACTGAATGAAAATATGAGAACAGATGTAGTCTACTTTGATTTTGCCAAAGCATTTGACTCGGTTAACCATGATCTTATATTATTTAAGCTAAAGAGCAAATTTGGTATTGATGGGAGGCTACTGAAATTCATCACTGATTATCTAAGAGACAGGCAACAACAGGTCTTGATAAGTGGCAAGTTTTCTTCTATGAGAAACGCCCAGTCTGGTGTACCTCAAGGGTCAATTTTGGGACCATTGCTGTTCATTATGTTCATTGATGATATATCAGTGGGGATTTCACCAGGCACACAACTGTCACTGTATGCCGATGATACTAAAATTTGGCGTAAGATTGTTTCGGAGTCTGATATCCTGCGACTGCAGAAGGACATTGATTATCTCCATGACTGGTCACTTTCTAATAAAATGAGATTTCATCCCGACAAATGTAAGGTCCTCACCGTCGCAGGAAGGATATCCGAAACAGTTTCCCTCCTTAGTGTCCTACCACTCTTTAACTTTGTATACTCCATGGGAAGAATCACACTTGACTATGTTGATCATGAAAAGGATCTGGGTGTAATTGTGACATCAAATCTCGATTGGAAAGATCAGTGCTCCAAAGTCCTTTCTAAGGCAAACCAAAAATTAGGCATGGCGAGAAGAAATTGTTATTTTGTCCAAGACGTAAATCGTCGTAGAGTACTGTATCTCACTTTAGTGAGGAGCCTATTTGAGCATTGCTCGGTTATATGGAGACCAGTCACAAAATCCCAGATAAGCAAGCTGGAGGGCCTCCAAAAGCGTGCTATTAAGTGGATTCTTCACGAGGAGTATATGAGTTATCCACCATCCACATACATTCAAAAATGCAGACAGCTGAAGATTATGCCGATTGAAGACCGCTTTGACTTCTTGGATCTCATCTTCTTCTTTAAAATTGTGAAGCAACATATACCTGTCACTTTACCCTCATATTTGCAACCATTTCAAGGCCACTCAAGGCTCAGAAATAGTCACATGGACTCTCTATGTTTTGTAAGCTCTATCTCACCTCGAGCAAGCTCCAACGCTTTTGCCAAGAATTTCTTCTATAGGACCCACACTAAGTGGAATCACATTCCTCTAGATATCCGTGAGATAGAGAGTATCACTGATTTTAAAAGTAAACTTTCCACTTACATGTGGGGGAAAATTATCCCGGTGGATTCGGACTCTGAACTTGACTATTCAATAGAAACAAATCCGTAAAATAGTTTATTCAAGATTATCTATTCTTGCTGTCTGCATTCACATATTTCTCAATTTCATCTCACAGCACAATATTTTATGAATTGATTGAATGGGTGTGTGATTTTGTTTAAAGTAACTTATTACAATTTTATAAGGGCCCATGCTTGTGCAGGAGCTGCATTTGCACTCAATATCTGTGTTTTGGTGACCCTCAGGTCCTTTGGTTACATACATTTTGTCCGAGACAATTTCAACTTTGACAATCCATGCTTAGAGGACAATATTATATTTAACTAATTCATTGTGTAAACTTGTATGTAATTGACTGATTTGAAAGATTTCAATAAAAAAATTATGGTTTCGTAATCAGCTCATCAAGACACAACTTTTAGTACTAATATAATATTTTAAGATTTAAAGGTAAATTATTTTCAAATTTTTAAAACCTGAACACAAAGCCCAAATAAAGAGTTCCCCTTGGGTAAAATTTTGAACAAATTTTTAAATAATTTTGCTTTGTCCTTTAAATTTTTATAATTTTGGAACTAAAAGTTGCGTCTGACTTGTATATTATTGACGGATGTTACTCGTCTAAATTTCTTCGAAGTAGCGCGCGCCGCTTTCTTCTCGACGGCAAGTGCTACGAAGTAGCGCGCGCCGGGCCAGACCATGAACAATGGTCAAATATATTATAATATGGTGCACAATAAAAATAAACATGCTCGGATTCTCAAAATTTTTGTATTATTGTTTTCTATCTAGTAGAGCAAATATATTGCATTATAAAAACTGTAAAAATTTAAGCAGTACCAAATTTGTCATACCTTTTTGGAATGATTAGTGAGTTTCGCCAAGGTGCCATGTATTTACATTTGCAGATGGTGCGCTGCTTTAATTGAAGCAAAAGTAAGCGTAAAAGTCGCGTAATTTGACGAAATTCGTTGATTTTTGTCGTAATATTCTGCTTTGTAGCGCGCGGTGCATTACTGTCAACTGTGCCGCGCCGCGCATGCACTGATCACTTATTCTTCTCGCAACGACGCTAGATCGGCAAAATGCAATACTAGACTGGGCCTTGCTGAGCTGCGATGAATTGACGTCAATAAATATTTTGCCATATTTTCGGTTACTTGAATGTCACAGGAGGACTATAGTGCGAAGAAACTGCTGCTAACTGTATAGTTATAGGTAGTGCGCCATCGACAGTGAGCCGTGCGTGCCGACTGTAGGATGGTTTTTTAGCGCTAATTTCGGCCAGCATAAAATTCTTGAAATAAATGAGTATTGAGTAACCTTCCCTTGACCCAATTTTAATAAAATTGGTTTACCTGGGGACCTCTACTCAGGCTATTATGTTTATTATCATAGAGATTCGGCGGAATGACAGGCTGAGCGCGGCTCAGTAAAAATTGATAAGCTTACTCATAGGCTTGCAAGGAAAGTGTCCGAAAAATTTAGAGCATATCTAACCATCAGACGTTATGTTACAGGTAAAAGCCGCGTATTTTGCCCCATTTTGCCCCATTTTCATTACTACATCAGCTCCGATATCCACCAAATTTTCGGAAAGTTGTAAAAGCCCTATTTACTTATATTAGAACTGTAACCTTGAAGTTAGTTAGTATTTTTGACATCATTTAATTACTATTACTTTGATTCTAAGCCATGAGAAGAACGGCCATTCCTAAGGCTAAGGGTTACAAAATAATGACACTAAAGTTGTTGGTTAAAGTAACCAGCAAGATCAATACGGTAGGCACTCTTAAATACAGAGAGAGTGAACTACAATGAATAATATATATCAATCCCTTTCCTAACTAAGGTTATGACAGTCAATCATATCAGAGCTGGCAATTTACATCGCCTCGATCAAAATATAACAGCCGAGAAACCTCAAAGCTGCATAAACTCTCTCAAAAGAGGTAAAGCGGTTACCTAAACGAATTCATTAAGTCTTCAAACACGAAAATGCAGACTGCCATCTTGTACCTGTTCAACTTAATAATATATAAAGTTCTATTATCAAAGAAAGCTTTGATAAATAAAAATCATCAGAATATAAAAGAGATTTTAGAAGAATTTTGAAGAGGAGCTTATCTGCTGTTTCCTTGACCGAAATTTCACGGTTTTAACAGAAATTTTGACCGGTGATCAATCAGTGAGTTTGGTGAGTGTGACACAAGTCGCCATCAAGGTACTGGAAGCAGTTATATGTCCGGAAAAAACTTTGGAATTGAAACTGTGGGGCTCCGTGCAGACTAGCCTACCTGTGGCTAAAGCTCTAATATACAAAAAAAAACAATGCAATGAAAATTTTGAATATGTCCTACTGGTAGGACATATTCTAATTTTAACCTTTTGCGACCCAAATTTCACTGTTTTGACTGAATATTTCTTGAATGAGCATCTTACAGGGTCACTGAGGATGGCACAAGACAAGATTGAGGTACTCAAAGTTCAATTCCCAAAGAAAGCTTTGATAAATAGAAAGTCATCAGAATAAAAAAGAGATTTTGGAAGATTTCTGCTCTCGGCTCTCGGCTCTTCAATCTTCACTTATATCTAGACAAAGCAACTCAGTAGGCGTTTTAGTTTTACCAGTTTTTGTTGAAGCTTTACTAACAGTTTCATACCTCTTAGATTCACAGAAAAGCCTTTTTTGCGAAAAGAGGTGTGTATTAAGATTTACCACGTTAGATATTGAGCTAGGCCAATAGAATATGTGAAGGATGCGCTTGAGGTGCTTTCTCTGAACAACATATACAGACTCTAGAACATGCTGAGGTACGGCCCAGCAGCAGCAGTTGTACAGGAGCACTGATACTACTAGTGAGTCGTAGAGTTTGATCTTTCTCTTCTCAGTTATCCGACTCCTCTCTGATCCCTGGCACCACAGCTTGTCAAATGACCAGAAGGCGGTGTTAGCTTTATTTATTCTATTAGTAACATCCTGCTCTGATCCAAGCTTAGTACCAAGAAGCGTCTCGTTTCTCCACTCCTATTTTCCTCTTAGCTCATTATCCCACTCGTCACAAGCACCAACTTCTTCTAAATACACTCTGGTAAACTTTGTCTTTGTGTCATTGACAAAGAGAAGCTCCATTCACTGAGAATATTCTTGGAGATCTGAAAGATATCCTGTAACTCCTCCATATATGCACCAATCTTCTCTACATTGTCTGAATAGCCGGACTCAAGAGGCATGTGGTTATCGGCTATCGGAGGGTTGGGTCTTGAGGGGAGGACTGCTCTTATGTGCACTTTAATTAAAGCATATTATAGAGTTACTGCCAAAACATTTCACAATAACAACTCTAAACAAAACGTTTTATTCCTGCCATCAACTATTATTTGGTTGATATCATTTGATTTTGATATCACGTTGCATTTCCCTTTTCGGCTGGTAGCGTGTAGCCCAGCAATATTTTGTCCAAATATGAGCCAGCGTTTAGGACCTAGGTGTGTGCTCAGTGCTCACACATTCTTTGATCTCTTTAGTTAGTTGTCTATCAAATTAGCATGAGCAGTCAAGGGCAATTGTCATTAGAATAGCCAAACACAATTCAATGCGATTTGACTCTATCTGATTATTCAAACTTGTCTTGCAGGTTAGAAGCAGAATATATAATAGGTTTCTCTGGGCTGCTATCAAATAAAACGTTAAATCACATATGACAAGGTAATACGCTTGTAGCTTTCTATATCAATATTTTTCTTTCAGTCTGGTTTTGGTCCCCTTTTTTGTTACTCACTATTTAGATTTTTACTGAATTATAAGTTAACTTATAGAGTTACAGATAATAATATATGACAAATAATATTCGAAGCTAAGTTGCTGACTTAACAGTCGTCATTTGTACATTGTGCATGCTAATGTTTATGTAGATTAAGTTTATCTGTATTTTATGACAGTAGAGAAACTGACCCTACCTCACTAAATTCAACTACTTGCCAAAATAAAAATACCAACAATCGAATAAAGTTTAATAAATAATTAAATACAGTCACCAAAGAATGTTTCCTCAAGTTTACTTCTAGTTAACTAATTCGTGGTTTAAGCTTTTATTTTTTGAATAATTAAAGGAATGTAAAATACAACTTATTGTTTCATTAATTAAGTTTACCACCTATTTTAGAAGTGCGACTTTACGATCGTTTTCTTAATCTTATTCAATTAAGGACCTCCAGGGAGCTTTTCCTCTCTGGTAACCGAACAAAATCCACTCTGGCAGCTAGAAACTAGAAAAGTGGTAAAAAGAATCAAATACACTTGCTTAACCTTATTGTTATAAATAGGAATACAATATTTAAGGTTTTATTGATAGATCAATTATGAATTAATTCCTTTAGCGTTATGTACAGCCAGCAAATGAGACTATGAGTAGTGTTTATTTCTTGACCTTGGACGTGGTGACATTCATGGTTTTGTTCTTTTTGAATGAACCAGGTAAGACACTGTCAATATCATTATAAATTGATGTAATTTTCTTTTGTTGATCTAAATTTGTTTCCCAATCTTTTTTGGGCATCATATAGAGCAGCTTATGTTTCTTGAAGAATAACTTTGTCCTTTGTTGTAACTACTGTAAGTTTCATTCTTACTTGATACCATGAGTTCAGTTCCTTTACCTTTGGAGATATTTCAGCATTAATTAGAAGCATTGATTAGAAGCAGTGAGAATAAAATACACCTGGAGGTTTTTGATTTTACGGTAGTTTTTATTCATCATGTGTACGTGTGTACGTGAGTTGAAAATACTCAAACTAAAGATGAGTACTCAAATGTCACGTTTTCTTTCTCTCCCCTGGCTTATTTCCATGAGTTTATTGACTATTGTTGACTATTGTTGTCATGGTTACAGTCACAAACTCATGCATATAATTAGAGACGTCCACTCGAGCCCAAAACTAATTAAATCTTACTAAATTACCGTTTGTCATTTGTGCATCTTGTCACAATAAGCCAAATAGATTAAAGTAAAGTCATTAAAAAAGTCCGAGTTTCTCAATGTAAACAGACCTCTAATAAGTTTAGGAAACTATTGAGTTAAAATGTGTAATTGTATCGGTTAGTTTAGTGTCAGTACCATACAATCTTACCATTCTAAAGTGTTTCATATAATTACGCTGTTTTGGCTGAAGATAACATTTATTAACTTTGAAAATTCCGCCAGAAAATTGAATCAGTACCAAGTCATGCACCAGCCGACCATGATTTATAGCATTGTGTTACTGTAAGAATCAGGTACAAACCTATTGTCATGAACCGTTAGTTAACAATAGTGTGGTTAATTCTTGTTCACGGTCATTCAATGTAATCTACGTTTTCAGATTGAGATAAGTAAAGCATTTACCCTTTAATAATGTGTAATATTAACATGTTAGACATGTTAAATATATAATATAACATGTTTTATAACATGTTTAATGAAATGACTACCACTAGCTAGTGAATTAGTTCCGCTACTTTTACTCTACTCAATATACAGGCTCTATATAATACAGTGTATAATATTAATTAAATGTATAGTCTTAATTCTTACCCACATAGACCTGCTTAATAAACATTATGAAGAACCAGTTAAAACTGATGATTGTTAGTTGCCGGTTAGTAGCTGGTTATAGTGCACTGAAATAGAATTTGTGGTTTTTAGAAAGTGTCAATATATTCAACCAATCAAAATACTCATAAAAATCAATGTGACCACTTTTAATCAATTTTCCAGTCAAAGTTTAGTAAAGTATGTTCAAAGATCTTATCGTTTTGAGTTGAAATACCGTGAGGCCCTGTATTATTATTATTATCATCAGAATTCTCAACTTCCGATTGTAAATATTTCCACTAAAGTAACCACTATAACCAAAATTATTGTTCAGTTAGAAGCTGCGAGTTACTGGGTGCGGATGTTAACGTAGCGACTTCAGTTCCGTTTAAAAATACAGAACCATACGACGATGATGAGGAGGTGACGATAACATGTGTCTCAAATTATTTTGTTAGTTGGGGTACTACTGAAGATGAGGGGACAGGACAGCTCGTTTGTAAGGCTGGGGTGTGGAAGAAGGCTGATGATCTCGACTATTCTGGAATTATGGGTTGTGTTGGTGAGTTATTAAGATGATAAACATTGTTTTTACTCCTTGGCAGTGAAACTCCCAGCTATTCCCTCTGACTCACTACTCCCCCAGAATGTGTGAGTGGTACAGTTGATTGTACAGACGGTAACTGCAGCGCTCAGGGTGTGTGTGAGTGTAAAGAAGGCTACAAGAAATCCTCAGCTGACCCCCGACTATGTGAAGAGACGACCTGTCCCCTAACTCTTTCTAACTCTGCTGCTGATACAGTAGGACCGTATAGCAGTGGAACAGTTGTGACAGTCACCTGTACTCAGGGGTATCATATTAAGGAGGGGGAGGGGGAGACGAAGCAAGTGTTGACTTGTAGTGAGGAGGGGTTCTTTACTCCTCTTGCCAAGGATTGTATAGGTGAGTAGACGAACCTTGATGCTTACAAGTTGTTTCTACTTAAAAGTTGCAGGCTGACTTTATTGAAAGTTAAAATTTGGGAGGTTACTTAACATGTAAACATAATAGGCTATTAATTACTGTAATTTATTAAATTGTTTATTTGCTACCAATACTTCATTCTCCCACAGCAGCAGGCATATAACTACACGCACTGGATGGATAAGAGACCAATCCACACGTTCATTTATGTTCTATTTTTGATTTGAATAAAGTTATATAATAATAATTTATTAAATATTATAGGTCTAATATCAACTTTATTAAGTTATAATATTCGCAGTGTGCGCTACAGGTGATGATTGCACTCTCGGAAATTGTAATGATAACGGACTGTGTGAGTGTGACGAGGACGAAGGATATAAACTGGTGAGTAGCTTTACAATCTCACTCAATTCCATGTTTATAAAAAAGATGTTTAATATACGGCCTCTCAATGATTTATGTCTTGAAGATATAGAGAAACAAAGCAAGAAGGGATTTTTAACAGTTTATCTCAGTTTTCCTGGGAAATTGGGCGAAGAAAATTTCTCTAACAAGCGACAGTGACCAATCAGATCCAATCATATCCTTGCTACCTCACCAGTATACAAGTCTATACGATAGTGACCCTTATAAAGTCTGATAAGGTTCTTTATCTCCAGGCAGATCATACTCTGAACGTCTGTGAGCTAGTGTCCTGCAAAGAAGACTACTGTAAAAATAACGGGGTATGTTCCCAAAAAGGAATTGTACTCGAGTGTAATTGTCCGAGTGGTACAGATGGAGATAATTGTGAACATTTTACCTCGTAAGTAACATTGTCGTAAAAATATCAATTTTATACTTACTTAATATAGTTTATTCGTTTCACCTCAATAGGTAGGCGTAACATGGTTGGTTGAGTTTGATGAACTTTTCATTAATAATTACATAATGAACCACTTAATGAAATAAAGTATAGCAATTAAATGAAATATAGCAACGAACTGTAGCGATTAAATAAAATGCAACAATTTCATATATTATTCCAGCTGTCATAATGCAGGGGAAGCAATTAAACAAATTAATTTCTCTAGCTGACAGTATTTTAAGATGGCACTTGCTACTTCAACAAATTGGGCGCTCTTTCCTCAAAACCAGTCCTCTTACCTAATTCTATCAACTCTAAACACCCCAGATACCCCTGCGAGTCTAAGCCCTGTAAAAACGGGGGTGCTTGTTCACGTGACATGTCTAACTTGCAAGATGTCACTAATCATTTGTGTGACTGTTCTCATCAGTTTGAGGGCGATAAATGTGAATATGCTAAAGTATTTTACATACCGTAAGTAATAATAGTTAATGGTTTTTATCATTTTGTAATTTGTTCATTATTTCCCTATTTTAGTGAACATGTATTTTCTTGAACTCTAATTTCATGATTTGATCTTCAACATGTGTTTTAGTGAAGGTGGCACGGGTGCTAGAATTAATAGTCTCACAGTGAAGTCAGCAGAGATTGAAGTGAAAATGGCTGCTGGTGCCTCATACATGTACTTAGCTTTGTTCAAGGTAATTTTACGTTTGAAATAAAACTTTCAGACCAACTTCAACGATTTTAAACAGTGAACTGTTTAAAATATGAAGAAAAAAAAGCCCATATACTGGCAACCATGCTGTCACATCATCCTCCTTAAATTTCGTTGAACGACAAATTAATGTAAAAAGCGTTACATCGTAGGCATACTTTAAGCGCGCGTGTTGTGCCGCGCAGCAAACATTTGGATTTCTGATATGACTGGCCGTGTATTATAAAGTTGGTAACTAATAATTAACGGTAGGGTAATCGTAAGATCATCAAACATCAATCAATTATGTACGGACGGTGATCAGGTCGTTTGTAGGCAGTTCCAATATCTTGTCACCATTTTTGCCCTCCTTTAACAATTCATCTCAAACAGGGAATTTATATAGATGATTCAGAAAATGACATCAAGATAGTCTTACGGAAGGTGGACGACAAAACTTTGGAATTATCCGTAACAGAACAGATGGAACCTTACAAAACCTCAACAAAACGAGCCACAGGATTAAATTTAGCGTCCGGAGGAGTCACTAAGCTGAAACTTTACATTGACGGTAGTTCGAGGGAGATAAAACTAGATGTTGACTCTGAGCTGAAAGTCACGTCAGCAAAATTAGCAGACTCGTTCTCTGAGATTTGGTTTGGAGGGAGCCCAGCAGACTGCACCTGGTATGAGACAGATTGTCTGGCTGGAGTTTCTAGAACAATCTACGCCCCGTTTGTGGGCACATTTCATGCTGTAAAGTTGGGAGAGGTGAAGTTGGAGTTTGATAGAATATCCTCTGATGGTTAGTGTTTTAAACTTCAAGTTTTTCTGTCCAGTCCATAGTAAGATAGTACGACATATAATTGATACGACAGATTTATGTTTCAGAAGCTTACACTCATTTTTGATCAGTTAAGCTTATTCAAATTAGCCAATTTGGATCGTTTTGTCACAATTTATAGCTCATAGATATTAGATTGACATGTGATCACTAAAAATGCGCAATGTCCTGTATCAGGTAACGCAGTAGCCAGTACAATGAGTTGTTCAGAATACTCCTGTTCTAACGATGGTTCCTGTTCGGATTCTGATGGTCACATCTCTTGTACTTGTCCTAACGGTCTGTTAAATTCGGTTCTATCCGACTTTTTATACTTTCACTGTTTAATATTTTCACTCGTAAGTTTTTCATTTATACCACGTTTGTAGTATTCAACGTTGTAATTACATTTTGTGTGTTTTTGTGTAGCACGAGCCACTCTTTACAGCTCCCAAAAGAAGGTTATATATCAGTAACAATTGAAAAGAATCAATTAATAGTCGTAAAACCAATAATCGGTTCTAAATAACGCGTCATTAAAATTGTATACAAAAATTGACAACCTTACATAACAGGTTATAGCGGACTAGATTGTAACAGATTTACAGGTTTATCATTTAACGGTTACACGAGCGATTTCACTTCTAATTTGAGGAAAATACCTATCAATCACGAGCAGCAAACTCTTACCATCGGTAAATAATAATCTTGTTATTTACCTTCCGATTTCAATGTTTGGGTATTTTATCAATTATTTTCATCAGAAATAGTCCAATAGTTAAAATTCGTATTTTACTCGCAACTTCCCAAAAATCTGAAAATTCAATGCCCAGATTTTCAGAAGTCAGTAGCGGAGGTGGGGGAGATTTTGCAACTGAATATGGGAACTAAATGTGACCTGAGTCTTAGTGCTGCTGGAGGTACTGGTTATTTATAATCACGTGTCGTGGGCACTGGGAAGTAATCTTTAATTCTGGAACTGATCTGAACAAATTGTTTCTTATTTATGGTCTCAAACAAAACTGTTCGACTTAACTGATAAATAATGATATCATAAGTGATGAAAACAATTTATATCCCAGGAACTCAATACATGATAGGAGATAAGCAGGTAGCGGTAGAAGGTTCCAAAATAACCGTTAAATTTGACGGTACAGATGCTATCATTGGAGAAACTGTAAAAGTTCCTTGTTCTTGGGATTTTTCTACCCCCTCGTCTGACATTAAGGTGATTTTTCTTTCCTGTAATTTTGAGTTTCTGATAGTTACACTACTAGTTACCATAGTTACACTACTAGTTACCATAGTTACACTACTAGTTACCATAGTTACACTACTAGTTACCATAGTTACACTACTAGTTACCATAGTTACACTACTTGTTACCATAGTTACACTACTAGTTAACATAGTTACACTACTAGTTACCATAGTTACACTACTAGTTACCATAGTTACACTTCTAGTTAACATAGTTACACTACTAGTTACCATAGTTACACTACTAGTTACCATAGTTACACTACTAGTTACCATAGTTACACTACTAGTTACCATAGTTACACTACTAGTTACCATAGTTACACTACTAGTTAACATAGTTACACTACTAGTTACCATAGTTACACTACTAGTTATTGCGGCGAGGCAGCATCATCAAGTTATAAATATCAAATTTGTTTGCAGATCAGGGCCAGTAGAATCGACCAATATAATTTTAATTGAATAGTTTTAATACCTTACTCGGGAATATTATAGCGGGTTAATTTATGAATGGGAAAATTAATGACCGGGAAAAATATGGCGGACTTTCCCAAAACCCGCCAAATTATCCCGGTCATGTATTTACCGGTGGCCGACCTTTCAAGTTTTTTTTCAGAGGTCAACCAATTTTCAACCGAAATTTTTGTTTTTGTTACTTGTTAAAGAAGTTATTTCAATTTGCAGTTATTGATATTACTCAGAAATAGAAAAAAAAGACACGTCTATTTAAAGGAAAATAAATCTAAGCAATAATAAGTCAAATCTTCATTAAAGCGTATTCTCATTCTCATTATCGTTAATGTCCCCTCCATTATCATTATTGATATCCCCCTGCTGCTGACCGTCAAATTCGAAGTTGTATTGTTGTCTTAACAAGACTTTCATTTTGTCCGCTAATGGGGCTACTGCTCTGAAGGTCAGCCGGAGCTTAATTTCCTGCCCACCGCTTGGTATTGGGGAACGTCTTGGCTTTGCATCTTCAACTGCTCCAGTAATCAATCCACCGTGGACCACCGTGAAATCTGATTTCTATGACCAAATTGTAATTTTTATAACGAAATTATGGTAACAACCGCCAATAAAGTTACAGCCCTCCATCCACTGCTTCAAAAGTCTTCTCTAGCACATATGAGACTTCAGGTAAAATATGATGATCACCACCCCCTTGGAACCCCATAATCTGAGTCGGCGGGTTTTTTTATGACTGGTAAAATTTTTGACCGGGAAAAATATGGCGGAATCTTCCAAAACCCACCACTTTATCCCGGTTATAATATTCCCGAGTAAGGTAGATAACATCACAATCATAATCTGCGTGCCCTTCGGGGATGAATATTAACTTATAACAATTATATATTATTTTTGAGTAAACATTGGAGCTGGTACTACGGACCAGTTCCCCAATCAATCAATCAACCGTACTGACTAAATTGTACAGCGAAACGTTTACTGTTCTCTCTCCCCGACAGTATAAGTTAGGAGGGAGCAACAAAGCAATGTTGAGGAGGAGAACAACCTCAAAACGGAGCTCTGCCCAGAAACTCTCAGACCAGAGATACCAGGGTTGTGTAAACTCTCTCAGTATTAACGGAGTGGAGCTGCTACAACTGGGTAACACCCTCAATAATGTCGTCAGTGATCAGTGTTCAGTGGACCTCCTACCTCATAACCCTTGTGAGGCGAGGCCGAGTCCTTGTGGTGCTGGCTGGTCTTGTTCACCTCATCCTGATGACTATTCTGGTGATTAACCAATAACCAGTCATAACCAATAATCATTCTCTCATTCGTCAGATTACTTTGATATAAAGCTAATCTTGTTCGTTGTGGTCATCCCAAATTCGGTATTTTCAAAATTTCAATCTTATTTAAAATATGTAACTATTTTCAAGCTCTCACTAACACACCCGATTCCGACCTCCAATATTTTGTCCCCAACAATGACTCTGTTCAGCGGTGTGCAAGTTCTCCTGTACGGCAGGTCACGAGTGTACGAGTAAGGGGGAGTGTTCAGAGTTCAGGAGTATTAGTGAGTGTATCTCGGTGTTGGGGTCTGACCAATGCAGGATTCGGTGGTACTACCAGTGTGTCTGTAGTGCGGGGTGGGAGGGTAATAATTGTGAGACTGATAAAACGGAAGGTAATCTGCCCCCACGTCTATCATCTGATTGCTAGAGTAGCAGCGTTACTATGTCAACTGTCAGCGTTACTATAGCAACTGTCAGCGTTACTATAGCAACTGCCAGCGTTACTATAGCAACTGCCAGCGTTACTAAAGCAACTGCTAGCGTTACTATAGCAACTACTAGCGTTACAATAGCAACTGTCAGCGTTACTATAGCAACCGCCAGCGTTACTATAGCAACTGCCAGCGTTACTATAGCAACTGCTAGCGTTACTATAGCAACTGTCTTATTAATCGCACTTGCTAATTCTACAAACCTACTTTTTCTCGCCTAAAGCAAATCCACTAAACAGCAAAAAACATTTATCCTAGTTGACACTTTTACATCTTTCAAGCTTTAAAAAACCCGGATTTTCTGATGGTTCACCTGGCAGGTGACGGTGGACTGAACAGCAACACGATAACCATTTTGATTGTAGCTCTTTTGGTGGTCATGGTTCTGGGGATTGTGATTGTCATTATCGTAAAGAAACAAAAGGTTTCCCCCATCAACGTCATCATATCAGGAAAAGGTAAGTGGGCAGTAATAGTATTAAATAGTATACTATTGAATACTTATAAGTTAAGATACGGAATATTTATAATACGGGTTCTTTTCGCTCACCAAGTACAAAGAGCAACGCTGGTAGCCAGCAAAGTTTTCAAAGTGAAAGCGAAAGTTCTTAAAATGGAAGCGAAAGTTTTTTAAATGCGCGTAGGTTATAGTTATAACCTTACTGGCTGTAAGGGCCTATCTCTGAAAGTAAAAGAGATAGAGACTAAGAGACTTTCGGTTTCAATTTCAGTTTTTAGCAAAATGTTCGCCTACTAAAACTAACTTACCCCCAAAAGGAAATTTGAAACAATGTAGATTTTGAGTTATCGCGAAAAAAACTACATTGTGATTTATTAAGCGCGCATGCGAGCATGAGCTCGCTGTGAAGACGCGATCACCTCTAATTTTATATGCTTATATGCTATAATAATATCACCTCTATACTATAAACACGCCCATATCAGCCAGTATACAGTTTGTATAAGGTTTGCTAGGCGCGCGCTACTTCGAAGAAATTTAGACGAGTAAAATCAACAATTTTCTCACCACCAGGTAATTCTAACGGTTGGTTTAGTCCGGAACCGCTGGATGTTACCATGGAAACACCCCCAATCTTATCAGATGGCAATCGAGCTGTGAAACTGAATTACTTTTGATCCCGCCCACTGTCGCGTGTGAACTCTAGTTATTTATCAGGTCTGTTCTAATATTGTGTCCACAATATTAATTCTAAGATTAACATAATATAATTATTCAACTTTAACTGCGATATAATCAGTGTCGCTGTGACGGGTTAGATATGACGTCGGGTTAAGTGTCTTGCGATTGGTGAACACAAATCAGGGACATGTTGATTTTAAATATTAATACTAATCTTTGAAGTTTGATTGTAATTACGTAATTACTTAATTATACAGTTCAATTCCACGTTCAATTCCACCTTTATTACCCTTAGTAACTGTTAAACCTTCAGATATTGCTAAGAAACTTCGCTACTGATCCGTCGGACGAAAAACAAACGTGATGTCGTTGTGAACCTGAAATAAATAACCTGTCACCAAACCACGTGACGTCACCAAACCACGTGACGTCACCAAACCACGTGACGTCACCAAACCACGTGACGTCGCCAAACCACGTGACGTCACCAAACCACGTGACGTCACCAAACCACGTGACGTCACCAAACCACGTGACGTCACCAAACCACGTGACGTCACCAAACCACGTGACGTCACCAAACCACGTGACGTCACCAAACCACGTGACGTCACCAAACCACGTGACGTCACCAAACCACGTGACGTCACCAAACCACGTGACGTCACCAAACCACGTGACGTCACCAAACCACGTGACGTCACCAAACCACGTGACGTCACCAAACCACGTGACGTCACCAAACCACGTGACGTCACCAAACCACGTGACGTCACCAAAACACGTGACGTCACCAAAACACGTGACGTCGAATAATCTGCCATCCATTGACTGGGTATTTGACTCAGTCGAACGTCATATTATTATTTATTTGTTTAATGAATTTTAATGTACAAATGTAATCAGTAATTAAATATCAATTAATTATCTCTAGTGGTGGCCTATCTAGAACGTTGTTACCATAGTTACACGACTTAAGTTACCATAGTAACAGTGATTTCGAGAATAAAGTAATAAGAACTGTCAACTTACTCATCTTAGAGTCTCTTTTAGTTTTAAGTTTAATGTGTAATTGTTAATTGAACTGTGCATGAATTGCCGTTGAGTTTTCATTTATATTTTTTTAACTATGCAAAGTTTACTCTAATCATTTCAAAATTCAATCAGCCTTAAAAGTTCGTTTTATGACAAAAATGTTTGTAATTTTAGTTATACTTTAGTTTAAGTTACAAATTTTATTTTTGGTATACGTATTTATAATATAAATATGTCTTCAAAATGAGATTTTTGACAGAATTTGCAACTTAATCCTCTTCTCATACTGAAATTAAATTTATGTACATATTATCAAAAGATTAAGATGGTCGCATCCAAATTTGTTTGCATGGTTTGTAATTTGTATGTTGTAACTTATTTTGAAATCAAAATTATTGTAAAATAAATAAGGAATGAGTTATTTCTGGCTCTTACTAATGCGCTCGCTTAAGGGCTCTGACTAATTCGCTCGCCCAAAACGGTCGCTTAGATACGCGCTAAGCGACCGTATCTAAGCGACCGTAGCGACCGTTTTGCCACGATGAATACATGACCTTCTCATAAAACGGGGAAATAACAGGTGATCTTTCGGAGAGTAGTTCACAGAGTACTTTTAATACTACTACATGCAGTACTACTATTATTACTAACTGGTAGTACTAGTAGTAGTAGTAGTAGTACCACATACTGTGAATAAAAGTAACCCGCGACTAATTTGTTGCACATTATTTTAGATGTATCGGTTTCGGATAACGTTAGACACGAAATCACTAATACTTTATAAAAATGATGAAAAAGTATTATAATGATCACAGTCTCGTGAGTAGGATTGGATGGATCCAGCTTTGCTAGCGCAGGAACTGGGAAGGTATGCTCCACATGGGTAGGATTGGATAGATCCAGCTTTGCTAACGCAGGAATTAGGAAGGTATGCTCCACTTTTAGTGGCAGGATAAACTCAGTCTGTAAGCTTCTATACTAATTACTACTACTACTACTATGTCGGAGCTAAGTCCGATCTACGCCAGATAACACCCTCCATATATCCCTGTCCCGCATCAGGGTTCGCAGTTCCTCTTTAGAGTTTGTCCCAACTTCCTTCAGTAACATAGACAAGTAGCTTTGTCTTGGTAGGCCTTGCTGTGCTCTACCGTGCGTAGGTTCTAAATCACTGGCAAGTAGCTCAGGATGTCTGATGCAGTGTCCCGCCATTTTTAATCTCCTGCTTCGTAACTTGTTTGACAGCCTTGGTAGACTTACCATACAAAGTTATACTGCATACTGGCCGGAGTTATTTTAGAGTTGTGCCTCACCTTTGGCTTTAACTCTTGATTTCTGCAAATCTAGATTTTCTGCGGACGTTTTTCCCGTTTAAAATTGCTAAAAACTTATTTTTGGTTTAATAATTGTGTTTTCGAGGCTCGAAATTCGATCCACACGCAAAAATTCTCTGCTACTCTCTGTAATTAGTAATTACATAAGTCTTCATAAATCTTAAAGTTAAACATTAGCATTGGGCTACAAGGAAATGACACTATCTGTAATTACATAAGTCTTCATAAATCTTAAAGTTAAACGTTAGCATTGGGCTACAAGGAAATGACACTATCTGTAATTACATAATTCTTCATAAACTTAAAGTTAAAGTTAAACAATCGCATTGGGCTACAAGGAAATGACACAAAATGAGTACCTATAAGTAATAAGTATGACATATAATAATTCGACGAATCTTACGAGCTTGGCTCTCCCATTGCATTTGCACACCTTTCCTGTCTTTACTAACTGGCTCGTTTATAGAATCTTAATGTTAAAGTTATTTTCTTTTACTTTAAAAGAGAAATTAAGATTTTGTGACAATAAGCACGTAGAATTGTAGGTATATTATAATTTTTTCATTATCTTTTCTTACAATAATAAGATTAAGAAAAGATAATGAATAAATAATATTAGGTGTGTAGGATTTCAAACATTTCACAACTCACATAATTATTGTGCATTAAATTTCTATTCCGTTAACATTGGTTAGTACTTTTTGGCCAGTCCCAATCAACAATCAAAATAACCTTCATAACATTAACTGCCAACTGGACCATAGTTAGACATATACCGTTTGGACTGTGGTCTCTGCATATTATAGAGTGACCTGCAATTCTACAGGATCACCCGAACTCTTAAAGGACACAATTATCTTCCATATCAAGGATTGAGTACAGTATGAGTAAGCTGCGTCTTGTAGACTGGGCCGGCAATTTCACCACTTCAATTATTCAAGGTACCAAGTTTCTTAGTACAGTAAGCTGCGTCTTGTAGACTGGGCCGGCAATTCCACCACTTCAATAATTCAAAGTACCAAGTTTCTTAGTAAAGCAGCTCTTAAAGTTAACCGTCCGTTAGACAAGGAGTCCTATGTGGATGAGCATAGTTTATCCTAATTTAATGGGTGCTTACCATTAGTTTAGCATATTAAGATTTGTCCCGCTCTGCTCTCCCAATGCCTTGTATCACGTCGTGACCCCCAATGTCGTTTCACTATATATCCTGTACTTGTAGCTTTGTAGAGTTTCTACGCTACAGGGGGAGCCGGGCACTCAAAATACAGGGCGAGCCGCGCACTCGTGCGCGGTGGGTCATACAACGTATGACAACCAATGCCCCAGCCCGAAACCAACCACTTTCGGAAAAATCTCCAAGTTTGCAATGTAAATCAGTTCTAAACGGTCAACGTTTAGACAAGGAATCCTATGTGGATGAGCATAGTTTATCCTATTTTAATGGGTGCTGACCATTAGTTTAGCATATTAAGATTTGTCCCTCTTTGCTCTCCCAATGCCCCAGCCCGAAACCAACCACTTTCGGAAGAAAATCTCCGAGTTGGCAATGCAAATCAGCTCTAAACGGTCAACGTTTGGACAAGGAATCCCATGTGGATGAGCATAGTTTATCCTATTTTAATGGGTGCTTACCATTAGTTTAGCATATTAAGATTTGTCCCTCTCCCAATGTCCGGACACAAACCTTGCCAGAGTTTTCTTAGAGAGTTAGAGTTGTGCCTGACGTTTGGTTTTAACTCCCGCTCTCTGGAAATCTAAATTTACCGCGGACGTTTTCTCTCGGGTAAAATCGATAACAACTGATTTTGGTAACGAACACTGCAAAGACGCAGCGAGCAGGATAATGCCATTAGGCCCACTGGTCGCACTGTTTTGTGATAGGAAATTCTAGAAGCTTTACCACTCATTGGAATTTGGCATTGAGTATGGTTTTTATGAGCTGTCAGTCTTCAACTTTTAAAGTTTTAAGCAAGACAATTCAAAACATTTGTAATATAGTGTGTTTTCTTTTTTTCCCCACTGCACTACCTCGCCGCAAAATGCAAATGATCACATTGAATACCATCTCGTCCATAGCTACGTTGCAAAGTAATGACGGTCTTATTTGTCCTTAGTAACAGTTAACATGACACAATATACTAAATTACAGAAATAGGTCGCACTTGAATCAGTGGTGTAACGTTGCCTGTTGGCGCCAAAAAAGCGCCCCCTGTTGATGCCCCTTCCCTTTTGGCGCCCCTCCTAAAATTGAACAAATTAGGTGATTTTAGAGGATACGTCGGTAAAAAATCTCTAAAAAGTGTGTTACTTTCTAGAGCAAAACGTGCAGTTTTGCTAGTACTTCAGTTAAGTTTTTCAAAATTATCCCACATTCAAACGACAATTTGGCCAAGGATGTTAAGTACGTAACGTATCTTATAAACGTACGGCATACGAGCGTATTCGGACAAAATTTAACATCAAACTTTTTTTCTAAAGTTCTAAAGCTGCAAAATGTGCCGTATTTCACCTATGTCTTAGAATTTAGACAAACGGCGTATTTTCGACTGGTTTTTCGGCGTACTTAACATCAATGATTTTTGCGCCCCTAAGCCCTAAGATGCAAAATGAAATTTGTGATAGAGCCGAACCATTTTTTCTTTTGAATGCACCTTTTTGTTGCCTCTATATCTTACTTATAAGTCAGAGAATTATCTTTGCTTGTCGTTTGTACGACCGCCCACGTGCAAATCAGACGAGAAATAGGTAGTTGCGTAGTTACCATGGTAACGAGGATTATTACACGCACGTGCACGTGCAATGATTGTTTTAACGTCATTTTGATCAGTTTTATTGATATTACGCTGTGTTTAGTACGAGCAACATTTTAATTGGCTGTATCTTCGGTTCATATGTAGGATATTTTTTGACGCCATTTAAACTTACCAACAAAGAATACTATTAGCTTCCTCCCTGTGACCACGGGTTTTCTAGTCATATAATCTTACTTATAATTCAGAGAATTATTTTTGTCTGTCTGTACGACCGCCCACGTGCAAATCAGACGAGAAATAGGAATTTAGGTAACAACCAAAAGGTTCCATAGCAACGGTGTTTTAATGCACACATGCACGTGCAAAGACTGTTTTAACGTCATTTTGATCGGTTTTGTGGTAATTACGTTGTGTTTAAAGTGTTTTATATTTAAATCGGCTGTATCTTCGGTTGAGATGGATATTTTTGATGCGATTAAAACTTTCTTTCAAAGAATACTACTAGCTTCGTCCCTGTTACCACGGGCTTTCTAGTCTCTACTATAATTCAGAGAATTATTTTTGTCTGTACGTACACTGTACGACCGCCCACGTGCAAATTAGATGAAAAATAGGAATTTAGGTAACAACCAAAACGTTCCATAGCAACGGTGTTTTAATGCACACATGCACGTGCAAAGGTTGTTTTAACGTCATTTTCATCGGTTTTGTGGTAATTACGTTGTGTTTAAAGTGTTTTATATTTAAATCGGCTGTATCTTCGGTTGGGATGGATATTTTTTGATGCGATTAAAACTTTCTTTCAAAGAATACTACTAGATTCGTCTCTGTTACCACGGGCTTTCTAGTACTATAATAATTCAGAGAATTATCTTTGTTTGTACAATATGTCTGTACGACCGCCCACGTGCAAATTAGGTAAGAAGCAAAAGGTTGCATAGTAACAAGGATAACGAGGGTTGTTACACGCACGTGCACGTGCAAAGATTGTTAAATGTTAAAACGGCATTTTTATCGGTTTTGTTGATATTACGTTGTGTTTAGTGCGAGCAACATTTTAATCGGCTGTATCCACCGCCCCTGGTGCAACCCCTTACGGGTTAACGATGAGAAGACAGGGACTTCCGGTCATGGCCTGCTACGTGCAACTCGTAGGAGTATGCAATTTTCCTGTAACGTCACTGTAGACCACTCCTAGCTGTCGTTGTTTTGAGTGTCCGATCCAAAAACCAAATCCCAGGGTACACGAGACGTGGAAGCATGTGAGCGTGTTAGAGTCTGTTAAGTATTAGAGTCCTAGGGTTACACGTGACGTGGTAGCCTGTGAGCGTGTTCAATCCTAGGGTTACACGAGACATGGAAGCCTGTGAGCGTGTAGACCGCTCCTCTATCGTTGTTTTGAGTGTCCGATCCAAACCAAATCCTAGGGTACACGAGGCGTGGTAGCCTTTGATCTAGTAAAATCCTGGGGTTACACGAGATATGGTAGCCTGTGAGCATGTAGTCCGCTCCTCTATCTTTGTTTTGAGTGTCCGATCCAAAACCAAATCCTAGGGTACACGAGACGTGGAAGCCTGTGAGCGTGTTAGAGTTTGTTAAGTGTTAGAGTCCTAGGGTTACACGAGACGTGGTAGCCTGTGAGCGTGTTAAATCCTGGGGTTACACGAGACGTCGTAGCCTGTGAGCGTGTTAAATCCTAGGGTTACACGAGACGTGGTAGTCTGTGAGCGTGTAGACCGCTCCTCTATCGTTGTTTTGAGTGTCCGACCCAAAACAAAATCCTAGGGTACACGAGGCGTGGTAGCCTATGAGCGTGTTAAATCCTGGGGTTACACGAGACGTGGTAGTCTGTGAGCGCGTAGACCGCTCCTCTATCGTTGTTTTGAGTGTCCGACACAAAACAAAATCCTAGGGTACACGAGGCGTGGTAGCCTATGAGCGTGTTAAATCCTGGGGTTACACGAGATATGGTAGCCTGTGAGCATGTAGACCGCTCCTCTATCGTTGTTTTGAGTGTCCGATCCAAAACAAAATCCTAGGGTATACGAGGCGTGGTAGCCTATGAGCGTGTTAAATCCTAGGGTACACGATCAGACGTGGTAGCCTGTGAGCGTGTTAAATCCTGGGGTTACACGAGACGTGGTAGTCTGTGAGCGTGTAGACCGCTCCTCTATCGTTGTTTTGAGTTTCCGATCCAAAACCAAATCCTAGGGTACACGAAACGTGGAAGCCTGTGAGCGTGTTAGAGTCTGTTAAGTGTTAGAGTCCTGCGGTTACACGAGACGTGGTAGTCTGTGAGCGTGGACACCGCTCCTCTATCGTTGTTTTGAGGGTCCGATCCAAAACCAAATCTTAGGGTACACGAGACGTTGAAGCCTGTGAGCGTGTTAGAGTCTGTTAAGTGAGTCCTAGGGTAACACGAGACGTGGTAGTATGTGAGCGTGCTAAATCCTGGGGTTACACGAGACATGGTAGCCTGTGAACGTGTCAAATCCTTGGGTTACACGAGACACATGGTAGCCTGTGAGCGTTTAGACCGCTCCTCTATCGTTGTTTTCAGTGTCCGATTCAAAACCAAATCCTGGGGTTACACGTCATGTGGGAGCCTGTGAGCGTGTTCGTTTCCTACGGAAGGTGTTATTTGCCTTTGGGAAAAGCGGTTATGCTGCGGTTCTAAGGTTAGTAGAGGCTATTAGAGCCTTTCCTTGTTGTAGAGATGGCTAGTCCCTTCCTTTGCATAGGTTAGAAACACCCATGCACCTCCCGTTCGAGCCACCCACCCCACACCGTGTGGAGGTTCGGTGAGGTTTTTCGTGGGGCGAGTTAATTATTAAACTTGTATTATGTACTTTCCTCAATCTTCAGTTGTTGATATTTCGTTTAAAGTTAAACATCGATTTTTCTAACAATGTAGAATGGCAGACATGCGGAATCTTCAAACGAAGTTAATATTCCTACAAATCATCTCGCTATCTCTCTGTGGTAAGCTATAATATAACATATGCATGCATGAGCTGCTATTTTACTTATCATTGATCAAAAATAGATCAATAATTTATCGTTATAGAAAATAGAAATAGTACCACTTATACCCGTTGAAATGAGATAATTATAGTATTTTTATACTGGGGTGGGAGATAAGTGCAAGTATTATAGAATACTCGTGTATCTGTACACATATGGTACACACTTAAGCACTTCACTCCAAGGGTAGTCTAAATATTGCATATATTTGTATGATTTTGTTGGGTGGTGTGTATTTGCGAATAGAGCTCAAACTTCGCATCTGAATTAGTGAACAAGCATATCGGAAAAATCAAGGCACTGGGACTGGACCGGGAATTGAACCCGGGACCTCCAGCTATCCGGACTGGTGTTATAACCGCTAAACTACCCAGGCCCTAGATACCCTGAAATTTCCAACGGCTTTGTTCACGTAATCATAGCTATTATTATCATTACTCTACTCATTGCATTCCACACATCAGGTATAGACTGTTACATGTTATCAATTTTTATACTGGGGTGGGAGATAAGTGCAAGTATTATAGAATACTCGTGTATCTGTACACATATGGTACATATACACATGTATATATATACATACATGTACACATATGGTACACACTTAAGCTCTTCTACTAATTATAGTATTAAATACTTTTCACCAAAACCAAAAATTGGATAGATTGGACCATCGACCGTATCTCCTTTTTCCAAACACAAAGGAAGTAGATCAATTTAAGTAACCGTTCTCAAATTTATGCAAAATGATACCGGGAATGTAATCGGTCGCTCATTTTCCCCATTCATTCACGGCCTGCAAATTGTAACGAATTTAGGTTAACTACATTAATCAAACTCAGTAGAAATATTTTTGAGCTGCTTTCGGGCTGATACTTAGTGTACGTCAGGATAAGAGCTGTAGGTAGTGTGTCCAATGAGGTGAATTTTATCCAGTAGAAGTGCAAGTGTCGAAAGTATTATCTTTGAATTGACCACAGGGTGACAGGGATCAAACAGAAAAGAATCAAGACCTAAATGATAACATTGAAAATCCACCTGGTGTCACTATAATAAGTTCAAATTGTTTAATTCTCGGTAATTCACTCCTCTGTTTGCTTCATGCTAAATCTAACAGCTGAAACAAACAGGGGTCTGACTCTGAGTTAACAACTTATACTCAAAACGGCATTTTCTAGATGTCTCAGCCTACATATCATAGACTTAGTTGCTGTGGCTTGTGTAGTTACATTATCTGATTGGACATACATCTATTGTTAAATAAGTGTTTTGTTTAAAAATAACTTAAAACTAAGATCTTGATACTAATGACCTCCGTCAATAAAATTAACGCTCTAGGGAAAAAAGTTTGCTGTTTTCAGCATTGTAACAGTCTGTATGCTTTGATCTTCCGCAAATACAACAAGGTGTAAAGTTCTAAAATATTGGATTATAAAAGATAGCATAATATGTCGTTGTAAGAAAAATGTTTTACAGAGCTGGTCGCATAAATACTGCTGCCTATCGAGTGACGGCAAGGCACCTAACAGGCAGCGAAATAATCGGGAAATGAAGTAATCGGGAAAAATTTGAATTACATGGTTCCTGCAAACCGGATAACAGGTTAAATCAAATGATTACATAATATACTGATAAAAAGTGTACCATAATGATATGTATGCGATGTATACCTTAAGGTCAATAAATTTGATTCACAATAAATTTGGTTACAAACATTTTGGTAATACCATAATTTTAGTCACAAATTTCGCAAATTTGTATACTACCTATGGGAAAAGGAAGTAAGAGCCATACTATGACTGTTGTCACGAGTAAAGGCACGGCCTCTTAACACACTGTGCCATTTGTCATGATTTTAGGCTCGATCTCTAAACGTACTATGATAATTGGGATGAAAATAGTAAAATGTGCTGTCACGTCGGCCGGGTGGTTTAGTGGTTTTAATACATTTACTTCCCACACGGACGACTGGGGTTCGATTCCCAGTGGGGACCAATCTGGTTCCCAGTGAGGACCAATTCGGTCGGATGCAGTTCGGCCATCAAACCATGGTTTGATGCTTTCATTAGACCTTCTATTCGAAAAAACTTTTGGCGGAAAAAAAGTTTTTTCAAAAACTACCTATACTACCTTTCCCAGTGTTTCAAGAAATTCCGATCATTTTGAGCCAATAAACATTTTAATGATTTTTGGTTACTTGCTAATTAGTAACTATCCAATTATCTAATTGTCTGACATGAACATTGCATTTGTCTTACAAAAGTTTTTTTCGTCGATATGATAATTACCCTCTATTAATTCGTATCCTTCTACGATGTCCACAGCTGAAGATATTTGACAAACAAGAAAGGAGGTAAAAAGTGGCAAAAGTGGCAAAAAGTGGCCTTAAGACACGTGGACAATTTTGGAAAAGTTGGCCACCCGAATGAAACTTAAAATTGAACCTAAAAACGTCATAAATCCTTTGGAAGCTTCTTCTGTCAGTAGATCGATTTTTTTAGACGGATCTGTCTGTACTATACTGCTATCTTTGCGCTCTGCACTGCAAATGTCCATATCACGCAAAATATTGACCTTATTAGGTAATCGTGACGTCACGTTATCCATGACAGTTGGCACGAGTACTGAATAGACTGTGCCTGCAGTCACGTCAGGCACGGATTATCAGCTAGGTACGGCTTTTGAAAAGCCGAGTGCCTGAGGAGTTGTCACGTATCCTTGGCACGCCCTATAAACACACTACGTACATATGGTCATTACATCTGACCGCACCATGACAACAGTCATGGTGACAACAGTCATGGTGACAACAGTCATAGTATGGTCGGGCCCTTAAATTCTGAGAATAAACTATGGGCGACATTCTTACAATTCCTTTACAATTTTGCTAGAACACCTCTTCTTTAAATTCATGATATTCATTAATCGTTGCTCAGTAGTCATGAATTAAACATACAATTAACAGGTTGGTTACCAGTCGAACGTTACGTGAAAATAGAGTGGGATCTTGAGTCGACACCTTTAGAAATTCAAACTGATAGTTTGCTGGGGAGTGACGATTGGTTGGCAGTGTTCTTCTACTCAGCTGAGGGAGAGAAAGCAGGAGATGTCCGGCTCTCCTTCAGCTCTACTCTAAAATACGGGCTCAGCTTATGCACCTCATCCTACACTAACTTCCCTGTTAATCTCCCCTCTACTGCTGACAAGGTGTGGCGTATCACTCTAACCAGGACTGCAGGTGTTAGACTAGTGATACACTGTAACGAGGTGGAGGTGCTCAGCATACTGCTCTCTCAATCAACGTGTGATGACAGTAGGTGGAGCACGTACTGGAACAGGGACGTAGCAAAGATAATGTTCAGGCCCCGCGACACAGCATCTGATTACTACGGAACACAACCAGGTGACTAATAACAACAAGCATTGGTTTAACAAACAATAACTTTAATTTACGAATAAGCCAACTTGCTGATCTGTAAGCTCGTGATTACGTGTTTTCTGTCTAAATTTCAAGTATGCCATTTAGTTATTTTAACATAAACACATATATTATAGGATATGTGCATTGTGCAATGTTCATTGTGCTTCATAGTTTGTTGATGAAGCGAATTTTTAGAATTAATCCTAATGACTGATAACAATTTGAATTAGTATTGGGCTTAGAACCAAGAAAGAAAATGTGTGGTACGAAATAACAAGAATCGTAAAAGTCTGGGTGGCAATAATTTCTTCGAAAACCGTGGAATATGTGGATATTTAATTTTTCACATATTATTATAAATCTAATGTTATTGTAACACATCTGAACTGTACTCAAATAGTTATATGATAACAATTTTCTTATCTTCCACTACGATTTGCCAGTTTTAACGTTATTAATTCCAGAGCCGTGTGGAGAAGGAACATATCGGAATGATGCTATGACAAGCTGTGAGACATGTGACGCTGGATTGACACCAAACTCTGATAAAACAGCCTGTGGTAAGATAACTTTAAAGCTTATATTTAATATTATTGTTATGTTTTAAATTTGAATTAACTGAGCTATAGAATGAAAACCAAGGATATTGGTACTTACAATAACATCTTAATAATTATAGGTAGTTCAAACGAATTGCTGCTTTTAAAGATTTCCTAATTCTTCAGAGCCATGTCCAGCTGGAAGCTACAAGAACATTGACATGAACACATGTAACGAATGTCCTGATAACACGATCAGTTCAGAAGGAGCAGCCTTGTGTACAACTTGTGAACTTGGCCAGAAACAAAACTCAGGGAGAACTGTGTGTGGTAAGAATTGTTAACAAGAACTGAGCTGAGATGATTATATCTATATAGAATATAGATGGGTAAAGATATGGTAGGAGTTAAGACGTGATAAGGATAAGGCACCAGATAGGGCTAAGAATCAAGAAAGCAAATTAATGGTGGGAAAAGACAAGAACCGTAAGGGCTCAAGAGTCTGGGTTGCAATAATTTCGTCGAAAAACTGTGGAATATGTGGGTATTTAATTTGTCACATATTGTTTCTCTACTGTTATTGTAAAACATCTGAATTGTACTTATATAATAACGATTTTCTTATCTTCCACTAAGATTTGCCAGTTGTAATAATATATAACGTTATAAACCCCTCCGGGATAGAATAAGATTCTGATAATCCCGGCTCCCGCTAAATAGATTCTGATAATCCCGGCTCCCGCTGTTAGTTTTTTCCCGCTGAATAAATAACCCCGGCACAGCTTTTATAATCCCGCCCCGCTAATTTGGCTCAACAAGATTTGTTTTGTTTTGATATTCCATGAGAATTTCAACCGCGTACTGTCACGTGTTTTGATGACGTGTATCACGTGACTAACTACTACGACGCGCATTGGTAAAAATGTCACGTGACCTATGGCTTAACGTAAGAACTATAAATACACTCGATCTACGTATCGGTCTAATTGCAGGCGCTGGCAATACTCCAGCACACTACATTACTTAAACTCTTACATTAATAGGACCAGTTCCAAAACTTGTCTCGACGGTTACATTTGATTTTGTCCGGTTCGGTTAATTTTGTCGAGTTTGATATTTAAGCCATGTATTATAGTCGTCTACTTTGATGAACTTCATGACACGATATCATTATTAGCTTTTATCGCTTGCCAGGCTTAACTCGACGCCCCTTATCGATATTCATATTCATTCAACGTTCTGACTGAGGAATAGTGTTTAGATATAACGCCAATTTCAATTCAAAGTCATAGTACCTTAGTTGTATTTATTTGGAAGTCCCCAATTCCATTTCATATTTTCCATAATGATCTCATATAGCTAGAATTAAGAGTAAAATGTCAAATTTGTTGGTCCTAGCACTAACCCGGAGGGGTTTATAACACATAACACCGGCACGCTTAAGTTATATTAAAATAACCCCTCGTGCTAAAGCACGTCGGGGTTATTTTCATAATAATCCCTCGTGCTTCGCACTCGAAATTATTATAAATTTTTCCCGCGCGTCGCGGGAAAATTGAAATATAATCCCTGCGCATGCCGGGGTTATGTGTGTTATAAAGTTATAATTCCAGAGCCGTGTGGAGAAGGAACATATCGGAATGATGCTATGACAAGCTGTGAGACATGTGACGCTGGATTGACACCAAACTCAGACAAAATAGCCTGTGGTAAGATAACTTTAAAGCTTATATTTAATATTTTGTTGTGTTTTAAATTTAAATTAACTGTGCTATAGAATGAAAATCGAGGATATTGTTACTCACGATAACTTCTTAATATTAATAAGGTAGTTCAAACGAATGGCTGCTTAAAGTTTTGCCAATTCTTCAGAGCCATGTCCAGCTGGAAGCTACAAGAACATTGAGATGAACACATGTGAAGAATGTCTTGATAACACGATCAGTTCAGAAGGAGCAGCCTTGTGTACAGCTTGTGAACTTGGCCAGGAACGAAACTCAGGGAGAACAAAATGTGGTAAGAATTGTTAACAAGAACCGAGCTGAGATGATTATATGTATATTATATAGATGGGCAAGGATAGGCTAAGAGTTAAGACGGTATTAGGATAAGGCGCCAGATAGGACTTAGAATCAAGAAAGCAAATTTGTGGTACGGAAAGACAAGAACCGTAAGACTAAGAGTCTTTGTGGTAATAATTCTATCTAAAAACCGTGGTTGTGTGGATATTTAATTTTTCACCTATTGTTTTAAATCTTATGTAATTGTAACACATCTGAAGTGTACTTGTATAATAACGATTTCCTTATCTTCCACAACGATTTACCAGTTGTAATAATATATAACGTTATAATTCCAGAGCTGTGTGGGGAAGGAACATATCGGAATGATGCTATGACAAGCTGTGAGACATGTGACGCTGGATTGACACCAAACTCAGACAAAATAGCCTGCGGTAAGATAACTTCAAAGCTTATATTTAATATTATTGTTATGTTTTAAATTCAAATTAACTGTGCTATAGAATGAAAACTGAGGATATTGGTACTCACAATAACTTCTAAATAAGGTAGTTCAAACGAATTGCTGCTTAAAGATTTCCTAATTCTTCAGAGCCATGTCCAGCTGGAAGCTACAAGAACATTGAAATGAACACGTGTAAAGAATGTCCTGATAACACGATCAGTTCAAAAGGAACAGCCTTGTGTACAACTTGTGAACTTGGCCAGGAACGAAACTCAGGGAGAACAAAATGTGGTAAGAATTGTTAACAAGAACCGAGCTGAGATGAATATATTTATATATAGATGGGCAAAGATACGTTAAGGGTTAAGACGGGATAAAAATAAGGCGCCAGATAGGGCTAAGAATCAAGAAGGCAAATGTGTGGTACGAAAAGACAAGAACCATAAGGGCGTAAGAGTCTGGGTGGCAATAATTTCCTCGAAAAACCGAGGAATATGTGGATATTTAATTTGTCACACATTGATTAATTAATGTTATTGTAAAACATCTGAACTGTACTTTAAATAATATAATAACGATTTTCTTATCTTCCGCTACGATTTGCCTGTTATAAAGTTATAATTCCAGAGCCGTGTGGAGAAGGAACATATCGAAATGATGCTATGACAAGCTGTGAGACATGTGACGCTGGATTGACTCCAAACTCTGATAAAACAGCCTGTGGTAAGATAACTTTGAAGCTCATTAAATTAAATGTTATTGTTATGTTTTAAATTTGAATTAACTGTGCTATAGAATGATAACCGAAGATATTGGTACTCACAATAACTTCTTGATATTAATATACTTATATAGTAACGATTTCTTATCTTCCACAAAAATTTGCCATTTCTAACGTTAAAATTGTAGAGCCGTGTGGAGAAAAATTATATCGGAATGATGCTATGACAACCTGTGAGACATGTGACGCTGGATTGACACCGAACTCTGACAAAACAGCCTGTGGTAAGATAACTTTAAAGCTTATATTTAATACTATTGTTGTGTTTTAAATTTGAATTAAATGTGCTATAGAATGAAAATCGAAGATATTGTTACTCACGATAACTTCTTAAGGGGGGGGGGGGGGGGGGGGGGGGGGGGGTTCACCCTGATTTTTTTGTGAAACTTGGTTTCGAGATAGTTGACCAACAAACTAAGACCAGTGACCGAACTTTTGAGGGGGTCCCAAACCCCAACCGCCAAACGGTGCCCGCGGGGCAGCCACGCCCATATTTGGTCCAAATTAGGCCCAATTTAGCTAAATAACCTGAACATGCCCAAAAACCAGATTTTATGTGCTCTACTTGTAGCTAGTGGTCCCGTGAACTCGTATATGAATTTTCATCAAGATTGGACAAAAAATGACTGAGTTATGAGCCAAAAACAATATGACCATATTTGGGCATACGCACCAAATTTGATCGACTTTGGCCCATAAATTGGTCAAATATCAATATTTTTGAATGAAACCAACTTTATATGAAAGGTAAGCCTATACTACACATTCTCTATGATTATCAGCTCAGTATCTAACTAACTGTGGATTCTGTGTTCAAATAATCGCAAAAAATGAACAAAATCGCCCATATCTCAGTTCGCGATATTTGCAAAACTGATTTCGCTCAAAACAATAGAACTCAATAGGGTTTCAATATTTTTACATGAAATTTTCAGAATCGACGTAGAATCGCATTTCGACCTTAAGTTTTGTATTGGAATTTGAGTTAGGCCTTTAAAAAAATTTGGCGGCCAAATTCCAAAATTTGCCAGGCATTTTTCCAAGAATTTGGACCAAATATGGGCGTGGCTGCCCCGCGGGCACCGTTTGGCGGTTGGGGTCCGGGACCCCCTCAAAAGTTCGGTCTCTGGTCCTAGTTTGTTGGTCAACTGCTATTTCGAAACCAAGTTTCACAAGAAATCAGGGTGAACCCCCCCCCCCCCCCCCCTTAAGAAGTTATCGTGAGTAACAATATCTTCGATTTTCATTCTATAGCACATTTAATTCAAATTTAAAACACAACAATAGTATTAAATATAAGCTTTAAAGTTATCTTACCACAGGCTGTTTTGTCAGAGTTTGGTGTCAATCCAGCGTCACATGTCTCACATGAACCCCCCCCCCCCCCCCCTTAATATTAAAAAGGTAGTTCAAACGAATTGCTGCTTAAAGATTTCCCAATTCTTCAGAGCCATGTCCAGCTGGAAGCTACAAGAACATTGAGATGAACACATGTAAAGAATGTCCTGATAACACGATCAGTTCAGAAGGAGCAGCCTTGTGTACAGTTTGTGAACTTGGCCAGGAACGAAACTCAGGGAGAACAAAATGTGGTAAGAATTGTTAACAAGAATCGAGCTGAGATGATTATATCTGCATAGATGGACAAAGATAGGATAAGGGTTAAGACGGGATAAGGATAAGGCGCCAGATAGGACTTGGAATCAAGAAGGCAAATTTGTGGTATGCCGTGGTTGTGTGGATATTTAATTATTCACCTATTGTTATAAATCTAATGTTATTGTAACAATGTAACACATCTAAACTGTATTTAAATACTTATATGATAACGATTTTCTTATCTTCCATTACGATTTGCCAGTTGTAACGTTATTAATTCCAGAGCCGTGTGGAGAAGGAACATATCGGAATGATGCTATGACAAGCTGTGAGACATGTGAAGCTGGATTGACACCAAACTCAGACAAAACAGCCTGTGGTAAGATAAATTTAAAGAATAAAGCTTATGTTTAATAATATTGTTGTGTTTTAAATTTAATTAACTGTGCTATAGAATGAAAACCGAGGATATTGGTATTAACAATAAATTCTTAATATTAATAAGGTAGTTCAAACGAATCGTTGCTTAAAGATTTCCTAATTCTTCAGAGCCATGTCCAGCTGGAAGCTACAAGAACATTGAGATTAACACATGTAAAGAATGTCCTGATAACACTATCAGTTCAGAAGGAGCAGCCTTGTGTACAGCTTGTGAACTTGGCCAGGAACGAAATTCAGAAAGAACAAAATGTGGTAAGAATTGTTAACAAGAATCGAGCTGAGATGATTTTATCTGCATAAATGAGCAAAGATAGGATAAGGGTTAAGACAGGATAAGCATAAGGCGCCAGATAGGGCTTAGAATCAAGAAGGCAAATTTGTGGTACGAAAAGGCTAGAACCGTAAAAGTTTGGGTGGTAATAATTCTATCAAAAAAACCGTGGTTGTGTGGATATTTAATTTTTCACATATTGTTAAAAATCTAATGTTATTGTAACACATCTGAACTGTACTTAAATAGTTATATAATAACGATTTTCTTATCTCCCATTGCGATTTGCCAGTTTTAACGTTATTAATTCCAGAGCCGTGTGGAGAAGGAAAATATCGGAATGATGCTATGCCAAGCTGTAAGACATGTGAAGCTGGATTGACACCAAACTCTGACAAAACAGCCTGTGGTAAGATAACTTTAAAGCTTATGTTTAAAAATATTGTTGTGTTTTAAATTTAATTAACTGTGCTATAGAATGAGAACCGAGGATATTGGTACTCACAATAACTTCTTAATATTAATAAGGTAGTTCAAACGAATCGTTGCTTAAAGATTTCCTAATTCTTCAGAGCCATGTCCAGCTGGAAGCTACAAGAACATTGAGATGAACACATGTAAAGAATGTCCTGATAACACGATCAGTTCAGAAGGAGCAGCCTTGTGTACAGTTTGTGAACTTGGCCAGGAACGAAACTCAGGGAGAACAAAATGTGGTAAGAATTGTTAACAAGATTCGAGCTGAGATGATTATATCTACATAGATGGGCAAAGATAGGATAAGGGTTAAGACAGGATAAGAATAAGGCGCCAGATAGGGCTTAGAATCAAGAAGGCAAATTTGTGGTACGAAAAGACAAGAACCGTAAGAGTCTGGGTGGTAATAATTCTATCAAAAAACCGTGGTTGTGTGGATATTTAGTTATTCACCTATTGTTTTAAATCTAATTTGATTGTAACACATCTGAAGTGTACGTCTTATATAATAACGATTTCCTTATCTTCCACAACGATTTACCAGTTGTAATAATATATAACGTTATAATTCCAGAGCCGTGTCGGGAAGGAACATATCGAAATGATGCTATGACAAGCTGTGAGACATGTGACGCTGGATGGAAACCAAACACTAACAAAACTGCCTGTGGTAAGATAACTTTAAATCTTATATTATTGTTATGTTTTAAATTCAATTTAACTGCGCTACAGAATGGTAAATTGTATACAGTATTTGAGACTTGGACCCCCGAGCAAACGATAGTGTAGTTATATTTGAGGTTGCTTGAAAGGGTTCGGGTTGGGACAGAAAAATTAAATCGCGGAACTGCGGAAGAGAACATAAGAAACCGTCAAAATAACCCTTATTAATCAGTTTAACGTGATTTAATATGACATATCGACAGTGAGCTGTACGGGACTGAATGCTGAGTGGAGAACTGCGATCAGAACAACAACACAGTTCCCAGTAGTCCCAGGAACCGTGGTGAAAGTGAATTGTATTGAATCCAGAGCTCTCAATAAAGGGAGCAGCGAGGTGACCTGCACCTCAGGAACGGAATTTATTTTCGATTTTAATGAACCCGAGTGTATGAATACAGGTATAATTGTAGAATCAGATATGCTAAATGACCATAGCATCTCTACAAAAGGATAACTAAACACTTCATATAACCAGGGTAGTATCAGCATAACCGACAAAAGGGGGTAAAATAATGTCGTAATGCTGTAATGGGGAGAGTTGGTTAATGGTTATATTACTAAAGAAAACTGATTTAATTTAATCTTACAGTTGATGGGCTATGACAAATAGCTCAGATGATACTGCAATCTAACTTAGATATCTAAATAAGAAAATGTATGTTTGAGTTTTCTGAGTGGAAAAGTATGACAGCAGAAACCCAATACCCAAAAGTCCCCAGAAAAGTTATCGAGGTAACCTGCTCTGAGATCTCGACACAGGGAGCAGCATACAAAGCAAAATAAAATGTAAAATCAATTTAAATTCAAAAATGTAACAAAAGAATGCATTTTCATTCAACATAGTAAAACACTTTGTTTCATAAATTCATTAAATGTAAACTAAAACACTTAATACAATCGTAAGATGTACGTAGAATCCAGCTCAATTTTACAGCATAAACCCTTGATGATATAGTCTAGCAAATATTAGAAACTAACCGCAAATCCGGTGATTTCCATTTAAAATGACAAAAACCAGAAGATCTTAATAAAGTCTAATTTTAATCTTCTCCTATCTCAAGTTATTAATTAACTACCCCAGGAACAATGACGATGATGTATAAAGTCTATACGAATGTCGACAGAATAGAGATGAACAGGAAGAAAGTGAGAGAATATCAGCTCCAATTAATCTATGAGAATTCAAGGTTAGTAAGAAAAATGTTTGTTTTTTTCGTCATATACTGCAACACTTCTATTTTGCTGAATTCCTAAAATTCAATTGCTGTTTGATACACACATTGATATTATCTAACTTATTTTGACCTTGACTGTGAACAAATTTACTTTCGCATTTTGAACATGAACCGTGCTGATTACCAGAAATTACATGCACAATACCAGAAATAATGTGTCACTCAGCAATCAAATCACTATTTTAGAATACAGATTACAGAAACGAGCTTAATGGCATTGATAAGTGATGAATACCCTGAAAAAAGACACATAACTCCATCACTGTGAGACATATTTGTGTTTTTAAACATTCATAAAAATTATTCAATTTAAATAAATATTATTTATAAATATGTATTTAACATTAAACAAAATTCAAAATCTATTCAAAGATTTAACAAAGGTTTGATGTATTGCTATAATTTCATATTACAACAATTTGTTTCAGACCCTTACTCAGTAGGAACGAACCTTTCAACTGAAAAGATGTGAATCCTTTGTTGACCATTTTATGAGCTGTGAGCAGTAAGTACAAGAAGCGGAGGGTTACTCTTTTCGTCGAAATCTTTCAAAAAACTGCTCAATCAATATCCAAAAAATTTTAACATTATTAGGCTTATTTTAATACTTCTCATACAAAGTTACAACAAAGTCTTCATGTTATGAAACCTGGGTTTGGACAGGATAATATTACCCGCCTAAAATATTTCCATCGCGTTACATAATACTCAATAAATGTAATAGATTTGTAGTGTTGTAATTAGTTTTGCTGCTGAAGTGTATCCAGCCCTAATATATAACAACCTTAGAAAAGCAAACTTACTTACTTTCGTTTTTAAACCTACTTTCAGCTTTTATCAGCAGTTACAATTACGGTACGTACCTATACCTAATACGTAGAATCTAGTTAATTGTAATAACATACACCATTGATAGCTTGGTGATATTGTCTAGCAAATATTAGAAACTGACTGGAAATCCGGTGCTTTCCATTTCAAATGGCAAAAGCGAGAAGATCTTTATATCGTCAATTAATGATAATTTACTCTTATTTTAAGTTATTAATAACCAACTCCAGGAACGAAGACGATGCTGCATAAAGACTATACGGATGTTCAACAGAGAGGATATCAGCTTCAACCAATTAATGAGAATTGAAGGTTAGTAAAAAATGCCCCTTTTTAAGTGCTTTTTCGTGATAACACTTCTATTGTGCTGAATTCCTAAAATTCACTTGCTGTTTGATACACACATTGATATTATCTAACTTATTTTGAACTTGACTGTGAACAAATTTACTTTCGCATTTTAAACATGAACTGTGCTGATCACCAGAAATTACATGTACAATACCAGAAATAATGTGTCACTCGGCAATAAAACCACCATTTCAGAATACAGATTACAGCAACGAGCTTCATGGCATTGATAAGTGATCAATAGTTACCCTGAAAAAGACACATAACTCCATCACTGTGAGACATATTTGTGTTTATAAACATTTATAAACATTATTCAATATTAAATACATGTTATTTATAAATATGTACTTAACATTAAACAAAATTCAAAATCTATTCAAAGATTTAACAAAGTTTTGATGTTTTGCTATTATATCATATTATAACAATTTATTTCAGACTCTTACTCAGTAGGAACGAACCTTTCAACTTACATAACAAAATGTGAAACCTTTGTAAACATTGTTAGGCAGCTGCGAATAGTAAGTACAAGAAGTGAAAAATATTCTTCTCGTTTAAATTTTTCTACAAACTGTTCAATAATTATTATTTCATGAAATATGATCATTTCTAGTTTAACATTCGAACACGAAATGTGGTGTTTACCAAAAACTACATAATAACAAATTCTTGTCACTCAACCATTTCAGAATCCAGCAACGAGCCTCATGATATTGAAACGAAGATCACGAGAAAAGACACAGACCTCCGCCACTGAGATACTGCTGTAAGTCCTTATACTAAGCTACAGATAATTTTGAAAAATTCAACACAGATTATCCATATTTTCTAGGAATTCATTTTTCATCAATACTTAAAGTTAATAAATTAATTTAAAGCATCGACTGTGCACCATTCAATGAATAGTGTTGATAAAATCATTATGATTAATATAAAACAGTCTCCAGAGTTCAGTCTACAGAGATTTATAAGGGTAGGGTGAGCCAATCACATCAACTCTTTTCTCGGTTTGGACGTTTCTGTTTGTATGTTTCTCGCTACTGAATTTGCAAATTATAATACTAATAGGGTAGTCAGTTCAAGCCAAGGGGAAACGGGGCTAAGGTACAGTGTCCACCATAAAACTGAAAGGTAGCAAAAGTAGGAGTGATAGGGGGAGCAGTCGCCGTTTTCACATAGCCTCGGCAGTCGCGCGCTACTGCAAGCGAGAGGGCTCTGGTTAGAGCAAGTCGCCCTTTATAATAAGACAATACGGTTTAATAAAATGATTTTAATAGTAATGGTAATGAACAAAATGAGGTTTCATTTGACCGAAGAGCCGCTGTTGGAAAAACAGTGAAACGTCCTGTTTAAATCGAGCCATCGTTTCCTATTGCCAAATAAAATTACACATTTCTCATGCTCTCGAAGTTCACTCGATAACTCACTGTCCCTCTCGGCCCCACACAGATTCTCGCAGCTCCTTACTGCTCCACACCGCTCCTCGCTACTTTCTCTTACATTAAATACACGAGCCCGTACTAGATTGTTAAAAGCCGGAAATTGTCTGATCTATTAAGCAGAATTGTCGCAGATAATATGGTAGGCTGCAGCTTTGCAGGTAATAATGTGAGAGTGTTCACTGCACGTGAACTGCACTGTACAGTGTACACTGGTTACCGTCCTCGGTACAGCCACTAGTTTAATAAATCTATACCGTATTTTATAGTGGCGCTCCTTTACCTTTGTATCGTATTTTATAGTTTATTACCTTTGTTTTTCGATTTCGCATATAAAGTCATATTTTATAGTTTAACGTTAGGCATGTTCATTCAATGATTTGTTGCAATGAAGAAATAAAACAAATAATTTGTAAAATAAAATGCTATCTATCAATTCGGCAATGGGCACCCGTCTGAGAATTACAGATTAAGCTGCAATGCATTACTCATGACTTTCAATAACATCAGATCCAAAGTCTGTGACTCTGTATCACTAAGTTTTTCAGTAGGCTGTTCGGTTTATTTTTCACCCTTTTCCGACTTTACCTTGGCTACCGTGGTTACCGTGGTTACCACTGCACCTTGTCTCACTGTACATTAACACATAGATAATGGACATCAAGTTCTTAACGGTTTATGTCGTTAATTACTGTTAATTACTGTTAATGCTATTCTTAATGTTCATCACTATATGAGTATAAGTGGTGTGTTCTCAGTATATTTTTGCAAGGATATTTGAAGATTCGAAATATTAATCGTTTGTTTTAAATCTTTAATAGTAGATTATATATTTTATATGCAACAAGGTCATCGTCAGTGATTTCTGCTAATAATATTGCAATTACTCAGAGATGACATGCCTTGCAACATGTTTTACGATAGCCTGTAAATTGATAGTTTGATCTCAGTATTTACAACAAATCATCTAGCTTGATTGATTCAAAGGGAGAATTAAATTCCTCTGTTACTCAGAGATGATTAACCTAATAACCTAATAACTTGAAAAGAATATACTTAATTTCCAGTGCAATGGCAACTTTATTTCTATTATTTCTCACAGCAACATTAAGATCGTGCCAATCTTGCAACTTCCCTCCATTTTCTTAGCTTTGCCGAATGAGGCTAATAGCTGGTTTTAATATCTTCGTTTTAATCTCTAATCTTTTTTGTGGGAGCAGGTTGTGTCTAATTTTTCTTCAAATTTTTCAACCGGTTTGGCAGTGTGAAAGATATTCAAAATTAGTATTGTAAAGGAATTTCTGTTTTTGTGAATTAAGGACGGTGCTTTGCATTCAGCATACTGCAAGGTCGGCTAAGAGAGCAAATGAGGCCGGTTAATTGTCAGGTAGAGGTTTTTTATTGGAGGAGGAAACATCCAACTAGCAAGTGTACCAACTAGGAAGGGGGGGGGGGGGGGGGGGGGGTGTCGTCTTAGGGGGGCGCCAAATCGTCGTTTGAATGTGGGACAATTTCGAAAACTATTTATTATTTTATGATTATTTATATACTTATGAGAGAACTTCAGGATTCTTGCGGAGGGGCCTAATTCTCACAAATTTGTCACTGGGTGACGACTTAGACCTAAATAGAGTACTGTCAGGTTTTAACACTATTTACGAATTTCCGAACAATTGAAAAAGTTTATACAATTTCTGATCCAGTAATTATTTTTCTGCAAATTTCTATTTTCTACTTAATTTCGCAGCGATGATAGAGATTGAGGAGAACGTAAGTTTGTACATGTTTGCAAGTGGGAGGCACACGAGCGAGCTCGGGATCCTGGTCATGTGGCTCTTCTTCGTACTCTTCCTAGGTTCGTACTCTTCCTAGGTTTGTACTCTTCCTAGGTTCGTACTCTTCCTAGGTTCGTACTCTTCCTAGGTTTGTACCCTAGAGAAAGGGGGTACATGTCATGTGGCTCTTCTTCGTACTCTTCCTAGGTTTGTACCCTTAGAGAGTAGAGAAGGGGGGTACATGTCATGTGGCTCTTCTTCGTACTCTTCCTAGGTTCGTACTCTAGAGAAGGGGGGTACATGTCATGTGGCTCTTCTTCGTACTCTTCCTAGGTTCGTACTCTAGAGAAGGGGGGTACATGTCATGTGGCTCTTCTTCGTACTCTTCCTAGGTTCGTACTCTAGAGAAGGGGGGTACATGTCATGTGGCTCTTCTTCGTACTCTTCCTAGGTTCGTACTCTAGAGAAGGGGGGTACATGTCATGTGGCTCTTCTTCGTATTCTTCCTAGGTTTGTACCCTAGAGAAGGGGGGTACATGTCATGTGGAAGAGAGTGGGGAGGGGGTACATGTCATGTGAGAGAGTGGGGAGGGGGTACAGAGAGGGGGAGGGGGAGGGGTACAGAGAGGGCGATGGGGGTACAGAGAGGGGGATTTAAGAAATTTAATTCTGAACAAAATTCCAAGCTCCATTAATTAGTGGTGTTGCAATTGCACAGTCAATGATCAATATTCTAGACAAATTGTTGATTCGAAAGAAAATTAAATATATTATATTGCGATACGTGTCTCGTGATCAATAATTACTCCTTTATCAATAATCTCATTGTAGATGAGCGAGACTCTTATAATATTAGTTGCCTATTATCTTTATCGTGATATAAATTTCATATCACAATGTTATACCGAGTGGATTGTTGAATAAATATTGCGTTTTTAAAACCTAATAATAATAAAACTTTAATAGTAAAGACGACAATGGGTTAGTTTGCTTGGTTTGATTGGTTAAGAATGGTTATTATCGGTTAAAAACGATCGAATAACCTCCCAGGAAACCTTATTGGCTTGGGCCTATCTCCGAAAGTAAAATATATCGACTTCCGGTTTTCAGCAAAATTTTCGTCCCTTGAAACTTAAGTTAGCTCCCCAGGAGCAAAATTTGGGACAACCTAGGTTTTGAGTGATCCCAAAAAGTCTTATTTTGGGCCGAATAAACGTTCACAACTTTAACTTTGCGGGTTCCAGTCCTCTGATTGGCTGAATTGTGTCACGTGCAGCTTGGACAATGGAATGCGTCAGGCGTGCAACATTTCCAATAAGTTAAAATTGTGTCATAACAAACAACAGGTTACCTAGGTGTTACCCACTCGTTACCTAGGTTACCAAGGTGTTACCCACTCGTTACCTAGGTTACCTAGGTGTTACCCACTCGTTACCTAGGTTACCTAGGTGTTACCAACTCGTTACCTAGGTTACCTAGGTGTTACCCACTCGTTACCTAGGTTACCTAGGTGTTACCCACTCGTTACCTAGGTTACCTAGGTGTTACCAACTCGTATGAATTTATGAATTTATGCAGTAAAGTAAATTAATCTACCTTCCTTTCAGGTACAGGATCTTCTGTAATAACAGCGCTGTCGTGGATCAGGGGGATACTTCTAGGCTTCAACAGAAACAAGTTAGTTAAACTTATAGTGTGTTACCATAGCAACAAGTTAGTTAAACTAGTGTGTTACCATAGCAACAAGTTAGTTAAACTAGTGTGTTACCATAGCATTTAGCAATTAACAATTTAGTTAAACTAGTGTGTTACCATAGTAACAAGTTAGTTAAACTAGTGTGTTACCGTAGCAACAAGTTAGTTAAGCTAGTGTATTACTATAGTAACAAGTTAGTTAAACTAGTGTATTACCATAGTAACAAGTTAGTTAAACTAGTGTATTACCATAGTAACAAGTTAGTTAAACTAGTGTATTACCATAGCAACAAGTTAGTTAAACTAGTGTGTTACCATAGCAACAAGTTAGTTAAACTAGTGTGTTACCATAGTAACAAGTTAGTCATAAACTAGTGTGTTACCATAGTAACAAGTTAGTTAAACTAGTGTGTTACCATAGTAACAAGTTATTTAAACTAGTGTATTACCATAGCAACAAGTTAGTTAGACTAGTGTGTTACCATAGCAACAAGTTAGTTAAGCTAGTGTATTACCATAGCAACAAGTTAGTTAAACTAGTGTATTACCATAGTAACAAGTTAGTTAAACTAGTGTATTACCATAGCAACAAGTTAGTTAAACTAGTGTATTACTATAGTAACAAGTTAGTTAAACTAGTGTATTACCATAGCAACAAGTTAGTTAAACTAGTGTGTTACCATAGCAACAAGTTAGTCATAAACTAGTGTGTTACCATAGTAACAAGTTAGTTAAACTAGTGTGTTACCATAGTAACAAGTTATTTAAACTAGTGTATTACCATAGCAACAAGTTAGTTAGACTAGTGTGTTACCATAGCAACAAGTTAGTTAAGCTAGTGTATTACCATAGCAACAAGTTAGTTAAACTAGTGTATTACCATAGTAACAAGTTAGTTAAACTAGTGTATTACCATAGCAACAAGTTAGTTAAACTAGTGTATTACTATAGTAACAAGTTAGTTAAACTAGTGTATTACCATAGCAACAAGTTAGTTAAACTAGTGTGTTACCATAGCATTTAGCAATTAACAATTTAGTTAAACTAGTGTGTTACCATAGTAACAAGTTAGTTAAACTAGTGTGTTACCGTAGCAACAAGTTAGTTAAGCTAGTGTATTACTATAGTAACAAGTTAGTTAAACTAGTGTATTACTATAGTAACAAGTTAGTTAAACTAGTGTATTACCATAGCAACAAGTTAGTTAAACTAGTGTGTTACCATAGCAACAAGTTAGTTAAACTAGTGTGTTACCATAGTAACAAGTTAGTCATAAACTAGTGTGTTACCATAGTAACAAGTTAGTTAAACTAGTGTGTTACCATAGTAACAAGTTATTTAAACTAGTGTATTACCATAGCAACAAGTTAGTTAGACTAGTGTGTTACCATAGCAACAAGTTAGTTAAGCTAGTGTATTACCATAGCAACAAGTTAGTTAAACTAGTGTATTACCATAGTAACAAGTTAGTTAAACTAGTGTATTACCATAGCAACAAGTTAGTTAAACTAGTGTATTACCATAGTAACAAGTTAGTTAAACTAGTGTATTACCATAGCAACAAGTTAGTTAAACTAGTGTGTTACCATAGCAACAAGTTAGTTAAACTATAACTAGTTTGTTACCATAGCAACAAGTTAGTTAAACTAGTGTATTACTATAGTAACAAGTTAGTTAAACTAGTGTATTACCATAGTAACAAGTTAGTTAAACTATAACTAGTGTGTTACCATAGCAACAAGTTAGTTAAACTTATAGTGTGTTACCATAGCAACAAGTTAGTTAAAGTAGTGTGTTACCATAGTAACAAGTTAGTTAAACTAGTGTGTTACCATAGCAACAAGTTAGTTAAACTAGTGTGTTACCATAGCAACAAGTTAGTTAGACTAGTGTGTTACCATAGCAACAAGTTAGTTAAAGTAGTGTGTTACCATAGCAACAAGTTATTTAAACTAGTGTATTACTATAGTAACAAGTTAGTTAAACTAGTGTGTTACCATAGCAACAAGTTAGTTAAACTAGTGGGCTACATTATTCACTTCGGAATATGGGCCTAATGAGTGAGTAACAATTAGATAATTAAGTTAAATAGTCGAGATAATTGGAAATTATTCCAATAAACATTTGGCCTTTATTGGGCCATTAAAACTTCGTGAAGGCCATGGGTGCTATGCGAAAAAAGGCTTATGAAAAGCCCGTGATAATCAGATGTTCACAAACAGAGCTAGACGCTGTTTGCCAACTGCGGTCGCATACGGCCCATCACGTTTTTCGGCTATCACTTCTGAAACGAAGACGTTAGGATAAAATAAAAACTGTTGCATAAGATAAAACATATGGCCGATACCATGTCTCCCACTCGGCTTACTTGTATTTTTACATAATATGTGCATGTAGATTTTTGAATTCGGTCTACAAAATGACATAAAAAGTGCAAAATCGCCTCAAAAGCGAGTGATTATCACCATAAACTGCGAAAAATTGGTTAAATGGGTCATTAGAGACCCACTAGGACCAAAAAATTGGCAATTGTGGGGCTACACATAAACGATCAAGGCAACACTAAGGTTATGACATTGAATATGGAGGATCAATCTAGTGACCTTCAAAGTCAATCTGGGAAAACCATAGAAAATGTGAATGATTTCATCTACTTAAGCTCCTGGATCGAGAGCACAGTTAAGGAGATAAGGGGTAGAAAAGAAAAATCAGAGGGTGCCCTACATAGCAAGGCCGACCATGTTACTGAAGGAAGTTGGGACAAACTATAAAGAGGAACTGTTAACCCTGATGCGGGACAGGGATATATGGAGGGGGTTATCTGTCGTAGATCGGACTTAGTTCCGACAAAGTAGCAGTAGTAGTTGCTGTGAGGTGACCTAGTGTGTTAAATGGAATCAAAATCGACAAATTCGTCGTCCCTATTGGGTTAAAGTAACGACGCCAACTTTTACTAGATTCGGGGCAGCTCTGATTTTAATGGGTTAAAGTAACGACCCCAACTTTTACTAGATTCGGGGCAGCTCTGATTCTAATGGGTTAAAGTAACGACCCCAACTTTTACTAGATTCGGGGCAGCTCTGATTCTAATGGGTTAAAGTAACGACCCCAACTTTTACTAGATTCGGGGCAGCTCTGATTCTAATGGGTTAAAATAACGACCCCAACTCTTACTAGATTCGGGGCAGCTCTGATTCTAATGGGTTAAAGTAACGACCCCAACTCTTACTAGATTCGAGGCAGCTCTGATTATATTGGGTTAAAGTAACGACCCCAACTTTTACTAGATTCGGGGCAGCTCTGATTCTAATGGGTTAAAGTAACGACCCCAACTTTTACTAGATTCGGGGCAGCTCTGATTATATTGGGTTAAAGTAACGACCCCAACTCTTACTAGATTCGAGGCAGCTCTGATTCTAATGGGTTAAAGTAACGACCCCAACTTTTACTAGATTCGGGGCAGCTCTGATTCTAATGGGTTAAAGTAACGACCCCAACTTTTACTAGATTCGGGGCAGCTCTGATTCTAATGGGTTAAAGTAACGACCCCAACTTTTACTAGATTCGGGGCAGCTCTGATTCTAATGGGTTAAAGTAACGACCCCAACTCTTACTAGATTCGAGGCAGCTCTGATTCTAATGGGTTAAAGTAACGACCCCAACTTTTACTAGATTCGGGGCAGCTCTGATTCTAATGGGTTAAAGTAACGACCCCAACTTTTACTAGATTCGGGGCAGCTCTGATTCTAATGGGTTAAAGTAACGACCCCAACTTTTACTAGATTCGGGGCAGCTCTGATTCTAATGGGTTAAAGTAACGACCCCAACTTTTACTAGATTCGGGGCAGCTCTGATTCTAATGGGTTAAAGTAACGACCCCAACTTTTACTAGATTCGGGGCAGCTCTGATTCTAATGGGTTTAAGTAACGACCCCAACTTTTACTAGATTCGGGGCAGCTCTGATTCTAATGGGTTAAAGTAACGACCCCAACTTTTACTAGATTCGGGGCAGCTCTGATTCTAATGGGTTAAAGTAACGACCCCAACTTTTACTAGATTCGGGGCAGCTCTGATTCTAATGGGTTAAAGTAACGACCCCAACTTTTAATAGATTCGGGGCAGCTCTGATTCTAATGGGTTAAAGTAACGACCCCAACTTTTACTAGATTCGGGGCAGCTCTGATTCTGAACTTAACTATGGTTGACCTCCTATTTCTCGTCCTCATCGTCTTTCCTCGTGGAATTACTGTGGCTGCAGACAGGTTTAGTGGATTATTAATTATTAATCAATTAGCAACTAATATTTGCTGATTTAAGACTTTCCGGACATTTGACTTGATTGACATAATATTATGATTCTATATAAAAGATGTAAACCTTAATTACTTTACATCTCACCCGTAACCCCACCCATTAAACCGTGACGTACTTGCAGATGGGTGTTTGGCTGGTCAGGGTGTGGCTTCTTCCCTCTCGCAGAAGAGTACCTGACCCTGACCCGGACTATTACCTTTCTGGTCTTGTCCCTTTATCCAGTATTCTGCAACATGCCCAGTAGGAACACTGCTGGTATTGTCAGGGTGAGTTACTAGTGGTAACTAGTGGTAACTAGTGGTTACTAGAGGTAACTAGTGGTTACTAGTGGTTACTAGTGGTACCTAGTGGTTACTAGTAGTTACTAGTGGTAACTAGTGGTAACTAGTGGTAACTAGTGGTAACTAGTGGTAACTAGTGGTTACTAGTGGTTACTAGTGGTTACTAGTGGTTACTAGTGGTTACTAGTGGTTACTAGTGGTAACTAGTGGTAACTAGTGGTACCTAGTGGTTACTAGTGGTTACTAGTGGTAACTAGTGGTTACTAGTGGTTACTAGTGGTTACTAGTGGTAACTAGTGGTTAATAGTGGTTACTAGTGGTTACTAGTGGTTACTAGTGGTTACTAGTGGTTACTAGTGGTTACTAGTGGTTATTTTACTTTGTAATATAACGTCAGGTTGTTAATGTTCATTGTAGGTTATAATAGCAGGTTCGTAAAATTGATCTCAATTACGTAATTTCAACTCAATTAGTGAACGTAATTGTCACGTTGGTTACCATGGTAATGGATTCTATAATTGTAACGTTGGTTACCATGGTAATGGATTCTATAATTGTAACTTCTTTTAACAGAGTGGCCTGCTGCTAGCATTTATCTGGTGTCTGGGACTAATTCCCCTCATCACCTCCATCGCATCAGGCTTCGGAATGCACATCGAGTATACGTGAGTCATTGCAACATGAGTTTGTGTTAGTTTTAAGTCTTAATGCTGATTATATTGCATAATATAACGCTGTAATGGTCGGTAAGATTCTAAATACTCCGCAAAACATGCAGGTCCGGATACGGAGGATGTGCAATACACACCACAACGGACACCAACTACAGACCCTCTCTAATCCTCTTCTCCAATCTCATCGTGCAGGGGTTCCTGGTGGTTATCACTACGTGCAGCTCTATCGTTCTCTTCAGAAAGTTAGTGTCTTGTAATTGTTATCACCACGTGCAGCTCTATCGTTCTCTTCAGAAAGTTAGTGTCTTGTAATTGTTATCACCACGTGCAGCTCTATCGTTCTCTTCAGAAAGTTAGTGTCTTGTAATTGTTATCACCACGTGCAGCTCTATCGTTCTCTTCAGAAAGTTAGTGTCTTGTAATTGTTATCACCACGTGCAGCTCTATCGTTCTCTTCAGAAAGTTAGTGTAGCTTGTAATTGTTATCACCACGTGCAGCTCTATCGTTCTCTTCAGAAAGTTAGTGTCTTGTAATTGTTATCACCACGTGCAGCTCTATTGTTCTCTTCAGAAAGTTAGTGTCTTGTAATTGTTATCACCACGTGCAGCTCTATCGTTCTCTTCAGAAAGTTAGTGTCTTGTAATTGTTATCACCACGTGCAGCTCTATCGTTCTCTTCAGAAAGTTAGTGTCTTGTAATTGTTATCACCACGTGCAGCTCTATCGTTCTCTTCAGAAAGTTAGTGTCTTGTAATTGTTATCACCACGTGCAGCTCTATCGTTCTCTTCAGAAAGTTAGTGTCTTGTAATTGTTATCACCACGTGCAGCTCTATCGTTCTCTTCAGAAAGTTAGTGTCTTGTAATTGTTATCACCACGTGCAGCTCTATCGTTCTCTTCAGAAAGTTAGTGTCTTGTAATTGTTATCACCACGTGCAGCTCTATCGTTCTCTTCAGAAAGTTAGTGTCTTGTAATTGTTATCACCACGTGCAGCTCTATCGTTCTCTTCAGAAAGTTAGTGTCTTGTAATTGTTATCACCACGTGCAGCTCTATCGTTCTCTTCAGAAAGTTAGTGTCTTGTAATTGTTATCACCACGTGCAGCTCTATCGTTCTCTTCAGAAAGTTAGTGTCTTGTAATTGTTATCACCACGTGCAGCTCTATCGTTCTCTTCAGAAAGTTAGTGTCTTGTAATTGTTATCACCACGTGCAGCTCTATCGTTCTCTTCAGAAAGTTAGTGTCTTGTAATTGTTATCACCACGTGCAGCTCTATCGTTCTCTTCAGAAAGTTAGTGTCTTGTAATTGTTATCACCACGTGCAGCTCTATCGTTCTCTTCAGAAAGTTAGTGTCTTGTAATTGTTATCACCACGTGCAGCTCTATCGTTCTCTTCAGAAAGTTAGTGTCTTGTAATTGTTATCACCACGTGCAGCTCTATCGTTCTCTTCAGAAAGTTAGTGTCTTGTAATTGTTATCACCACGTGCAGCTCTATCGTTCTCTTCAGAAAGTTAGTGTCTTGTAATTGTTATCACCACGTGCAGCTCTATCGTTCTCTTCAGAAAGTTAGTGTCTTGTAATTGTTATCACCACGTGCAGCTCTATCGTTCTCTTCAGAAAGTTAGTGTCTTGTAATTGTTATCACCACGTGCAGCTCTATCGTTCTCTTCAGAAAGTTAGTGTCTTGTAATTGTTATCACCACGTGCAGCTCTATCGTTCTCTTCAGAAAGTTAGTGTCTTGTAATTGTTATCACCACGTGCAGCTCTATCGTTCTCTTCAGAAAGTTAGTGTCTTGTAATTGTTATCACCACGTGCAGCTCTATCGTTCTCTTCAGAAAGTTAGTGTCTTGTAATTGTTATCACCACGTGCAGCTCTATCGTTCTCTTCAGAAAGTTAGTGTCTTGTAATTGTTATCACCACGTGCAGCTCTATCGTTCTCTTCAGAAAGTTAGTGTAGCTTGTAATTGTTATCACCACGTGCAGCTCTATCGTTCTCTTCAGAAAGTTAGTGTCTTGTAATTGTTATCACCACGTGCAGCTCTATCGTTCTCTTCAGAAAGTTAGTGTCTTGTAATTGTTATCACCACGTGCAGCTCTATCGTTCTCTTCAGAAAGTTAGTGTCTTGTAATTGTTATCACCACGTGCAGCTCTATCGTTCTCTTCAGAAAGTTAGTGTCTTGTAATTGTTATCACCACGTGCAGCTCTATCGTTCTCTTCAGAAAGTTAGTGTCTTGTAATTGTTATCACCACGTGCAGCTCTATCGTTCTCTTCAGAAAGTTAGTGTCTTGTAATTGTTATCACCACGTGCAGCTCTATCGTTCTCTTCAGAAAGTTAGTGTCTTGTAATTGTTATCACCACGTGCAGCTCTATCGTTCTCTTCAGAAAGTTAGTGTCTTGTAATTGTTATCACCACGTGCAGCTCTATCGTTCTCTTCAGAAAGTTAGTGTCTTGTAATTGTTATCACCACGTGCAGCTCTATCGTTCTCTTCAGAAAGTTAGTGTCTTGTAATTGTTATCACCACGTGCAGCTCTATCGTTCTCTTCAGAAAGTTAGTGTCTTGTAATTGTTATCACCACGTGCAGCTCTATCGTTCTCTTCAGAAAGTTAGTGTCTTGTAATTGTTATCACCACGTGCAGCTCTATCGTTCTCTTCAGAAAGTTAGTGTCTTGTAATTGTTATCACCACGTGCAGCTCTATCGTTCTCTTCAGAAAGTTAGTGTCTTGTAATTGTTATCACCACGTGCAGCTCTATCGTTCTCTTCAGAAAGTTAGTGTCTTGTAATTGTTATCACCACGTGCAGCTCTATTGTTCTCTTCAGAAAGTTAGTGTCTTGTAATTGTTATCACCACGTGCAGCTCTATCGTTCTCTTCAGAAAGTTAGTGTCTTGTAATTGTTATCACCACGTGCAGCTCTATTGTTCTCTTCAGAAAGTTAGTGTCTTGTAATTGTTATCACCACGTGCAGCTCTATCGTTCTCTTCAGAAAGTTAGTGTAGCTTGTAATTGTTATCACCACGTGCAGCTCTATCGTTCTCTTCAGAAAGTTAGTGTCTTGTAATTGTTATCACCACGTGCAGCTCTATCGTTCTCTTCAGAAAGTTAGTGTAGCTTGTAATTGTTATCACCACGTGCAGCTCTATTGTTCTCTTCAGAAAGTTAGTGTCTTGTAATTGTTATCACCACGTGCAGCTCTATCGTTCTCTTCAGAAAGTTAGTGTCTTGTAATTGTTATCACCACGTGCAGCTCTATCGTTCTCTTCAGAAAGTTAGTGTAGCTTGTAATTGTTATCACCACGTGCAGCTCTATTGTTCTCTTCAGAAAGTTAGTGTCTTGTAATTGTTATCACCACGTGCAGCTCTATTGTTCTCTTCAGAAAGTTAGTGTAGCTTGTAATTGTTATCACCACGTGCAGCTCTATTGTTCTCTTCAGAAAGTTAGTGTCTTGTAATTGTTATCGCCACGTGCAGCTCTATCGTTCTCTTCAGAAAGTTAGTGTAGCTTGTAATTGTTATCACCACGTGCAGCTCTATTGTTCTCTTCAGAAAGTTAGTGTCTTGTAATTGTTATCGCCACGTGCAGCTCTATTGTTCTCTTCAGAAAGTTAGTGTCTTGTTATTGTTATCACCACGTGCAGCTCTATTGTTCTCTTCAGAAAGTTAGTGTCTTGTAATTGTTATCACCACGTGCAGCTCTATCGTTCTCTTCAGAAAGTTAGTGTCTTGTAATTGTTATCACCACGTGCAGCTCTATTGTTCTCTTCAGAAAGTTAGTGTCTTGTAATTGTTATCACCACGTGCAGCTCTATCGTTCTCTTCAGAAAGTTAGTGTCTTGTAATTGTTATCACCACGTGCAGCTCTATCGTTCTCTTCAGAAAGTTAGTGTCTTATAATTGTTATCACCACGTGCAGCTCTATTGTTCTCTTCAGAAAGTTAGTGTCTTGTTATCACCACGTGCAGCTCTATCGTTCTCTTCAGAAAGTTAGTGTAGCTTGTAATTGTTATCACCACGTGCAGCTCTATCGTTCTCTTCAGAAAGTTAGTGTCTTGTAATTGTTATCACCACGTGCAGCTCTATCGTTCTCTTCAGAAAGTTAGTGTAGCTTGTAATTGTTATCACCACGTGCAGCTCTATCGTTCTCTTCAGAAAGTTAGTGTCTTGTTATCACCACGTGCAGCTCTATTGTTCTCTTCAGAAAGTTAGTGTAGCTTGTATTTGTTATCACCACGTGCAGCTCTATTGTTCTCTTCAGAAAGTTAGTGTCTTGTAATTGTTATTACCACGTGCAGCTCTATCGTTCTCTTCAGAAAGTTAGTGTCTTGTAATTGCTATCACCACGTGCAGCTCTATTGTTCTCTTCAGAAAGTTAGTGTCTTGTAATTGTTATCACCACGTGCAGCTCTATCGTTCTCTTCAGAAAGTTAGTGTCTTGTAATTGTTATCACCACGTGCAGCTCTATCGTTCTCTTCAGAAAGTTAGTGTCTTGTAATTGTTATCACCACGTGCAGCTCTATCGTTCTCTTCAGAAAGTTAGTGTAGCTTGTAATTGTTATCACCACGTGCAGCTCTATCGTTCTCTTCAGAAAGTTAGTGTCTTGTAATTGTTATCACCACGTGCAGCTCTATTGTTCTCTTCAGAAAGTTAGTGTAGCTTGTAATTGTTATCACCACGTGCAGCTCTATCGTTCTCTTCAGAAAGTTAGTGTCTTGTTATCACCACGTGCAGCTCTATCGTTCTCTTCAGAAAGTTAGTGTCTTGTAATTGTTATCACCACGTGCAGCTCTATCGTTCTCTTCAGAAAGTTAGTGTCTTGTTATCACCACGTGCAGCTCTATCGTTCTCTTCAGAAAGTTAGTGTCTTGTCATTGTTATCACCACGTGCAGCTCTATCGTTCTCTTCAGAAAGTTAGTGTAGCTTGTAATTGTTATCACCACGTGCAGCTCTATCGTTCTCTTCAGAAAGTTAGTGTCTTGTAATTGTTATCACCACGTGCAGCTCTATCGTTCTCTTCAGAAAGTTAGTGTCTTGTTATCACCACGTGCAGCTCTATTGTTCTCTTCAGAAAGTTAGTGTCTTGTAATTGTTATCACCACGTGCAGCTCTATTGTTCTCTTCAGAAAGTTAGTGTCTTGTAATTGAGAAACTCTTACTTACACTCACTGCTGACAATGTACACTTAAACTTGCGCGCGCAAATGGACTGTTAAACGAGGTTTCAATCGATCATTTCGCAACAAAATTTTTGTGTACATCGTAGTCGTGCAGCTAACTTATCAGATTTTATTTGAACGGACATTAATTCAAGGTTAGAGGCGCTAGCGTTCATTTTAATGTTCGCTTAAAACTATGTCTGTTCACACAATGTCCGGTCAAATAACGTCCGATAAAGTAGTACAGAGGACAATAAAGCCAATTACGTATCTATCCAATCGTATACAAAAATCTGCTCATGTTTTCCAGAACATTGTTTAATTATTGTGACGTTCCAGAAAATTCTATTCGGCGGGCGCGCGCTACTGCAATGCGCGAGGGGTCTGGTTAGAGGAAAAAAATCTATTCTGTGCAAAATTAATTACCGTTTAATTTAGTCTCCTTGTTTTGTTGTAAATACTATTGAGCCGTTCAACTTCATCAAAATGGCCAACAACTCTAATATTCACCAGGCGTAGGTTAGTTCAGCTACCAAACGAGGCAACAGCACCACCTCAGACTGTATCATGTTGGCTCTGTCTCGGGGCTATCCTAGGTAAGGGCTATCCTAGGTAAGGGCTATCCTAGGTAAGGGGCTAACCGAAGTGAAATGTTGGTAGAATGCAAATGATTGCATATTGATTTTAACCCACTGTCCAGAGTAACTTACTCATTACTAGTAACCACTAGTAACCACTAGTTACCAATAGTAACCATAGTAACCTTCTTCAGGACTGCTGCCCTACATACTAATCTCTCTGTTGTGTATGTTACCTGGTGTTGAGTATGCGGACATGTCCACTAAAGTCAACATGTTCCAACTCTGCTGGTACTACGGGTCCATCCTCCTCACTCCCTTCATCCTATACTGGTTTGTTATTCGTTTCCATCCTCCTCACCCCCTTCATCCTTTACTGGTTTGTTATTCGTTTCCATCCTCCTCACCCCCTTCATCCTTTACTGGTTTGTTATTCGTTTCCATCCTCCTCACCCCCTTCATCCTTTACTGGTTTGTTATTCGTTTCCATCCTCCTCACCCCCTTCATCCTTTACTGGTTTGTTATTCGTTCCCAACCTCCTCGCCCCCTTCATCCTTTACTGGTTTGTTATTCGTTTCCATCCTCCTCACCCCCTTCATCCTTTACTGGTTTGTTATTCGTTTCCATCCTCCTCACCCCCTTCATCCTTTACTGGTTTGTTATTCGTTTCCATCCTCCTCACCCCCTTCATCCTTTACTGGTTTGTTATTCGTTTCCATCCTCCTCACCCCCTTCATCCTTTACTGGTTTGTTATTTGTTTCCATCCTCCTCACCCCCTTCATCCTTTACTGGTTTGTTATTCGTTTCCAACCTCCTCGCCCCCTTCATCCTTTACTGGTTTGTTATTCGTTTCCATCCTCCTCACCCCCTTCATCCTTTACTGGTTTGTTATTCGTTTCCATCCTCCTCACCCCCTTCATCCTTTACTGGTTTGTTATTCGTTTCCATCCTCCTCACCCCCTTCATCCTTTACTGGTTTGTTATTTGTTTCCATCCTCCTCACCCCCTTCATCCTTTACTGGTTTGTTATTTGTTTCCATCCTCCTCACCCCCTTCATCCTTTACTGGGTTGTTATTCGTTTCCATCCTCCCCACCCCCTTCATCCTTTATTGGTTTGTTATTCGTTTCCATCCTCCTCACTCCCTTCATCCTTTACTGGTTTGTTATTCGTTTCCATCCTCCTCACCCCCTTCATCCTTTACTGGTTTGTTATTCGTTTCCATCCTCCTCACCCCCTTCATCCTTTACTGGTTTGTTATTCGTTTCTATCCTCCTCACCCCCTTCATCCTTTACTGGGTTGTTATTCGTTTCTATCCTCCCCACCCCCTTCATCCTTTACTGGTTTGTTATTCGTTTCCATCCTCCTCACCCCCTCCATCCTTTACTGGTTTGTTATTCGTTTCCATCCTCCTCACCCCCTTCATCCTTTACTGGTTTGTTATTCGTTTCCATCCTCCTCACCTCCTTCATCCTTTACTGGTCTATTATTCGTTTCCATCCTCCTCACCTCCTTCATCCTTTACTGGTTTGTTATTTGTTTCAATCCTCCTCACCCCCTTCATCCTTTACTGGTTTGTTATTCGTTTCTATCCTCCTCACCCCCTTCATCCTTTACTGGTTTGTTAATCGTTTCCATCCTCCTCACCCCCTTCATCATTTACTGGTTTGTTATTCGTTTCCATCCTCCTCACCCCCTTCATCCTTTACTGGTTTGTTATTCGTTTCCATCCTCCTCACCCCCTTCATCCTTAACTGGTTTGTTATTCGTTTCCATCCTCCTCACCCCCTTCATCCTTTACTGGTTTGTTATTCGTTTCCATCCTCCTCACCCCCTTCATCCTTTACTGGTTTGTTATTCGTTTCCATCCTCCTCACCCCCTTCATCCTTTACTGGTTTGTTATTTGTTTCCATCCTCCTCACCCCCTTCATCCTTTACTGGTTTGTTATTCGTTTCTATCCTCATCACCCCCTTCATCCTTTACTGGTTTGTTATTTGTTTCCATCCTCCTCACCCCCTTCATCCTTTACTGGTTTGTTATTCGTTTCCATCCTCCTCACCCCCTTCATCCTTTACTGGTTTGTTATTTGTTTCCATCCTCCTCACCCCCTTCATCCTTTATTGGTTTGTTATTCGTTTCCATCCTCCTCACTCCCTTCATCCTTTACTGGTTTGTTATTCGTTTCCATCCTCCTCACCCCCTTCATCCTTTACTGGTTTGTTATTCGTTTCCATCCTCCTCACCCCCTTCATCCTTTACTGGTTTATTATTCGTTTCCATCCTCCTCACCCCCTTCCTCCTTTACTGGTTTGTTATTCGTTTCTATCCTCCTCACTCCCTTCCTCCTTTACTGGGTTGTTATTCGTTTCCATCCTCCTCACCCCCTTCCTCCTTTACTGGTTTGTTATTCGTTTCTATCCTCCTCACCCCCTTCATCCTGTACTGGTTTGTTCCTAGCGTTTCAACTAGAAATACTGTGAATCTTTTTTTCTGTTCTTGTTATCATCCGAGATCTTAATCGCCAATTATATTCAGATTATGAGCATACTTGATACTTGTGTAAACCCGGCCTTCACTGGCGCTGTTAAAATTTGAAACGGTGCAAAACTGCAACCCTGCTCAATCACAAACTCGCTTAAACAATATTTGAGATAGAAGAACCGAAAACAAAACTATGAAACATAACCAATAGGGACGAAGAGTTATAACTCAAAATAATAAATTAAAATAAGTGGTTTGGAAATTATACGCGAACTATCAGAATTGTTAACAAGATTTTTTTCCTGTAGGGTTTCCCTCTGAAAATGTAACATTTGTTTTTCCAGGGTGGATCATAACTACAATCAGTATTTCCGGTATCTTGTGCTTGGAAAGGACGCCGTGGATGATAAACGAGTTCTTGCGAAGGTAACCACTAGTAACCACTAGTAAGTAGTAACCACTAGCAACCACCAATAACCACTAGCAACCACTAGCAACCACTAGTAACCACTAGCAACTACTAGTAACCACTAATAACCACTAGTAACCACTAGGAACCACTAATGACCACTAGCAACCACTAGTAACCACTAGCAACCACTAATAACCACTAGCAACTACTAGCAACCACTAGTAACCACTAGCAACCACTAGTAACCACTAATAACCACTAGTAACCACTAGTAACCACTAGTAACAACTAGCAACCACCAGTAACCACTAGCAACCACTAGTAACCACTAGTAACAACTAGCAACCACTAGTAACCACTAGCAACTACTAACAACCACTAATGACCACTAGCAACCACTAGTAACCACTAGCAACCACTAGTAACAACTGGCAACCACTAGTAACCACTAGCAACTACTAGCAACCACTAGCAACCACTAGCAACCACTAGTAACCACTAATAACCAATAATAACCATTAGCAACCAATAATAACCACTAGCAACCAATAATAACCACTTATAGCAACCAATAATAACCACTAGCAACCACTAGCAACCACTAGTAACCACTAGCAACCACTAGCAACCACTAGTAACCACTAGCAACCACTAGCAACCACTAGCAACCAATAATAACCACTTATAGCAACCAATAATAACCACTAGCAACCAATAATAACCACTAGCAACCAATAATAACCACTAGCAACCACTAGCAACCACTAGTAACCACTAGCAACTACTAGCAACCACTAATGACCACTAGCAACCACTAGTAACCACTAGCAACCACTAGCAACCACTAGCAACCAATAATAACCACTTATAGCAACCAATAATAACCACTAGCAACCAATAATAACCACTTATAGCAACCAATAATAACCACTAGCAACCACTAGTAACCACTAGTAACCACTAGTAACCACTAGCAACCACTAGCAACCACTATTAACCACTAGTAAACACTGGCAACCACTAGTCCTAATGATTAGTTGTTGCTTGTTTTCCCAAAGAGTGTTCAACTGCAATCAAGTAGGAGCATTATATTTCAAACGAAACACTTAAATTGGCGGGCAAACGATCTGCTTATTGATATTATGTAGAAAAAATACCAATCCTCAGTGTCAAGTAAGAATAATGAATTTTAGATATATTTGATACAAGCTAGAAACGCCATTTTTCGACGTGAGGAGAGTTAGGACTCCTCCAACTACATTAAATCAATTCCTTCTGTAACGTCCTGAATAAATATAGTTACGAAAACAAAATTTATTGAACATTTCAAAACATCACTGAACACCAAAATATATTACTAATGGAAAAATAAAACAAAAGAACAAATAGTAATAAATCAAAACAAATATCAACATAATATAACATAATAGCAAAATAACAAAATAACAAAACAACAAAACACACAATATTTGAAGAATGACTCAAAATCGAAAAATATCAAATTTACTCTTTCATATGATATGTTTAATAAAATCCTTTTTATCGATTTAAATTATGGTCAAGTGACAGGATACAAAAAATTTTCAAAATCTTCAAAAAGTTTTCATACGATACATTTGGTTACTAAGTTCAGAATGCTTTCAATTCATACGATACATTTGGTTACTGAGTTCAGAATGCTCCCAAGTCATACGATACATTTGGTTACTGAGTATTGGGTTTTATTTATTTATAGCGTGATTTTGAAACACCTGGGGGTTTAATTTTCGGGAAACGAATAATTTATTCCTTAGCGACTATTTCTAACATTATTGTCATAAATTATTGATAATCTCGATCTCAGACAGATCATGGAGGTTAATAAATTCCTCTAAAAAACTCATTAATGTTCATATCAATCCCCAACCGGATATTATCTAACTATCAGTAATCCCCAGAAATTAAATTTCTTCATCATTTGTGAAAAGATAACAAATTATTTGTGGATGTTTGTTACCATGGTTACAGTGTTTGTTACCATGGTTACAGTGTTTGTTACCATGGTTACAGTGTTTATTACCATGGTTACAGTGTTTGTTACCATGGTTACAGTGTTTATTACCATGGTTACAGTGTTTGTTACCATGGTTACAGTGTTTGTTACCATGGTTACAGTGTTTGTTACCATGGTTACAGTGTTTTTTACCATGGTTACAATGTTTGTTACCATGGTTACAGTGTTTATTACCATGGTTACAGTGTTTGTTACCATGGTTACAGTGTTTGTTACCATGGTTACAGTGTTTATTACCATGGTTACAGTGTTTGTTACCATGGTTACAGTGTTTGTTACCATGGTTACAGTGTTTGTTACCATGGTTACAGTGTTTGTTACCATGGTTACAGTGTTTGTTATCATGGTTACAGTGTTTGTTACCATGGTTACAGTGTTTGTTACCATGGTTACAGTGTTTTTTACCATGGTTAAAATGTTTGTTACCATGGTTACAGTGTTTGTTACCATGGTCACAGTGTTTGTTACCATGGTTATAGTGTTTGTTACCATGGTTATAGTGTTTGTTACCATGGTTACAGTGTTTGTTACCATGGTTACAGTGTTTGTTACCATGGTTGCAGTGTTTGTTACCATGGTCACAGTGTTTGTTACCATGGTTATAGTGTTTGTTACCATGGTTATTATGTTTGTTACCATGGTTACAGTGTTTGTTACCATGGTTACAGTGTTTGTTACCATGGTTACAGTGTTTGTTACCATGGTTACAGTGTTTTATACTATGGTTACAGTGCTTGTTACCATGGTTATAGTGTTTGTTACCATGGTTACAGTGTTTGTTACCATGGTTACAGTGTTTGTTACCATGGTTACAGTCACTCCACGTAGTCTGAGAGGCTCTCTTTTATTTTAAATATGGTTCATCTTATACATAATATGTTATGTTATATGGCGAGCATTTTTATATCGAATAAAGGTGTGGTCTTAGTAGAAAGCTACTGATCGAGTGTCCGAACTCCTTTTCTTTGTAGCACAAACAATTTATATTTATTATTTCCCACCAGAAAAGATTCCAGTAACATTTCCTGTATCTAGAAAATTTCAACATCAAATCGAATCTTATGTTCATCCCAATAATAATACCTGCGCCAATAAATAATTTAATTCCATGTCAATTACAGTCATATTACCTGTCTGGTATTGCAATTAATAATTGAATCTCAGGTTAATGACGTTTGGTTTTCATCCAAGTACAACTACTCTGCAAACTCAAGTGGCCAGCTCCTAGCACAAGTTAACGATGACCTCAGAATGAGCGTAAACTTTAGGTAGATTTTAATAGTTTAGGTAGACTTCAGGTAGATTTTAATAGTTAATGTGGACTTTAGGTAGATTTTAATAGTTAATGTGGACTTTAGGTAGACTTTAGGTAAAGGTATTTGTCAATGTTATTGAAGGAAGTTGAGAAAAACTTTAAAGAGGAATATCTTTAATACGGAAAGTGTTGGCTTATCTGGCGTAGATCAGTTTTTCTGATTTTAGAAAGTTGTAGTAGTTTAACTAGACTTAAGATAGACTTAAGATAGACTTAAGGTAGTCTTTAGATAGACTTTAGGTAAACTTTAGGTAGACTTTTGGTAGACTTTAGGTAGACTTTAGGTAGACTTCAGTTAAACTTTAGGTAGACTAGGTAGTCTTAAGATAGACTTTAGGTAGACTTTAGGTAGACTTCAGGTAGACTTTAGCCTTAGGTAGACTTAAGGTAGACTTTAGGTAGACGTTAGGTAGTCTTTAGGTAGACTTTAAGTTGATTTTAGGTAAACTTCAGGTAAACTTCAGGTAGACTTTAGGTAGACTTTAGGTAGACTTTAGGTAAAGGTAGACTTTAGGTAAACTTCAGGTAGACTTTAGGTAGACTTTAGATAGACTTTAGGTAGACTTTAGGTAAACTTCAGGTAGACTTAAGGTAGACTTTAGGTAGACTTAAGGTAGACTTTAGGTCGACTTTAGGTAGACTTTAGCCTTAGGTAGACTTAAGGTAGACTTTAGGTAGACTTTATGTAGTCTTTAGGTAGACTTTAAGTTGATTTTAGGTAAACTTCAGGTAAACTTCAGGTAGACTTTAGGTAGACTTTAGGTAGACTTTAGGTAAAGGTAAACTTTAGGTAAACTTCAGGTAGACTTTAGGTAGACTTTAGGTAGACTTTAGATAGACTTTAGGTAGACTATAGGTAAACTTCAGGTAGACTTAAGGTAGACTTTAGGTAGACTTTAGGTAGACTTTAGATAGACTTTAGGTAGACTTTAGGTAGACTTCAGGTAGACTTAAGGTAGACTTTAGGTAGACTTTAGGTAGACTTTAGGTAGACTTTAGGTGGACTGAAATAGATATTGTATTGGGAGAATACATATTTAACTTATGATATTTGACAATCGTCCATGGGGATATAAAACATAACGAGTCTTTTTTAGGCAAAGTATGGCTATCAAAGGGTTTAGAGCTGTAAAAATTATGGAGAATTATAGCTAAATTTTGCTGTTTTTATTAAAGTTTTACAGTAAAACTTTAATTTTGGCTCTTCTTAATCTCTTGCTAAAATCGGCAAGTTTCCATAAATGAAATTTTATTATCGGCGCTGATAATGATTTACTCCATATTCCATATTTAATTGTTATTCTTTATAAAGACATAATGTTGAACTGTCAGACCTCATTTTGATAAATGTTCTGTGAAAAATAAAATTAAACGAAAACGAAAAACTGAGTATAGACATTGAAAGTCCTTGTTTTATGTTTTAGAAATAGTGCCATCAGACTAAAACCGATATAATCAAGTCCAGATGAACTTTATAATAGTGGATGGCAAAACTTAAAATTAGAATCAAAATGTTTATTGAATTGATGTCTGTATTCGTGCAAATTATTGTGTTATTTCATTTGTAAATGATTATTGTAATTGATTATAATTATAATGATCATTTGTAATTAATTATTGTAAATAAACAATTAAACGCGTATGTTGATTTATGATTAAATAGGGGTAATAGCATACAAATTCAAATAAATAGAACAAATATTAAAATAATCATACAACAATGACAAATAGCGAGTCGAGTTCAAAAAGTTACATTTTCCAAAACCACCAACATACATTTTTTCAATCACTGATCCCGTCGATAGATAGATCGAATAAAGATGAAGCAGAATGACAGGCTGAGCGCCGCCCAATAAGATCGTCACATCCACAAAGTTGACTTCTTCCATGAACAAGAATGAAATGTAAAACCACCGCTTACCTGGCACACCAGTCCCTGTGCGCGGCGCTATTTTCAACCTTCCTGTACAGAGAGGAGCGAGCAATAGACTAGCAAGCTAGGTAAAACCCCCGCCACCATGGCGAGTAAAGCAAGGGACCCCATATCAGAGAGTTTGGTCTCGTAGCTGGGAGAGCTCAGTGACAGCATCAGTAATAGATCTGGAGCTTGGGGAGGTAGAGGAGGAGGAGGGGGAGGTCTTTCCTGATCCTCGTCTCTCTTCCTTCTGCAGCCGTTTCTCCCTCATCCGTCTGTTCTTGAACCAGTTACAGATCTGCAGGTAGTCCATCTCACACACGTCTGCTAAATGTTTCTTCTCCTCGTTAGACGGGTACTGGTCCACTGAGAAGGCTATAGCTAGCAGCCTTCTAGCGGACTGTTTGAGGTTGTAACTGGTGGTCTCCCCATTCCACACGCTAGCGGGGTAGGGGAACCTCTTTCTTAGTCTGTGCCTATCAACTGCTGTCAGGGGTGTCTTCTTGCTGGCTGCGTCTAGTGGAGATTGGGGTTAGTAATTTAGTAAATTATCAATATCTATTACTTGTTTGTTAGTGATCTGGAAACAACCAAGAAAAAATATAAAAGAAAACAAACGTTAATATTAATTAATAAAAGATATACTTGAGAAAATAACATACGTTGAGTGTAGAGGCAGTGAAGCCAGAGCTGCTGTACTCCGGTGTGGTCCTGGTCCCGGAACTGGCTGCTCGTCACGAACTCGAAGAACTTTCCAAACTGTCCGGAAGTAGCTAGGAACTGGGCTACCATGCAGTTCTTGTGTAGGTCAGAGTTGGTCTGGTACACCTGGGATCTCTGGTTCACCTGAGTATTTGTTATTAGAGATCAGCTAGTTACAACGGTAACAAGCACCGTTATATTTTATATACTGCTAACAAGTGTGGTAAGGTTAAATATACCCCCCACGTTAATTGTTTGTTTTGTTTTGAAACCCCACGGTGGAGGTTGGCGTGTGCCGCAATTTATTAATCAATGGTTATTACATAAATGAAATTATAGAAGTCACACTAAAATATAATAATGTAAAATAAAATATATTAAAATAAAAGCCCTACTAAAAGTACTATATAACTAACGGTCTGCAAAACTGGATGAAGTCGCAATTTGTAAACATGCTAATTACTATTTAATAATAATAGATAAAAAGTTTTGCGCGGCAGATGTAAATTCGGCATTGCATAATGGCAGTGAAATTAAAATGATATGTTGTTGATAAAAGATCATAGTCATTTGTCGCGAGTGATCTTTCTTTACGTGTTGTCGCTTACTTATAACTCGGTGCTGTAGTCTATTTGCGAGCGCCCTTCTCTTTGAGACTTTCTTAGCCCAGGTATACTATAAAGTAAGAAATTTGGCCAATTTTCATCGTCTCCTGAGCTTTGCAGCTTGAGGAGTTCGCGCTTAGCTGAATTTTTAAAGATTTCAATTGGAAAGGTAGAACTTGGAATAGTTATATCCTTACTTTGTTTTGTAATAGAGAGCATGGGTCCTTTGAAGAAAAGAGTATTTCTAAATGTTGGGCCGTTGTAAGTTGTGAACCAAGAAAGGTTATGTTCGTATGTGGAATTATAGGTGGGAATATCGTGAGGGAAAATTTCTTTGATGGATTTAGGGAGAAGGCTTGGCATGTTCCTTACTTTGTGTAGTAGAATAAGAGCGTTTTTTACAATGACGCTATGGACTGTTAGGATATTATGCAATCTAAACGCACTTTTTGTGTGCTCCGGGGGATTGCCGTCTTTATATCTATAATTTACATATCCTGACATAACAGCTCTAATTCCCTGCTTTTGCTTGGTGAACAGAGATTCAATGTGACATTTTGAGGCAAATCCCCACACTAAAGAACAGAAATTTAGATGGGATTGGATAAGGCTTTGGAAAATGTTTAGGCGGGCTTTGATAGGTAGAAGGTGCTTTAGCTTATACATAACTCCGAGGTAGCGACCCATCTTTATTCTAACTGCCGTAATGTGTTTTTGCCAAGTGAGCTTTTCGTCTAGGATCACTCCTAAAAATCTTGCTTCAGTCTTACGTTCGATTACAGTGTTGTCAATGGACAAATTAAAGCCGCTGAAGTCGATTCTTTTTCTAGTGAAAATCATGTAACACGTCTTTTTTACATTTAAAGATAGCCCATTAGCACCTACCCAATCTACAAGACGTGAAATTAGCTGATTAGCTTTTAATTGTATTTCTTCTAGGGTGGTTCCACTAATCAATATGTTTGCGTCGTCGGCATAAAGGATGAACTTTGCAAAATCACTAATTCCAGGTAGGTCGTTTATATAAATTACAAATAAGAGAGGTCCTAAAATGCTACCCTGAGGTACGCCGTAAACTATGGGCATGCTAGAAGAGCAAGTTCCGTTTAAAGTTACGTATTGAGATCGATTACAAAGGTAAGATCTAAACCATTCGTGCGCGACTCCCCTGATCCCATAATGGTCAAGCTTCTTAAGCAAAGTCTCATGATCAAGCACGTCAAAGGCTTTACTGTAATCGAGCAGGAGCAGTAGGGAAATTTGTTTCTTATTCAGAGAGTGTAGTATAGAATTTTGGGCATTGAGCAGTGCATGTTCACACGACCATCCTGGCCGAAATCCGTATTGATTTTCGAAAAGAGAATCGTTCTTATCTAAAAATTCTAAAACACGAGCATGCATAAGTTTCTCATAAATTTTCGAGAATGATCCCAAAAGAGAGATCGGCCTATAATTAGCTACTTCCAATTTTGAACCACCTTTGTGGATAGGAACGACTTTCGCAGTTTTTAGAGCATTTGGGAAGGTACCACTGGAGAAAGAACAGTTAATGACATTAGCTAGTGCCCTGGTAAAGTTTTCGCAGCTATTTGCAATTTTCAATGGCTCAATTTTACAATCGAGTGTGGACTTGTTCTTAAGCCCTGATATTATCTTTTGGACTTCACCGTGTGATGTAGGCTTAAGAAACATCGAGTTACTACACGAAGCCTTAAGAAAATGCTTGAAACCACCTGGGTCAAAGGTTCGACGGGCAGCGATTTGCCTCTTGATACTGGCTGCAATACCGGAGAAGTAGCCGTTAAATTTCTCAGCGACTGCCAGATCGGAGCTTATAATCGTGCCATCGTCGTCCTTCAGACGGGTGTGTCCGAACTTTTTTCTGTTACGGTTCAGGAGGCCGTTGATAATTTTCCATTGACTTTTAGAGCAGTTTTGGTATTTGTCAAACATTTTTTTATAGTACTTTTCTTTGGCTAGATTCACATGTTTGTGACAAAACTTTTTCATTTTATCATACGCGTCGCAGTTTTTTTGTGATGGATTTATAGTTTTTTCAAAAAAAAGTAATTTCTTGCGGTTGCATGCCGCCTCAAGCCAGGGTAAGATCCAAGGCTTTGGGTCAGCTCTTTCGAATTTTCTTCTCGAACTGTCGCGCTTCAGGGGGTATGCAGTATTGTAGTGTTTCTTGTACGTTTGATAGATGGAATTGTATTGTTCATCAGCGCACGTTGAGGAGGTAGCATCATCCCAGGTCTCACTTACAATAAGCTCTTTGAATTTAGCATGATTAGCTTCGTTAAATACACGGGCCTCTAATTTCAAGCTAGTGTTGTTGTTCTTTACACGTTGACTACGGAATCGCTCGTTCAAACTAGGTGTGGCTCCTAAACTAATGGTCGTGCTAACCGCGAGATGATCTGACATATCCAACGTCACGACATTACAACTAATAACGTTGGTCACGTGATTAGTATACACGTGATCAATAAGCGTTGCACTGTGGTCAGTTACCCTGGTAGGCTTGGAGACAGTCTGGGCAAACCCATATTTTTCTAGTAAGCTTATAAGATCCTGGCTGTAAGCGTCGGTATCGTATTTTATAAGATCAATATTTGCATCACCCAGGAAGACTATCTGCTTTCTGGAGTGTCTATCAATTAATGTCAGGTTGGTATTTTAGAACCATGTAAAAAGTACCAAGAGACGAATAACAAGTAAAAGTAGGATGTAAGCAGAAGTAAAATCTAAGACTGGTTCTTGTTAACAAACCTCGTCAGGAGGAGAAAGCTGCTGAGCGGGGCTGAACCGGGGCAGGAAGGTGGAATCTGAGTAACCAGGGTAACCAGAGGAGACTTGTTGGTAGGGGGACAGGTCCGGGGGAGAGGGATAGTCGTAGTGTTGGGGCAGGGAGAGGGAGGGTTGAGAAACTGATGGAGTGAGTACGCTCTGGGAACCCTGCTGGGACAATTTAGCGATTAGCGGATTATAACTTTGTTACTGTTGGTTCAATTTGATACGTGAGTTTAAAATCACAATATCGGCATTACTTTAAAATAGGAAAGCTCGGAAATTTGAGCAAAGTTGTCCTAAAAGAAGTTGTTGTACAGGAAATGTATACTGACTCATGAAAAAGCTAAATAACTTGATTCACCATGAGGGCTGAAGGGTTAACTGGAATCTGATATCCAGCCGAGCAATCACGAATCGGATATTGTGGGACTGATGCGAATTGTTCCGGAGATCCCTTGAACCGCTGATCCATCAACGGAGAACCGTCTGAAAAAGCCTCAATCTGACTTGGTGATCTGTTTTCAGTTTGAGGAGAGCTATAATGTCCAGATAGAGGAGACCGAGCACCACATGGCCCATCCTGAGGGGACCCACCCTCGCACGGTACAGTTCCTGGAGATCCTCCGCAATAAAGTCCGGATTTGTCGACGTCCTGAAAACCACTGGGGTAAGATCCAGGAATATTGACGAGATGGTCGGACTGATGTGGGTAGTAGGATTCTGGGTGAGAGTCTGGGTAGAGTGGGATAACTGTGGGAGCTTGATCGTACGGTTGGTAGTATTCAGAGCAAGCACCGGTCTGAGGTTCAGCAAAGGAGATAAGAGTGTTCATCGAATAAGATTTATCGTTAACAAAGAGTGAAATCGAATCAAAACTGTTATTGTAACTGCAACCAATCAATGGAATTAGTAAACTGAGTGACTAACTTTTCACTTAGCCTATATAAACTCCCTTAACGAGGTGAACGTTCCCAGTGCCGAGGTACCCCTCCCTGCCTCAACCCTCAATCAACCCGTCCCCTACATGCTGGTAACGACTCTGTCGGGACTGGGTGACGAACATGTTCCCAGGACGCCGGCACTCCGCCTCCGTCTCTTGTTCCTGATCTCGCTGGTCACGTGACAATTATCTGGCCTCTGATTGGTCTGTTCCAGAGCACGTGACACAACAGCGTCCAATCAGAGATCAACATGACTGGTTGGACTGGTTGCAGAGTGGAGGTCAGGTGACTGGATGACGAGGGGGCGGGGGTCAATTAACTGAGAATCAGGGGACTGACATGTTTTGATGCAGATTGGAAAACTATATCACCTCCCACTCACAAACACATCAACGATTATCAACCAAGCTTTACCCAAACAGGGTTTTGATATTGACATTTAAAATGTACTCTTTAGAGAGTCCTGGATAAATTCGTGTCAATCATTAAATTTTATGACAATTTATAAATGAAAAGGAATGATCATTGTAAATGAACAAGAAAAAGCGTATTTTAATAAATAATCAAATAGTGTTAATAACATATAAATTCAAATAAATACACCAAATATACAAATAACTATATAAAAAAGCTTATGCCTTCAATAAGAAACCCAAGGTCACCGTTTCCAGAAACACCTATCATCATTATACCATTATACAACTAAATGTTTTCAATCGCTGATCCCGTCTCTAGATCGTTACATCCACAAAGTTCACTTCTTCCATGAACAGGAATGAAACGTAAAACCCCCGCTTACCTGGCACACCAGTCCCTGTGCGCGGCGCTATTTTCAAGCTTCCTGTACAGAGAGGAGCGAGCAATAGACTAGCAAGCTAGGTGAAACCCCCGCCACCATGGCAAGTAAAGCAAGGGACCCCATATCAGAGAGTTTGGTCTTGTAGCTGGGAGAGCTCAGTGACAGCATCAGTAATAGATCTGGAGCTTGGGGAGGTAGAGGAGGAGGAGGGGGAGGTCTTTCCTGATCCTCGTCTCTCTTCCTTCTGCAGCCGTTTCTCCCTCATCCGTCTGTTCTTGAACCAGTTACAAATCTGCAGGTAGTCCATCTCACACACGTCTGCTAAATGTTTCTTCTCCTCGTTAGAGGGGTACTGGTCCACTGAGAAGGCTATAGCTAGCAGCCTTCTAGCGGACTGTTTGAGGTTGTAACTGGTGGTCTCCCCATTCCACACGCTAGCGGGGTAGGGGAACCTCTTTCTTAGTCTGTGCCTATCAACTGCTGTCAGGGGTGTCTTCTTGCTGGCTGCGTCTAGTGGAGAAATGGGGTTAAGAATTTATTAAATTATCAATATCTATTACTTGTTTTTTAGTGATCTGGAAACAACCAAGAAAAATATAAGAAAAACAAACGGTACTATTAATTAATTAAAGATATACTTGAGAAAATAACATACGTTGAGTGTAAAGGCAGTGAAGCCAGAGCTGCTGTACTCCGGTGTGGTCCTGGTCCCGGAACTGGCTGCTCGTCACGAACTCGAAGAACTTTCCAAACTGTCCGGAAGTAGCTAGGATCTGGGCTACCATGCAGTTCTTGTGGAGGTCAGAATTGGTCTGGAACACCTGGGATCTCTGGTTCACCTGAGTATTTGTTATTAGAGATCAGCTAGTTGCAACGGTAACAAGCACCGTTATATTTTATATACTGTTAACAAGTGTGGTAAGGTTAAAACTACCCCACGTTAATGTCGGGTTGGTATTTTAGAACCATGTAAAAAGTACCAAGAGGCGAATAACAAGTAAAAGTAGGATGTAAGCAGAAGTAAAATCTAAGACTGGTTCTTGTTAACAAACCTCGTCAGGAGGAGAAAGCTGCGGAGCGGGGCTGAACCGGGGTAGGAAGGTGGAATCTGAGTATCCAGGGTAACCAGAGGAGACTTGTTGGTAGGGGGACAGGTCCGGGGGAGAAGGATAGTCGTAGTGTTGGGGCAGGGAGAGGGAGGGTTGAGAAACTGATGGAGTGAGTACGCTCTGGGAACCCTGCTGGGACAATTTAGCGATTAGCAGATTATAACTTTGTTACTGTTGGTACAATTTGATACGTGAGTTAAAAATCACAATATCCACATTACTTTAAAATAGAAATGCTCGGAAATTTGAGCAAAGTTGTCCTAAAAGAAGTTGTTGTACAGGAAATGTAGGCTGTCTCATGAAAAAGCTAAATAACTTGACTCACCATGAGGGTTGAAGGGTTAACTGGAATCTGATATCCAGCCGAGCAATCACGAATCGGATATTGTGGGACTGATGCGAATTGTTCCGGAGATCCCTTGAACCGCTGATCCATCAACGGAGAACCGTCTGAAAAAGCCTCAATCTGACTTGGTGATCCGTTTTTAGTTTGAGGAGAGCTATAATGTCCAGATAGAGGAGACCGAGCACCACATGGCCCATCCTGAGGGGACCTACTCTCGCACGGTACAGTTCCTGGAGATCCTCCACAATAAAGTCCGGATTTGTCGACGTCCTGAAAACCACTGGGGTAAGATCCAGGAAGATTGACGAGATGGTCGGACTGATGTGGGTAGTAGGATTCTGGGTGAGAGTCTGGGTAGAGTGGGATAACTGTGGGAGCTTGATCGTACGGTTGGTAGTATTCAGAGCAAGCACTGCTCTGAGGTTCAGCAAAGGAGATAAGAGTGTTCATCGAATAAGATTTATCGTTAACAAAGAGTGAAATCGAATCAAAACTGTTATTGCAACTGCAACCAATCAATGGAATTAGTAAACTGAGTGACTAACTTTTCACTAAGCCTATATAAACTCCCTTAACGAGGTGAATGTTCCCAGTGCCGAGGTACCCCTCCCTGCCTCAACCCTCAATCAACCCGTCCCCTACATGCTGGTAACGACTCTGTCGGGACTGGGTGACGAACATGTTCCCAGGACGCCGGCACTCCGCCTCCGTCTCCTGTTCCTGATATCGCTGGTCACGTGACGCTTATCTGGCCTCTGATTGGTCTGTTCCAGAGCACGTGACACAACAGCGTCCAATCAGGGATCAACGTGACTGGTTGGACTGGTTGCAGAGTGGAGGTCAAGTGACTGGATGACGAGGGGGCGGGGGTCAATTAACTGAGATTCAGGGGACTGACATGTTTTGACGTTGATTGGAAAACTATCACCTCTCACTCACAAACACATTAACGATTATCAACCAAGCTTTACCAAAACAGGGTTTTAATATTTACATTTAAGATGTACTCTTTAGAGAGGTCTAGATAAATTCTAAATTCGTGTAATTCATTGAATTAATTGTGACCATCGTAAATAAAAAGGAATGATCATTGTAAATGAACAAGAAAAAGATTATTTTAATAAATAATCAAATAGTGTTAATAACTTAATAACATATAAATTCAAATAAATACACCAAATATACAAATAACTATGTAAAAAAGCTTATGCCTTCAATAAGAAACCCAAGGTCACCGTTTCCAGAAACACCTATCTGCTATCATCATTATAAAGCAATGAAAGGCATTAGTTTGGTCAAATCAAACTAATAACAAGCACCGTTATATTATACCATTATACATCCGAATGTTTTCAATCACTGATCCCGTCTCTAGATCGTTACATCTGCAAAGTTCACTTCTTCCATGATCAGGAGTGAAATATAAAACCCTCGCTTACCTGGCACACCAGTCCCTCTGCGCGGCGCTCTTTTCAAGCTTCCTGTACAGAGAGGAGCGAGCAATAGACTAGCAAGCTAGGTAAAACCCCCGCCACCATGGCGAGTAAAGCAAGGGACCCCATATCAGAGAGTTTGGTCTTGTAGCTGGGAGAGCTCAGTGACAGCATCAGTAATAGATCTGGAGCTTGGGGAGGTAGAGGAGGAGGAGGGGGAGGTCTTTCCTGATCCTCGTCTCTCTTCCTTCTGCAGCCGTTTCTCCCTCATCCGTCTGTTCTTGAACCAGTTACAGATCTGCAGGTAGTCCATCTCACACACGTCTGCTAAATGTTTCTTCTCCTCGTTAGAGGGGTACTGGTCCACTGAGAAGGCTATAGCTAGCAGCCTTCTAGCGGACTGTTTGAGGTTGTAACTGGTGGTCTCCCCATTCCACACGCTAGCGGGGTAGGGGAACCTCTTTCTTAGTCTGTGCCTATCAACTGCTGTCAGGGGTGTCTTCTTGCTGGCTGCGTCTAGTGGAGATTGGGGTTAGTAATTTAGTAAATCGGCAATATCTATTACTTGTTTGTTAGTGATCTGGAAACAACCAAGAAAAAATATAAAAGAAAACAAACGTTAATATTAATTAATAAAAGATATACTTGAGAAAATAACATACGTTGAGTGTAGAGGCAGTGAAGCCAGAGCTGCTGTACTCCGGTGTGGTCCTGGTCTCGGAACTGGTTGCTCGTCACGAACTCGAAGAACTTTCCAAACTGTCCGGAAGTAGCTAGGAACTGGGCTACCATGCAGTTCTTGTGGAGGTCAGAGTTGGTCTGGAACACCTGGGATCTCTGGTTCACCTAAGTGTTTGTTATTAGAGATCAGCTAGTTGCAACGGTAACAAGCACCGTTATATTTTATATACTGTTAACAAGTGTGGTAAGGTTAAATATACCCACGTTAATATCGGGTTGGTATTTTAGAACCATGAACAAGTACCAAGAGACGAGTAACAAGTAAAAGTAGGATGTAAGCAGAAGTAAAATCTAAGACTGGTTCTTGTTAACATACCTCGTCAGGAGGAGAAAGCTGCTGAGCGGGGGTGAACCGGGGCAGGAAGGTGGAATCTGAGTAACCAGGGTAAGCAGAGGAGACTTGTTGGTAGGGGGACAGGTCCGGGGGAGAGGGATAGTCGTAGTGTTGGGGCAGGGAGAGGGAGGGTTGAGAAACTGATGGAGTGAGTATGCTCTGGGAACCCTGCTGGGACAATTCAGCGATTAGCGGATTATAACTTTGTTACTGTTGGTGCAATTTGATACGCGACACAAGTTTAAAATCACTATATCCGCATTACTTTAAAATTGGAAACTCTGAAATTTGAGTAAATTTGTCCTAAAAGAAGTTGTACATGAAATGTATGCTGACATGAAATGTATGCTGACTCATGAAAAAGCTAAATAACTAGACTCACCATGAGGGTTGAAGGGTTAACTGGAATCTGATATTCAGCCAAGCAATCACGAATCGGATATAGTGGGACTGATGCAAGTTGTTCAGGAGATCCCTTGAACCGCTGATCCATCAACGGAGAACCGTCTGAAAAAGCCTCAATCTGACTTGGTGATCCGTTTTTAGTTTGAGGAGAGCTATAATGTCCAGATAGAGGTGACCGAGCACCACATGGCCCATCCTGAGGGGACCCACTCTCGCACGGTACAGTTCCTGGAGATCCTCCGCAATAAAATCCGGATTTGTCGACGTCCTGAAAACCACTGGGGTAAGATCCAGGAATATTGACGAGATGGTCGGACTGATGTGCAGGGTAGTAAGATTCTGGGTGAGAGTCTGGGTAGAGTGGGATAACTGTGGGAGCTTGATCGTACGGTTGGTAGTATCCAGAGGAAGCACCGGTCTGAGGTTCAGCAAAGGAGATAAGAGTGTTCATCGAATAAGATTTATCGTTAACAAAGAGTGAAATCGAATCAAAACTGTTATTGCAACTGCAACCAATCAATGGAATTAGTAAACTGAGTGACTAACTTTTCACTTAGCCTATATAAACTCCCTTAACGAGGTGAACGTTCCCAGTGCCGAGGTACCCCTCCCTGCCTCAACCCTCAATCAACCCGTCCCCTACATGCTGGTAACGACTCTGTCGGGACTGGGTGACGAACATGTTCCCAGGACGCCGGCACTCCGCCTCCGTCTCCTGTTCCTGATCTCGCTGGTCACGTGACAATTATCTGGCCTCTGATTGGTCTGTTCCAGAGCACGTGACACAACAGCGTCCAATCAGGGATCAACGTGACTGGTTGGACTGGTTGCAGAGTGGAGGTCAAGTGACTGGATGACGAGGGGGCGGAGGTCAATTAAGTGAGATTCAGGGGACTGACATGTTTTGACACTGATTGGAAAACTATCACCTCTCACTCACAAACACATTAACGATTATCAACCAAGCTTTACCCAAACAGGGTTTTGATATTGACATTTAAAATGAACTCTTTAGAGAGTTCTGGATAAATTCGTGTCAATCATTAAATTTTATGACCATTTATAAATGAAAAGGAATGATCATTGTAAATGAACAAGAAAAAGCGTATTTTAATAAATAATCAAATAGTGTTAATAACTTAATAACATATAAATTCAAATAAATACACCAAATATACAAATAACTATGTAACAAAGCTTATGCCTTCAATAAGAAACCCAAGGTCACCGTTTCCAGAAACACCTATCATCATTATACCATTATACAACTAAATTTTTTCAATCACTGATCCCGTCTCTAGTTCGTTACATCCACAAAGTTCACTTCTTCCATGAACAGGAGTGGAACGTAAAACCACCGCTTACCTGGCACACCAGTCCCTGTGCGCGGCGCTCTTTTCAAGCTTCCTGTACAGAGAGGAGCGAGCAATAGACTAGCAAACTAAGTAAAACCCCCGCCACCATGGCGAGTAAAGCAAAGGACCCCATATCAGAGAGTTTGGTCTCGTAGCTGGGAGAGCTCAGTGACAGCATCAGTAATAGATCTGGAGCTTGGGGAGGTAGAGAAGGAGGAGGGGGAGGTCTTTCCTGATCCTCGTCTCTCTTCCTTCTGCAGCCGTTTCTCCCTCATCCGTCTGTTCTTGAACCAGTTACAGATCTGCAGGTAGTCCATCTCACACACGTCTGCTAAATGTTTCTTCTCCTCGTTAGAGGGGTACTGGTCCACTGAGAAGGCTATAGCTAGCAGCCTTCTAGCGGACTGTTTGAGGTTGTAACTGGTGGTCTCCCCATTCCACACGCTAGCGGGGTAGGGGAACCTCTTTCTTAGTCTGTGCCTATCAACTGCTGTCAGGGGTGTCTTCTTGCTGGCTGCGTCTAGTGGAGATTGGGGTTAGTAATTTAGTAAATTATCAATATCTATTACTTGTTTTTTAGTGATCTGGAAACAACCTAGAAAAATATAAGAGAAAGCAAACGTTAATATTAATTAATAAAAGATATACTTGAGAAAATAACATACGTTGAGTGTAGAGGCAGTGAAGCCAGAGCTGCTGTACTCCGGTGTGGTCCTGGTCTCGGAACTGGCTGCTCGACACGAACTCGAAGAACTTTCCAAACTGTCCGGAAGTAGCTAGGAACTGGGCTACCATGCAGTTCTTGTGGAGGTCAGAGTTGGTCTGGAACACCTCGGATCTCTGGTTCACCTGAGTATTTGTTATTAGAGATCAGCTAGTTACAACGGTAACAAGCACCGTTATATTTTATATACTGTTAACAAGTGTGGTAAGGTTAAAACTACCCCACGTTAATGTCAGGTTGGTATTTTAGAACCATGAACAGGTACCAAGAGACGAGTAACAAGTAAAAGTAGGATGTAAGCAGAAGTAAAATCTAAGACTGGTTCTTGTTAACAAACCTCGTCAGGAGGAGAAAGCTGCGGAGCGGGGGTGAACCGGGGTAGGAAGGTGGAATCTGAGTAACCAGGGTAACCAGAGGAGACTTGTTGGTAGGGGGACAGGTCCGGGGGAGAGGGATAGTCGTAGTGTTGGTGCAGGGAGAGGGAGGGTTGAGAAACTGATGGAGTGAGTACGCTCTGGGAACCCTGCTGGGACAATTCAGCGATTAGCGGATTATAACTTTGTTACTGTTGGTGCAATTTGATACGCGACACAAGTTTAAAATCACTATATCCGCATTTCTTTAAAATTGGAAACTCTGAAATTTGAGTAAATTTGTCCTAAAAGAAGTTGTACATGAAATGTATGCTGACATGAAATGTATGCTGACTCATGAAAAAGCTAAATAACTAGACTCACCATGAGGGTTGAAGGGTTAACTGGAATCTGATATCCAGCCAAGCAATCACGAATCGGATATAGTGGGACTGATGCAAGTTGTTCAGGAGATCCCTTGAACTGCTGATCCATCAACGGAGAACCGTCTGAAAAAGCCTCAATTTGACTTGGTGATCCGTTTTTAGTTTGAGGAGAGCTATAATGTCCAGATAGAGGAGACCGAGCACCACATGGCCCATCCTGAGGGGACCCACTCTCGCACGGTACAGTTCCTGGAGATCCTCCACAATAAAGTCCGGATTTGTCGACGTCCTGAAAACCACTGGGGTAAGATCCAGGAAGATTGACGAGATGGTCGGATTGATGAGGGTAGTAGGATTCTGGGTGAGAGTCTGGGTAGAGTGGGATAACTGTTGGAGCTTGATCGTACGGTTGGTAGTATCCAGAGGAAGCACCGGTCTGAGGTTCAGCAAAGGAGATAAGAGTGTTCATCGAATAAGATTTATCGTTAACAAAGAGTGAAATCGAATCAAAACTGTTATTGCAACTGCAACCAATCAATGGAATTAGTAAACTGAGTGACTAACTTTTCACTTAGCCTATATAAACTCCCTTAACGAGGTGAACGTTCCCAGTGCCGAGGTACCCCTCCCTGCCTCAACCCTCAATCAACCCGTCCCCTACATGCTGGTAACGACTCTGTCGGGACTGGGTGACGAACATGTTCCCAGGACGCCGACACTCCGCCTCCGTCTCCTGTTCCTGATCTCGCTGGTCACGTGACAATTATCTGGCCTCTGATTGGTCTGTTCCAGAGCACGTGACACAACAGCGTCCAATCAGGGATCAACATGACTGGTTGGACTGGTTGCAGAGTGGAGGTCAGGTGACTGGATGACGAGGGGGCGGGGGTAAATTAACTGAGAGTCAGGGGACTGACATGTTTTGACGCAGATTGGAAAACTATCACCTCTCACTCACAAACACATTAACGATTATCAACCAAGCTTTACCCAAACAGGGTTTTGATATTTACATTTAAAATGTACTCTTTAGAGAGTTCTGGATAAATTCGTGTCAATCATTAAATTTTATGACCATTTATAAATGAAAAGGAATGATCATTGTAAATGAACAAGAAAAAGCGTATTTTAATAAATAATCAAATAGTGTTAATAACTTAATAACATATAAATTCAAATAAATACAACAAATATACAAATAACTATGTAAAAAAGCTTATGCCTTCAATAAGAAACCCAAGGTCACCGTTTCCAGAAACACCTATCATCATTATACCATTATACAACTAAATGTTTTCAATCACTGATCCCGTCTCTAGATCGTTACATCCACAAAGTTCACTTCTTCCATGATAAGGAGTGAAACGTACAACCCCCGCTTACCTGGCACACCAGTCCCTGTGCGCGGCGCTCTTTTCAACCTTCCTGTACAGAGAGGAGCGAGCAATAGACTAGCAAGCTAGGTAAAACCCCCGCCACCATGGCGAGTAAAGCAAGGGACCCCATATCAGAGAGTTTGGTCTTGTAGCTGGGAGAGCTCAGTGACAGCATCAGTAATAGATCTGGAGCTTGGGGAGGTAAAGGAGGAGGAGAGGGAGGTCTTTCCTGATCCTCGTCTCTCTTCCTTCTGCAGCCGTTTCTCCCTCATCCGTCTGTTCTTGAACCAGTTACAGATCTGCAGGTAGTCCATCTCACACACGTCTGCTAAATGTTTCTTCTCCTCGTTAGACGGGTACTGGTCCACTGAGAAGGCTATAGCTAGCAGCCTTCTAGCGGACTGTTTCAGGTTGTAACTGGTGGTCTCCCCATTCCACACGCTAGCGGGGTAGGGGAACCTCTTTCTTAGTCTGTGCCTATCAACTGCTGTCAGGGGTGTCTTCTTGCTGGCTGCGTCTAGTGGAGATTGGGGTTAGTAATTTAGTATTATCTATGAATTGTTTTTTATTGATTGACGATGTCAACGAGATCAGGAGATCTTGTCACGATATTCGTATCTTCGATGCGAAGCAAGAATGCAAGTTTGCGCGGCGCGTCGAAGCGGCAAAGTCCTCCAAGTTTTTAGTGATCTGGAAACAACCAAGAAAAATATAAGAAAAAAACAAACGCTAATATTAATTAATAAAAGATATACTTGAGAAAATAACATACGTTGAGTGTAGAGGCAGTGAAGCCAGAGCTGCTGTACTCCGGTGTGGTCCTGGTCTCGGAACTGGCTGCTCGTCACGAACTCGAAGAACTTTCCAAACTGTCCGGAAGTAGCTAGGAACTGGGCTACCATGCAGTTCTTGTGGAGGTCAGAATTGGTCTGGAACACCTGGGATCTCTGGTTGACCTGAGTGTTTGTTATTAGAGATCAGCTAGTTGCAACGGTAACAAGCACCGTTATATTTTATATACTGTTAACAAGTGCGGTAAGGTTAAAACTACCCCACGTTAATGTCAGGTTGGTATTTTAGAACCATGAACAGGTACCAAGAGACGAGTAACAAGTAAAAGTAGGATGTAAGCAGAAGTAAAATCTAAGACTGGTTCTCGTTAACAAACCTCGTCAGGAGGAGAAAGCTGCTGAGCGGGGGTGAACCGGGGCAGGAAGGTGGAATCTGAGTAACCAGGGTAACCAGAGGAGACTTGTTGGTAGGGGGACAGGTCCGGGGGAGAGGGATAGTCGTAGTGTTGGGGCAGGGAGAGGGAGGGTTGAGAAACTGATTGAGTGAGTACGCTCTGGGAACCCTGCTGGGACAATTTAGCGATTAGTGGATTATAACTTTGTTACTGTTGGTGCAATTTGATACGTGACACAAGTTTAAAATCATAATATCGGCATAACTTTAAAATAGGAATGCTCGGAAATTTAAGCAAAGTTTTCCTAAAAGAAGTTGTTGTACAGGAAATGTATACTGACTCATGAAAAAGCTAAATAACTAGACTCACCATGAGGGTTGAAGGGTTAACTGGAATCTGATATTCAGCCGAGCAATCACGAATCGGATATTGTGGGACTGATGCAAGTTGTTCCGGAGATCCCTTGAACCGCTGATTCATCAACGGAGAACCGTCTGAAAAAGCCTCAATCTGACTTGGTGATCTGTTTTTAGTTTGAGGAGAGCTATAATGTCCAGATAGAGGAGACCGAGCACCACATGGCCCATCCTGAGGGGACCTACTCTCGCACGGTACAGTTCCTGGAGATCCTCCACAATAAAGTCCGGATTTGTCGACGTCCTGAAAACCACTGGGGTAAGATCCAGGAATATTGACAAGATGGTCGGACTGATGTGGGTAGTAGGATTCTGGGTGAGAGTCTGGGTAGAGTGGGATAACTGTGGGAGCTTGATCGTACGGTTGGTAGTATTCAGAGCAAGCACCGGTCTGAGGTTCAGCAAAGGAGATAAGAGTGTTCATCGAATAAGATTTATCGTTAACAAAGAGTGAAATCGAATCAAAACTGTTATTGCAACTGCAACCAATCAATGGAATTAGTAAACTGAGTGACTAACTTTTCACTTAGCCTATATAAACTCCCTTAACGAGGTGAACGTTCCCAGTGCCGAGGTACCCCTCCCTGCCTCAACCCTCAATCAACCCGTCCCCTACATGCTGGTAACGACTCTGTCGGGACTGGGTGACGAACATGTTCCCAGGACGCCGGCACTCCGCCTCCGTCTCCTGTTCCTGATCTCGCTGGTCACGTGACAATTATCTGGCCTCTGATTGGTCTGTTCCAGAGCACGTGACACAACAGCGTCCAATCAGGGATCAACATGACTGGTTGGACTGGTTGCAGAGTGGAGGTCAGGTGACTGGATGACGAGGGGGCGGGGGTCAATTAACTGAGAGTCAGGGGACTGACATGTTTTGAAGCAGATTGGAAAACTATCATCGCCCACTCACAAACACTTCAATTATTAGTTAAGTATTAAGTTACCAATTCATTTCAAGGTCGTGGTAAGCATTAGTCATCACAGGTCAGGGCGTGGCACTGATTGGTTTACTTAAAGGGTCACTGCTCACTGGTGAGTGGCTTAGTGGCGCAGTTCGTTAATCGAAATGCCTTACTCGTGATATGCTGCTCAATCACGAGGTTGCGGGTTCGATCCCCGCCTGTGCCACTAGCCATGGTCGTCCGAAGTAGAAGAAAAAAGTTGGTTTTTATTGATGACCCTGCTGCCTTGCAGCTAAACAACGTAAAGTAAAGTAAGTAAGTATAATAACTGATTGGTCTTCAAGGGGTCTAGTGGTTAGTGGTTAGTGGTTAGTGGTTAGTGGTTAGTGGTTAGTGGTTAGTGGTTAGTGGTTAGTGGTTAGTGGTTAGTGGTTAGTGGTTAGTGGTTAGTGGTTAGTGGTTAGTGGTTAGTGGTTAGTGGTTAGTGGTTAGTGGTTAGTGGTTAGTGGTTAGTGGTTAGTGGTTAGTGGTTAGTGGTTAGTGGTTAGTGGTTAGTGGTTAGTGGTTAGTGGTTAGTGGTTAGTGGTTAGTGGTTAGTGGTTAGTGGTTAGTGGTTAGTGGTTAGTAATTAGTGGTTAGTGGTTAGTGATTAGGGGAATAGGGGATATGACTTATGAGGTAAGTGACTTTAAATTAAAACACAGTGTAGAAATTACATTATTACGCTCCCCCTCCCTATTTAGTAGTTTCTCCTGCCCTAGGTAAGGCACTTTAAATTAGAGCACAGTGTAAAAATTACATTATCACGCCATTGGCCAGCCTAAACTTATAAGGCCATTGGCCAGCCTAAACTTTGGGGGCCGGAAGTCATCTAACTTAAGACTGATTTCTTAGACTAGAAAACAGTAACCACTTATTCATCATAGATCAATCATTAGTTTTTACAAATTCACTACCAAGCTTATCTTAATCAATGGTGCAAGTTAAGATACATGTTTAAATAAAAGTTGGTCCTGTTAGGGTTCATGGGTCACCATGGTTGAGGCAATGAGGGAGTAAGATATCAACTTTGGGTGTGAAGGGCCAGATTTCAGGCCTAAGGGGTTAAGTGGCTATATGACAAGGATGTGTCAGTGATCAGGACGACGGTTCAAGTAACTAAGAATGAGAGACAGACAGACATATTATGATACCAGTTACCGCATAACGCTAATCAATCATCATTTTACCAAGCTAGATTACTTATTTATTTTAGACGACATTGTGTCGATATCCCACCAATCAGCATTGAGTGACAAGTCCTACCAGGCTAGCAGCGTACTCGTGGAGCTAGCCGACAATGTAGCCGTCAATGTAATTGTAGCCGTCAAGGTTGTAGCTTTGTAGCCGTCGCCCGTCAATGTTGTAGCAGTCAATGATGTAGCCGTCAATGTTGTAGTCGTCAATATTGAAAAAATGTTCATCTGGCGACCGGCAACTTCCTCTTGCTTTTGTGAACCTTGACAAGATCTCTGTTACCATGGTACCATCTGTAGATGGTTACTATGGTAACCATTACCAAGATCTTTGTAATCTCACCTCTCTCTCTGATGGTGTTTACAGGATATCCATCATTTGATAGATCTAAAGAGAATTAATAAATATGTTAGATTGGTGTAGGGGAAATCTTTAAGGAAGGTGTTACACAGGGATTTGTTTACGAGTTCAGCAGTTTACTGACTTACTGATACTGGAAATGATCATTCTTATGGTCACGCAATAGTTTTTATTGTCAGTATTGAGTAACCAATAATTGAACTGTTGTATTTTGAACATTTTAAGGACCTTGAGCATTTATCAGAACCACTGCTTAAGAAATGAGCGAGATTGTACATACAACATACACAGTCAGGTTGAGGTAAAGCTTAACTCAAAAAATTGGATCTACTCACGTGTAAATTTGAAAAAAAAATTACGGATGTGAAAAATGATCCCCCAAATTCAAAAAAGACTAGAATTGAGAGATTTTCCTAAAACATCTCAGCCGACTCAGCAGCAGATTTTGGTGTTTGGTTACGTGCTTGAACCAATCACAGCCTGCCTAGATGTTCATGTGGTGGATTTGGATTAAAAATATTGCAATCCTCTCAGTTAAAACAACCACTATCAGTTATTTTCCATATAAGTTATCACTTTTTACGTAGGTCACATGATAGTCATTTTAGAACCGCCCTCTCCATTTAGTTGTTACTCCAGCCCTGTAAGTCACTTTAAATTCAAACATAGTGTAGAAATTAAATTATTACACTCCCCCTCCCCATCTAGTTGTTACTCCTGCCCTGCAAGTTACTTTAAATTTAAACACAGTGTAGAAATTACATTATTACGCTCCCTCTCCCCATATACTAGTTGTTACTCCTGCCCTGTAAGTAACTTTAAATTTAAACACAGTGTAGAAATTACATTATTACGCTCCCCCTCCCCATCTAGTTGTTATTCCTGCCCTGTAAGTCACTTTAAATTTAAACACAGTGTAGAAATTACATTATTACGCTCCCCCTCCCCATCTAGTTGTTACTCCTGCCCTGTAAGCTACTTTAAATTTAAACACAGTGTAGAAATTACATTATTACGCTCTCCTCCCCATTTAGTTGTTACTTCTGCCCTGTAAGTTACTTTAAATTTAAACACAGTGTAGAAATTACATTATTACGCTCCCCCTCCCCATTTAGTTGTTACTTCTGCCCTGTAAGCTACTTTAAATTAAAAACACAGTGTAGAAATTACATTATTACGCTCCCCCTCCCCATCTAGTTGTTATTTCTGCCCTGTAAGTTACTTTAAATTTAAACACAGTGTAGAAATTACATTATTACGCTCCCCTCCCTATTTAGTAGTTTCTCCTGCCCTGTAAGGCACTTTAAATTAGAGCACAGTGTAAAAATTACATTATTACGCCATTGGCCAGCCTAAACTTATAAGGCCATTGGTTAGTGGTTAGTGGTTAGTGGTTAGTGGTTAGTGGTTAGTGGTTAGTGGTTAGTGGTTAGTGGTTAGTGGTTAGTGGTTAGTGGTTAGTGGTTAGTGGTTAGTGGTTAGTGGTTAGTGGTTAGTGGTTAGTGGTTAGTGGTTAGTGGTTAGTGGTTAGTGGTTAGTGGTTAGTGGTTAGTGGTTAGTGGTTAGTGGTTAGTGGTTAGTGGTTAGTGGTTAGTGGTTAGTGGTTAGTGGTTAGTGGTTAGTAGTTAGTGGTTAGTGGTTAGTGGTTAGTGGTTAGTGGTTAGTGGTTAGTGGTTAGTGGTTAGTGGTTAGTGGTTAGTGGTTAGTGGTTAGTGGTTAGTGGTTAGTGGTTAGTGGTTAGTGGTTAGTGGTTAGTGGTTAGTGGTTAGTGGTTAGTGGTTAGTGGTTAGTGGTTAGTGGTTAGTGGTTAGTGGTTAGTGGTTAGTGGTTAGTGGTTAGTGGTTAGTGGTTAGTGGTTAGTGGTTAGTGGTTAGTGGTTAGTGGTTAGTGGTTAGTGGTTAGTGGTTAGTGGTTAGTGGTTAGTGGTTAGTGGTTAGTGGTTAGTGGTTAGTGGTTAGTGGTTAGTGGTTAGTGGTTAGTGGTTAGTGGTTAGTGGTTAGTGGTTAGTGGTTAGTGGTTAGTGGTTAGTGGTTAGTGGTTAGTGGTTAGTGGTTAGTGGTTAGTGGTTAGTGGTTAGTGGTTAGTGGTTAGTGGTTAGTGGTTAGTGGTTAGGGGATATGAGGTAAGTGACTTTAAATTAAAACACAGTGTAGAAATTACATTATTACGCCATTGGCCAGCCTAAACTTATAAGGCCATTGGCCAGCCTAAACTTTGGGGGCCGGAAGTCATCTAACTTAAGACTGATTTCTTAGACTAGAAAACAGTAACCACTTATTCATCATAGATCAATCATTAATTTTTACAAATTCACTACCAAGCTTATCCTAATCAATGGTGCAAGTTAAGATACATGTTTAAATAAAAGTTGGTCCTGTTAGGGTTCATGGGTCACCATGGTTGAGGCAATGAGGGAGTAAGATATCAACTTTGGGTGTGAAGGGCCAGATTTCAGGCCTAAGGGGTCAAGTGGCTATATGACAAGGATGTGTCAGTGATCAGGACGACGGTTCAAGTAACTAAGAATGAGAGACAGACAGACATATTATGATACCAGTTACTGCATAACGCTAATCAATCATCATTTTACCAAGCTAGATTACTTACTTTAGATGACATTGTGTCGATATCCCACCAATCAGCATTGAGTGACACGTCCTACAAGGCTATAAGCAGCGTACTCGTGGAGCTAGCCGACAATGTAGCCGTCAATGTAATTGTAGCCGTCAAGGTTGTAGCCATCGCCCGTCAATGTTGTAGCAGTCAATGATGTAGCCGTCAATGTTGTAGTCGTCAATATTGAAAAAATGTTCATCTGGCGACCGGCAACTTCCTCTTGCTTTTGTGAACCTTGACAAGATCTCTGTTACCATGGTACCATCTGTAGATGGTTACTATGGTAACCATTACCAAGATCTTTGTAATCTCACCTCTCTCTCTGATGGTGTTTACAGGATATCCATCATTTGATAGATCTAAAGAGAATTAATAAATATGTTAGATTGGTGTAGGGGAAATCTTTAAGCAAGGTGTTACACAGGGATTTGTTTACGAGTTCAGCAGTTTACTGACTTACTGATACTGGAAATGATCATTCTTATGGTCACGCAATAGTTTTTATTGTCAGTATTGAGTAACCAATAATTGAACTGTTGTATTTTGAACATTTTAAGGACCTTGAGCATTTATCAGAACCACTGCTTAAGAAATGAGCGAGATTGTACATACAACATACACAGTCAGGTTGAGGTAAAGCTTAACTCAAAAAATTGAATCTACTCACGTGTAAATTTGAAAAAAAAATTACGGATGTGAAAAATGATCCCCCAAATTCAGAAAAGACTAGAATTGAGAGATTTTCCTAAAACATCTCAGCCGACTCAGCAGCAGATTTTGGTGTTTGGTTACGTGCTTGAACCAATCACAGCCTGCCTAGATGTTCATGTGGTGAATTTGGATTAAAAATATTGCAATCCTCTCAGTTAAAACAACCACTATCAGTTATTTTCCATATAAGTTATCACTTTTTACGTAGGTCACATGATAGTCATTTTAGAACCGCCCTCCCCATTTAGTTGTTACTCCAGCCCTGTAAGTCACTTTAAATTCAAACATAGTGTAGAAATTACATTATTACGCTCCCCCTCCCCATTTAGTTGTTATTCCTGCCCTGTAAGTAACTTTAAATTTAAACACAGTGTAGAAATTAAATTATTACGCTTCCCTCCCCATCTAGTTCTTACTCCTACCCAGTAAGTAACTTTAAATTTAAACACAGTGTAGAAATTACATTATTACGCTTCCCTCCCATCTAGTTGTTACTCCTGCCCTGTAAGTCACCTTAAATTTAAACACAGTGTAGAAATTACATTATTACACTCCCCCTCCCATTTAGTTCTTACTCCTGCCCTGTAAGTCACTTTAAATAAAAACACAGTGTAGAAATTACATTATTACGCTCCCCCTCCCCATCTAGTTGTTACTCCTGCCCTGTAAGTCACTTTAAATTTGAACACAGTATAGAAATTACATTATTACGCTCCCCTTCCCATTTAGTTGTTACTCCTGCCCTGTAAGTAACTTTAAATTAAAACACAGTGTAGAAATTACATTATTACACTCCCCCTCCCTATTTAGTAGTTTCTCCTGCCCTGTAAGGCACTTTAAATTAGAGCACAGTGTAAAAATTACATTATTACGCCATTGGCCAGCCTAAACTTATAAGGCCATTGGCCAGCCTAAACTTTGGGGGCCGGAAGTCATCTAACTTAAGACTGATTTCTTAGACTAGAAAACAGTAACCACTTATTCATCATAGATCAATCATTAGTTTTTACAAATTCACTACCAAGCTTATCTTAATCAATGGTGCAAGTTAAGATACATGTTTAAATAAAAGTTGGTCCTGTTACGGTTCATGGTGGAGGGAGTAAGATATCAACTTTGGGTGTGAAGGGCCAGATTTCAGGCCTAAGGGGTTAAGTGGCTATATGACAAGGATGTGTCAGTGATCAGGACGACGGTTCAAGTAACTAAGAATGAGAGACAGACAGACATATTATGATACCAGTTACTGCATAACGCTAATCAATCATCATTTTACCAAGCTAGATTACTTACTTTAGATGACATTGTGTCGATATCCCACCAATCAGCATTGAGTGACACGTCCTTCAAGGCTATAAGCAGCGTACTCGTGGAGCTAGCCGACAATGTAGCCGTCAATGTAATTGTAGCCGTCAAGGTTGTAGCCGTCGCCCGTCAATGTTATAGCAGTCAATGATGTAGCCGTCAATGTTGTAGTCGTCAATATTGAAAAAATGTTCATCTGGCGACCGGCAACTTCCTCTTGCTTTTGTGAACCTTGACAAGATCTCTGTTACCATGGTACCATCTGTAGATGGTTACTATGGTAACCATTACCAAGATCTTGGTAATCTCACCTCTCTCTCTCTGATGGTGTTTACAGGATATCCATCATTTGATAGATCTAAAGCGAATTAATAAATATGTTAGATTGGTGTAGGGGAAATCTTTAAGCAAGGTGTTACACAGGGATTTGTTTACGAGCTCAGCAGTTTACTGACTTACTGATACTGGAAATGATCATTCTTATGGTCACGCAATAGTTTTTATTGTCAGTATTGAGTAACCAATAATTGAACTGTTGTATTTTGAACATTTTAAGGACCTTGAGCATTTATCAGAACCACTGCTTAAGAAATGAGCGAGATTGTACATACAACATACACAGTCAGGTTGAGGTAAAGCTTAACTCAAAAAATTGGATCTACTCACGTGTAAATTTGAAAAAAAAATTACGGATGTGAAAAATGATCCCCCAAATTCAGAAAAGACTAGAATTGAGAGATTTTCCTAAAACATCTCAGCCGACTCAGCAGCAGATTTTGGTGTTTGGTTACGTGCTTGAACCAATCACAGCCTGCCTAGATGTTCATGTGGTGAATTTGGTTTAAAAATATTGCAATCCTCTCAGTTAAAACGACCACAATCAGTTATTTTCCATATAAGTTATCACTTATTACGTAGGTCACATAGTCATTTTAGAACCCCCTCCCCATTTAGTTGTTTCTCCAGCCCTGTAAGTCACTTTAAATTTAAACATAGTGTAGAAATTACATTATTACGCTCCCCCTCCCCATTTAGTTTTTACTCCTGCCCTGTAAGTCACTTTAAATTTAAACACAGTGTAGAAATTACATTATTACGTTCCCCCTCCCCAATTAGTTGTTACTCCTGCCCTGTAAGTCACTCTAAATTTAAACACAGTGTAGAAATTACATTATTACGCTCCCCCTCCCCATTTAGTTGTTACTCCTGCCCTGTAAGTCACTTTAAATTTAAACACAGTGTAGAAATTACATTATTACGCTCCCCCTCCCTATTTAGTTGTTACTCCTGCCCTGTAAGTCACATTAAATTTAAACACAGTGTAGAAATTACATAATTACGCTCCCCTCCCCATTTAGTTGTTACTCCTGCCCTGTAAGTCACTTTAAATTTAAACACAGTGTAGAAATTACATTATTACGCTCCCCCTCCCATCTAGTTGTTACTCCTGCCCTGTAAGTCACTTTAAATTTAAACACAGTGTAGAAATTACATTATTACACTCCCCCTCCCCATTTAGTTGTTACTCCTGCCCTGTAAGTCACTTTAAATTTAAACACAGTGTAGAAATTACATTATTACGCTCCCCCTCCCCATTTAGTTGTTACTCCTGCCCTGTAAGTCACTTTAAATTTAAACACAGTGTAGAAATTACATTATTACGCTCCCCCTCCCCATTTAGTTGTTACTCCTGCCCTGTAAGTACCTAACTTTAAATTTAAACACAGTGTAGAAATTACATTATTACGCTCCCCCTCCCCATCTAGTTGTTACTGCTGCCCTGTAAGTACTTTAAATTTAAACACAGTGTAGAAATTACATTAGTACGCTCCCCTCCCCATCTAGTTGTTACTCCTGCCCTGTAAGTCACTTTAAATTTAAACACAGTGTAGAAATTACATTATTACGCTCCCCCTCCCCATCTAGTTGTTACTGCTGCCCTGTAAGTTACTTTAAATTTAAACACAGTGTAGAAATTACATTATTACGCTCCCCTCCCCATTTAGTTGTTACTCCTGCCCTGTAAGTAACTTTAAATTTAAACACAGTGTAGAAATTACATTATTACGCTCCCCCTCCCCATTTAGTTGTTACTCCTGCCCTGTAAGTCACTTTAAATTTAAACACAGTGTAGAAATAACTTTATTACGCTCCCCCTCCCCATCTAGTTGTTACTCCTGCCCTGTAAGTCACTTTAAATTTAAACACAGTGTATAAATAACTTTATTACGCTCCCCCTCCCCATCTAGTTGTTACTCCTGCCCTGTAAGTCTCATTAAATTTAAACACAGTGTAGAAATAACTTCATTACGCTCCCCCTCCCCATCTAGTTGTTACTCCTGCCCTGTAAGCTACTTTAGATTTAAACACAGTGTAGAAATTACATTATTACGCTCCCCCTCCCCATCTAGTTGTTACTCCTGCCCTGTAAGTAACTTTAAATTTAAACACAGTGTAGAAATTACATTATTACGCTCCCCCTCCCCATTTAGTTGTTACTCCTGCCCTGTAAGTATTTAATTTTAATTTAAACACAATGTTAGCTGTTATTGTTGTTGTGATCTGTAACCAATAATTGAACTGTTGTATTTTAAAATTTTAAGGACCTTGAACATTTATCAGAACCACTGCATAAGAAATGAGCGAGATTGTACATCCAACATGCACAGTCAGGTTGAGGTAAAGCTTAACTCAAACAATTGATCTACTCACGGGTAAATTTGAAAGAAAATTATTACGGATGTGAAAAATGATCCCCCAAATTCAGAAAAGCATAGAATTGAGAAATTGTCCCTAAACATCTCAGCCGACTCAGCAGCAGATTTTGGTGTTTGGTTACGTGCTCGGTGCTTGAACCAATCACATCCTGCCTAGATGTTCATGTGGTTAAAACGACCACTATCACTTTTTTATTACGTTGGTCACATGTTAGTCATTTTAGACCCGCCCTTCCCATTGGCCATTTAGTTGTTACTCCTGCCCTGTAAGTCACTTTAAATGTAAACACAATATAGAAATTACATTATTACGCTCTCCCTCCCTATTTAGTTGTTACTCCTGCCCTGTAAGTCACTTTAGGGACTCCCGAACCCTTTCTCCTCTAATGATATGTTACATACAAATCCGGTCATTTAAAAAACAGTAAGCGATCCCTAACACAACTGTTATTACGGCTTGCAGCCCCTCATAAATTATTTGACGTTTTTCATTTTAATCGTATACAAGACCAAACCGTTGAGTTAATGAAATTCAAACTGATTTGGGCTTTTATTTGTTTGCCTGACCTCAATACTTCAGCATTTCTAGTTTTGATCCAGTTTTCTCTTTTGCATATCTATGTTTTGTTTGTTTGCATATCATCTTGATAAAATATTTGCGTTAACACAATATACATTTTTAATTAGCTAAATCATCCAAAGACAACGACTCTCGAAATCAGGTGAAGCGAGAATGAAAGTTAATCTTTTGATCGCACTGCCTCTACTGATCTTCCTAGTTCAGGGTTACTACAGTCAACTCCAAGGTATGATGTTTGAAATTAAATAAACAGATTCTATCTTATCGTTCCCATTATTCAGTATTCACGGTTATAGTCTATTTGACAGTTTTATAATTGTGCAAAGTTCCAACGTTTAATAAAATGCCGGACCAGAAAAAGTCCGTACGTATGATGTTACGCTAAGTGATATCATTCTTTTCCAGGAAAATCAGGAAAAGAAAACGTATATGACATTGACAGCGAACAACGAACAGGTTAGAAATTCCGTCCATCTCAACCTACCACAAAGTTGAACAAATTATAAATAAAGCAAGACGATAAATTCTACGTAAATTTTGTTGTTATTTCTACTTAGTTGATTATACTTACATCAGCTATTGAGATATGTCCAATTGAACTTGAAGAGTAAGACTTGATCTGGAGGAGTAATTAAGGGCCTACGAAATAATTTCTACTGGTATTTTGTCGAGCTAAACATTCTGAACCCTTTAAACATCCTCAATTTGCTTGAATCTCAAAAATGGCGATCTGGAAGCCAGTCTTACAGGTTCTAATCGGACGTATCAGAGCTACTTCAGCTATTAAGTTATTTCCAATTGAACTTGAAGAGTAAGACTGGATCTGGAGCTGTAATTTAGGGCCTACGAAATAATTTATACTGGTATTTTGTCGAGCTAAACATTCTTCACCCTTTGAACATCCTCAATTTGCTTGAATTTCAAAAATGGCGAGCTGGAAGCCAGTTTTACAAGTTCTAATCGGACGTATCAGAGTTACTTCAGCTATTGAGTTATGTCCAATTGAGGGTAAGACTGGATCTGGAGGAGTAATTTAATCACCATCGAAATAAATTCTATCGGTATTTTGTCGAGCTGAATATCCTGCACCCTTTGAACATCCTCAATTTGCTTGAATCTCAAAAATGGTGAGCTGGACGCCATTCTTACAGGTTCTTATTGGACGTATCAGAGTTACTTCAGCTATTGAGTTATGTTCAATTGAAATTAGAAGGGTAAGACTGGATCTAGAGGAGTAATTTTAGGGCCTACGAAATAACTTCTATCGGTATTTTGTCGAGTTGAACAACTTGCACCCTTTGAACATCCTCGATTTGCTTGAATCTCAAACATGTTGAGCTGAGTGAGTTTGGTGCTTCTTCACAAGTCGCAAACTCCTGAAGGAACTTGCTGACATTGTAGAGACCTGAGATCTCGACTAAAATTGATTTTCCACTGTTTATATTAAAGGAGGACACATTTAGAACTCCTTCCATACTCCTTCAGGACTATATTGACGATAATTTTACGTGTTAATGATTGCTGAAAAATATGGGCGTGGCCCAGGTCAATATTTCCAGACACCGTAGAGTCACACATTTTTGTTGGTTGTTCCTGACCCCATACAGCAACAAATTAGATACGATCCCTAATTATTTTAGCAACTAATGGTAATGGTGAATCGCCCTAGGGAGAGGTCTAAAGTGGCCCTAATTTAGCTTAGTTTATATTTAAACGATCTGTTACTGTGACCAACTTTCGACAAATAATGGCTGCAATTTGGTTAATGTTGGTTTGACGACCCTATAATGATGCTAGTTTCAATGGGCCTTAATATTACCATGGTTATTGACATTTAAATTAAGGCGAATCAGAAGTCACAATTATGTGGATACTAAATAGAAAATTGTGTTCAAGGTGGTACAGTTGGAAAAGAACCCGTGACGATAAAAGGTGAACAGCAGTTAACCTCTTCTGGCCCTTCTCCGGGATCAGGTCAGCAAATGTCAGGGTTATAATCAGTGGTCGACCGGGGGCAGGATTCTGACCGGGGCCGGGGAGCCCCAATATAGCCGGGGCCGGGAAATCTTCCATTTTTCCGGGGCCGGGGCAGGGGCCGGGGGTAGTTTACCAAACTGTAGTCAGAAATTGAAACATGAATTTGATAATAATTTAGGCTGGTGTGATGCAATCGGGAAGGATTAAACTCGAGGTGCGGCTTATCCTCACCGACTTGAGGATTAAACCACAACTTCGTGCTGTGAACCAACTCGGGATAATCCTCAGGTCATACATAATTTCTAATCCTCAACTCGGAACTGAGGATAACCCTCAGCTGCTACAGTGCTACTTAATCTGGACCATGGTAAAATTTTGCTACTGGATAGTAGCAAAATGTTTACTTTTTACCATGGTTTTAATGTTAGGCTTTGTACTTTGTAGTTTACGTTGAGCCGTTATAGTTTTAGCTGCAGTGCATTATTTTTACTTTCTAGTTTCTACGTACGGTATGTTTTATCGCAAATTTCTCGGAGACGATTAATTGAAAAGTCCGATACTGAGGAAGAACCACGGTTTTTATGTTACTAGCCGTAGTCTAATTTAAGCCAATTGTTTCAACTTTGAAATCTCATAATTACCATTAAATTGTGTTTGATTTTTTAAATTAATTAAATGTGCCAAAATCATTCATGAAATCCCCGGCTGTGCCCCCGGTATATGTATGGTTTTTGGCCGGGGCCGGGAGTAAATTTATTGACCGGGGACGGGGCCGAGGTTTACCCCCGACGAATTGCCAAATAATTTTGGCCGGGGCCGGGAAGGGCCGGGGTTGCGATTTTGGCCGGGGCCCCGGCAGGGGCCAGGGCCCCGGTCGACCACTAGTTATAATCTACTTGACATAGATACTTGTAACAACATGGTCCATAATTTTTGTTTACGTCATGCTGGTGACAGTATGAGTAAAGGACCAGCAATAACGAGGGAGGAGTCTAAAGTGGCCCTTATTTAGCTTAGTATATCCACCAGCGTGCGCTTTTTCGCATAGCGGGCTCTCACCAGCCCGCTGTCAAAGGGCCCGATATCTCTACAGCCCGCTCATGATATAGCCCGCTAACAAGTGACATTTAATTTGACCATTAGCAATATAGCCCGGAGTTCTCTAAAATATTTTCAGTTTCTGTATCGTCTCCATGTGAAATTCCATAAGACAACAACTGACAAGTTTCTCAGAACTATAGTTGAAACCGGTTTAATTCATTAACGATGAATTCAATTGCAATAATCGTACAGTGAGCTAATTAGTGTAGTTTCTGTTTCTAAATTCCCACGGCAATATGCAGTGGATGTAAAGAATGTATCAACTGTAAACTCTGAGCTCACCCTCTATCGGACGCTATATCAGTTGTCACGCAGTTTGCCATGATTGGCTCATAATTAACACGTGACACTGACAAACTGTTACTATGATTACCAAATTCGTGGAGACGTTCAGACTAAAGTCTAAGCCGGTGATCTCTATTATAGTATCGATAATTGTTTTGTGTTTACCATTTCAGTTGTGTTTACCATTTTCATTTCACTAGTTCAGTCGATAAATCTTGAAATGTAGGCCGAAATTTTATTGTGTTCCCGAAAGATATTTTGCCCTGTTTTTGTTTTGAAACTGCCATTTAAATTGATTTTATGAATTTGATCTTTAACTTTCATATTAAATGTCCATGATCAGACTGTGATCTCGAGCTCTCTGGGTTACTACTTTTAAGTGTCCAGCCACTCAGTAGCTGCTACAGAAACTGTAGTAACTGGTTACCCGGGTAACCCTGGTTACCCAGGTAACTGACATGATAATGACAACTAACTTGGTAGTAGAGGGCTCTGTGGCGACTGGTGGTGCTTGTTCTGGTTCCAGGGAGGGAGAGGGGAGAGAGGTAGAGAAGTATAGAGGAAGAGTAGGAGAGAAAGAGAGGGAGAGGAGGAGAGAGGGAGATAAAGAGAGAGGGATAGAGGGAGAGAGGGACGTAAGGAGAGTGGGAGAAGGAGAAAAGAAGATAGGGAGAGAGTGAGAGAGGGATAAAGGGATAGAGGGAGAGAGGGAGAGAAGGAGAGAGGGAGAGGGCCTATATTTTGATCGTTTACATTAAAATATGTACCTGAAACAATGAGCTGAAACATTGTTTGATAGCAGCCGGTTTTTCGTTCTATAGTCAGTCATTTTGGCCTGTTTTACATCTTAAACCAAAAGCAACATGATTTTTTCGTAACTTTTCTGAAATCTTGTACATTAATTTGCTGTGATTGTTGCAAACTGAAGCTTCGTGATAAACGCCCGCTGGTGGATATACGCGATATCATTCCTCGCCTCGAGGGCGGAACTATTGTATTAGAAACTTGTCATACGTTGTATGACCCGCCGCGCACGAGTGCGCGGCTCCCCCTGTATCGTCGAAACTCTAGTGAAGCGACCGTGGGGGTCACCACGTGAGTCTTCGGTGATATGTATATATATCGCCGCGAGGGTGCGGGCGATATAAATATCCGCCCGCTAGGCTGCGTGGATATATATATTTATATTTGAACGATCTCTTACTGTAAATGTAATCAACTTTTGACAAATAGTGGCTACAATTTGGTTAAAATTGTTTGTCAACCCTTTAGTGATGCTAGTTTTAATGAGCCCTAATATCACTGGTTCACAGATCGAACTAAACCATACATACAAAACGAAGAAATGTTAATTTGTAGCAACACTCATCAAGGCGTATTTATTGACATTTAAATTAAGGCGAATCAGATTTCACAATTATATGGCTACTAAATACAAATGTCGTTCCAGGTAGTACAGCTGAAAGAAAACACGGAATGGTTCGAAGAGAACAGCAGGTAACCTCTTCTGGCCCTTCTAGTTCAACAGAATCAGGTAAGAAGTGGTGAGCGTTATAATCTACTGAACATAAATACTTGCAACAATTAAATCTCTTACTGTCACCAACATTAGACCAATATTGGCTACATTTGGTTAAAGGTTTTTGTCAATGCTTGTAATGATGCTAGTTTTAATGGGCCCTAATATCACTGGTTCACAGATCGAACTAAAACATACATGTAAAACGAAGATATGTAACATTTTAGCAACACTTATCAATGCGTATTTATTGACATTTAAATTAAGGCCGCGAATCAAAACTCACAATTATATGGATACTAAATAAAAATTTCGTTCAAGGTGGTACAGTTGGAAAAGAACCCGTGACGATAAAAAGTGAACAGCAGTTAACCTCTTCTGGCCCTTCTTCGGGATCAGGTTAGAAAATGTCAGCGTTATAATCTACTTAACATAGATATTTGTAACAACATGGTCCATAATTAGTATTAGATCATATTAATGTCGCCAAATTAAATGTCAACAACAACAAGTCCAATATTAAAATGTTTCCCATGTTGGTTTACGTCATGCTGGTGACAGTATGAGTAAAGGGCCAGCAATAACGGGGAGGAGTCTAAAGAGGCCCTTATTTAGCTTACCTTACTCGGGATTATTATGACCGGGATAAAGTGGTGGGTTTAGGGTAATTTTGATAATAAGATAAACACGATATTATAAAACTGGAATAATTAGATTAAAATAATACACAATACTATCTACTTGAACAATGATAATGAGATAATACACAATACCGTACTACTTGAATCTTTCCTAGTCAATTGCTTTACAGAATAACACACTCCACTACGCACTCTCACTGCAATGACTAACAAAGGTAAATAGTAATTCAATATATAATAACTCAATCACTTCAATTACACAAAGTATCCAAATCACTATCAATCAATGTAACTTCTCTACTACAATACACCGACACTATTACTTGTCTTCTGTTGAGATCTCTACAATACACCGACACTATTACTTGTCTTCTGTTGAGATCTGTGGAGTTCTTCTCTGAAGTCCTTCGTACTGGAATCTATCTTAAGTACAATCCAATTGACTTATATTCACCGATAGTCCACACTGGTCACACCGACCGTACACTGTAATCTATCTTTTCACCGATAGTACACACACTGGTCACACCGACCGTACACTGCAACTGTAATCTATCTTCTCACCGATAGTACACACTTGTCACACCGAAGAACACGACTCCTAACACAAGTCCACCAACATACAACCGCAACTGGCGTGGCTAGCAGCACTGGTACACCGTAGAGCAACCACCAACGTCGAGTAGACGAATAGCCTCCAAGATCACATCATTTTCCTAGAATGGATTAAATTATGTTAGTATGGTATTTAATGAATAATGATGTACTTTATTATATAATATCATCATTAACAATCTTCCCCACTTTTAAAAAAAAAGTAAACTGCCGTCGTCAGACAAGCCAATTTAATACGAAACTTAAAACCCGAAAATCCGAACAAGCAAATTAAATAAACTCGTGCGCGCGGCACAAAAATCTTCAAACAGATTGTAACTAATTAAAAATTCTCCTGCAAACTTCCTATCGCGCGTTACGTCTGAACTTTCAGTAGACCCTTTACGTCTAAAATCTCATTGTGACAATAAACTTACACACGCGAGCGTTCAAAACACTGCCAAAAGCTCTAATAAAACTCTTTAAACATTCTAATACACTCTTTAAAACCCACATGATTAAAACATTTTTACTTTAACTGTTTAAAAAAAAAACCCTCATTGCATGCTTAACAAAAACTTAACATGCTATATTGTTGTTAAAATAAAGACAATCCCCTATCGCTAGATGACCTTCAAGTCAAATCTCGACAAAACATGCATAAAAACACAAACAACTGTGAACATTATCACATAGTACTTTCCCTTTATAAATATCGGAAATCTATCATTAAAAATACTTAACTCTGTAAAATTCTAACACGGCAAAAAAATGAAATTCGTACCAGATATAAAATCCACGGTAAAAAGAATGAAAATCGAACATGATATAAAATTCCACGGCACAAAAGTAAGTTAATAAAAGTTAATGATAACTGACGTGATAAAAACTCACATCGAACAATTACCCATAAATAATAATTTATTCCTAAAACTCTGACATTACAGAAAAGTACACTCTAAAACAAGTATTAATCCACTTACCTGATTATACTTACCTCTTATAGTCTCTCTTCAATCATACATCTATCTGAGATATTCTTGTGTTAGAAATGTATACAATGAAAATCTTATACACTCAATACAAAAGTGTATATATTCAATTAATATGTATAAAATACACATAGTATATATCTATTAATAGTAATATATTGTTTTCATCAAACCGTGCTTCTCTCTGATTCTTCAATTTAGCACAAATATATAGTTTCCACTTCAACTGATTACACATCACACCTCACCATATCTCTCCTTTGGTATCATCACAGTATCAATACTAGACTCTGTGTCTGGAGAATCATGTGATTTTTTCTGCACTTGACACTCACTGAGACGCAATTGAATTGTTGTACCTTCTGGTTCTTTCACCAAGTTCCAGACGTTGATGTTTTCCTTGCTTACAGAATTTTCTTTCCATTCAGGTCCAATTACACTTGCTCTCTGCCACACATCGTTGGTATGATCTGCTGATTTATACCTTATGACATCCTCACTCTTAAAGTCTAATACCTTATTCCTCTTGACTACTACATCTACCCAGTCTTGATTCTCATCCGACGAAGAAGCACTCTGAAATTCATCAGGCTCACTTGTGTCTCTATTTTCATCACCGACACTTTCTGACTTCACTTGTTCACTACTGGTCTCTACATTAGCAGATTCTTCTATTGAAGTTTCAGTTCCACTCGAAACTTCCACTCCTTCTGCTGATGGTTCATTGCTTACTTCCTCTGATTCATTCGGACAGAATTCATCTTCACTGTCACTATCACTATCAACAATCTCCTCTTTCCTTACAGTTTGTTCAATGGTATATTTCTCTGATTTCATATTTTCCCATAACATGATATCTGCCACCTGATTTGGTCACTTTCAGTTGTTGCCGTTCTCCGCCAATCATAATCTGATCATTCTCTATGTCTAATGATACTCCCAGTTGCTTCATGCTACATCTAGAGAACAAAAATGGTAATTCTCCTGGAACCACAAATGTTTCTAACATGAAATCTCTGTTACACAACTTTACGGGTAACATGACACATTTGATAGATTCGACTGCGCGTCCGTCTCCAAAACGAAAACTCAAGTTTCTCTCGACTTCGCTTACCTTTTTCTTCAACTCTTCAGGCATTGACTCTAAGAATGTGTTCAACCAAACATCACCACACACATTACTGGTTGTCCCAGTGTCAATCAACACCTTGTTCAATGTCTCATTGACTAACAGAACTGTCTCACAGTAGTCATTGTCAATTTTGTTTGATTCTTTACCATTCCTGCACGTCTGATACATACACACTGAGCTCGAATCCTTCTTTCGAACATCATTAACATTGGGATTATGTTGACAATCTGCCCGGAAATGCTTATTCGAATCACAAATTGAACATCTTGCTACATCGCCAGTTTTGTGACTGATAGCATTTAACTCATCTTTGTAGTCTGAGTTATTCCTTTCTTTTGAATTGAGCTGTTTGTCTCTTTCCCATGGTTTGCTGTAATTTCCAGATTTCCATCTGCTATTGGAGTAATTGTTATAACCACCAGAAGAGAACGATTTCCTTCCTCCTTGGCCTCGATTATTGTATCCTTGATAGAATGTATATTCTTCGTTATCACCACTGCTATCAGTATCCTTTTCATCAAACTGACCCCTATGGTAATGCACATCCAATCCAGGTTCTACCTTAATCTTCACTGTGTCTAACTCCAATCTGGATCTACGACAGAAAACAGCGTCACCGAAACACCTCTTCAAACATTCCTCAATTGCTATACTTGTCAACTCTTGAGTCCCCATTGCAGCTTTGATCAATATCTGTTGATCTTTGGTCAGGTTGGCCTGAGTTAACAACCTGTATGCCAACATACTATCATGATAAATTTCTTTCTTGTCATTAAACAACTCTCCGATCCGGTTCAATCGTCTCCTGAACTCAGCGATATATTCTGCCATTTGCATTTGTTCCGGTCTAACAAACTTTTCTAGATCATCAATACCTAGAAATATACTCTGAGTATTATCCTCTTTAAAATACGTATCAAGCTCTTTCATCAAGTACGTTAAACCTTCAGTTTTCTTGAGCTCTGTCACATCTAAGCGTGTTGCAAAATCTCTTGCCTTGAAATCCTGGATCCTCAAGACACACACCGCAGCCTGCCTAGCAGCTGCTATCGAAGTTCCCAACTCCCAGATGCCGACTTCACGTTTCCACTTCAGGTAATCCATCCCCTCTGTCAACAAAGGTGGTTGGTCTCCTCCCATGTCTTTATCTTTTCTTTACCTGCTACCAATGATAATAAGATAAACACGATATTATAAAACTGGAATAATTAGATTAAAATAATACACAATACTATCTACTTGAACAATGATAATGAGATAATACACAATACCGTACTACTTGAATCTTTCCTAGTCAATTGCTTTACAGAATAACACACTCCACTACGCACTCTCACTGCAATGACTAACAAAGGTAAATAGTAATTCAATATATAATAACTCAATCACTTCAATTACACAAAGTATCCAAATCACTATCAATCAATGTAACTTCTCTACTACAATACACCGACACTATTACTTGTCTTCTGTTGAGATCTCTACAATACACCGACACTATTACTTGTCTTCTGTTGAGATCTGTGGAGTTCTTCTCTGAAGTCCTTCGTACTGGAATCTATCTTAAGTACAATCCAATTGACTTATATTCACCGATAGTCCACACTGGTCACACCGACCGTACACTGTAATCTATCTTTTCACCGATAGTACACACACTGGTCACACCGACCGTACACTGCAACTGTAATCTATCTTCTCACCGATAGTACACACTTGTCACACCGAAGAACACGACTCCTAACACAAGTCCACCAACATACAACCGCAACTGGCGTGGCTAGCAGCACTGGTACACCGTAGAGCAACCACCAACGTCGAGTAGACGAATAGCCTCCAAGATCACATCATTTTCCTAGAATGGATTAAATTATGTTAGTATGGTATTTAATGAATAATGATGTACTTTATTATATAATATCATCATTAACAAATTTCGCCATATTTTTCCCGAACCACATTTTCACCGGTCGTTAATAAACCCGCCTACTCAGCTTTTAGGGTTCCCAAGGGGTATGGGTGCTCATATTTTAATCGTTGTCTTATATTCACTAAAGAAGACTATTGGGACACTTGTTGTAGGTTTTTCGACTTCATTTGGCTAAAATTGCAAAAAATTCACCTTTTTGCCCAATTCTTGTCATATATCCTTATTGTCAAATTTGATTCAAATAGGCCAATTTTTAATTTCTTAGGTATTGACTATCTCTACATAATGAAATAGGACTCAAAGTAAAAGTAACAGTTAAATTAAAACTTGAATTAATTAAAACTGATGAAAGGGATGATCCAGATGAAGATAACGAAGATGATTAAAACTTATTGGAAGACTAAACAGCTCTCCCTTTATCTTAATATCGATCTGGTTGTTACGCTTCAAATGTTAAAAATTATTTTCCATCTAGTTTGATTAACCACGAGTCATTATTTCTGTCTACTTTCAACAATTATTGATAATTCGACTTGTTTCAACTTTCACAAGTTTTAGCAATGCGAAAATTTCTAAACTTGCTTATCTCTAATAAGGAAATTTACATCTGAGACAAAATTTTTGAATCTAAAATTGAAAGGTTGGACACCGGTAAAATGGCGACCGGTAAAATGTGGTGGGTTTTGAGCAATTTCGCCATATTTTTCCCGAACCATATTTTAACCGGTCGTTAATAAACCCGTCGTAATAATCCCGAGTAAGGTAGTTTATATTTGAACGATCTCTTACTGTAACCAACTTTTGACAAATAGTGGCTACAATTTGGTTAAAATTGTTTGTCAACCCTTTAGTGATGCTAGTTTTAATGGGCCCTAATATTACAAAGATGGTAAACTTCCGGATCATACTAAAGCTACGTTTAAAGAGTACGAAATATTAACTGTACACGGGGTAATCATAAAAAATGCTCTGACTCTGATGCACAAGATAAATTACATGCCTGGCCTTCTGCCGTCGTCGATAAAAGACTTATTTCCTCCCGATTTACCAAAGTATGGCACATCTTATGACGACAATATCGACTGGCTAACAACGTACTCTCAACCAGATCTACGCGCTAGTGTTCTGTATAAAGGTCCTATATTAGCTATTACCGAGCACAACATTAATTGCATAACTTGCCCATCTAGCATTTTCTCAATAAGCATTTATAAGAAATCAGCAAAGCGTGTAATGATAGAACTACAAAGCTCAGGAAACGATGAAGAATGGCCAACTTTTCTGTTACATAATTTACCCGGGCTACGTAAATCAGCAAGATCAGGCACTCAACAAATCAACTACCGAGAATAACCTAAGGAATAAGTAAAACTAGACGGTTAGCACACCGTTAGAACAGCCGACACTTTATTGCAACCTATTATATGCAGCTCAACTTTCACTATTATATCAGTGTCCCATCTAAATCACTTATCGTGCCATCCTGACAGCACATTCCATATTTCACTGCCAACTAGCGCAAACCTATACTGATAAAACACCTACGACAGTATTATCAAGTAAAGAATTTTATATAAACGTTTAAGCTTTTAAATGTGTTTGCAGATCAGGGTCATCAGAATAAACTGATAAAATCTAGACGAAATAACTATGAGTTTCATGGCATGTAATTTGCGTGCCCTTCGGGGATTAATATTGATTATTACAATTATTATATATTTTGAGTAAACATTGACTGGTGTAAAAGCCAGCCCCAAACAAACATATCACTGGTTCACATATCGAACTAAAACATACAATATACATACAAAACGAAGATATGTAACATTTTAGCAACACTTATCAATGCGTATTTATTGACATTTAAATTAAGGCCGCGAATCAAAACTCACAATTTTATGGATACTAAATAAAAATTTCGTTCAAGGTGTTACAGGAAAAGAACCCGTGACGATAAAAAGTGAACAGCCAGTTACCCCCCTTTGGCCCTTCTCCGGGATCAGGTTTGAAATTGTCAGGTTATAATCTACTCGACTTCGATACTTATTGTAACATCAATGGTCCATAATTATTATCACAGTGCTGGCAAGCACGGGGTCGTTGTCTTTGATGGGGGTTTACTATGTATCCCCCTTTTCTATTGTACCCCCTTTACTAGTATACCCCCTTTACTATTATAACCATTTACTATTAACCCCCTTGGTACACGTGGAAGCTCTTTGTGCCACGAAAAATCAGATAGGAGTTTTTCAGCATTTCAGGACTCATCGAAGTGTTCAGCAGATTTATTTTTAGTTCAAAAACATTCTAATGATGTCAAAGATGAGAGAAATAAAAATAGTTATGTGGAGATTTTTAAGAAATTTGACATTAAAATACGCGCCGGCATTCCAACTTGTTATACGAAAATTCGGTAAAAAACCCGAAATTCGCCATATTCAGGTGCCTTAAAAACACGTTAAAATTGAGTTAGAGATCTGAAACTTTGCAAGCGATCTAAAAACGTTGACCAATCGATGCAAAAAAAAGTTACAAGTTTCGGGAGCATCGGGAAATGGGTTTTCTAGAACCCACCTTGGGTTTTACGACAGTTTGTCGGGATATATATCTGTCTATTATATCATATATTTGACCAAACCCCATTAATCTATGGTAGAGTGGACCGCTGCCAGTGTTCTCTCTTTCCCAAACAAAAGGAAATGTATTATTTGATGACCGTTCTCAAATGCAAAAATGATAACGAGAATGAAATCGGTCGCTCGCTTTTCCCATTCATTCACGCGTACGAATTGTAATAAGTTCGATGTTACATCAATCAGATGCTGTAAAAATCTCTTTGGCCTTGGTTGCGTTGGGTCGATAACATAGTATGTCGGGGTAAAGGGTGTAGTTATTACAATTATGATGCTGATATTATGTTGAACATGATTGTCGAGTGATTGATTTGTTATACGAAATGGACCATAAATGTTATTATGAGTTACATTACCTACTCCGGATTTCACGACTACCATTTTATTTAATAAATCTAACAACTTATGTAAACTTTTAAACAACAATTCCTTCATGTGAAGACGGCCTATATCTATATCCTACAAATACCGATACTAGAGCTCCCATGTCTAGTTAGTTAGTTAGTTAGTTAGTTAGTAAGTAAGTTAGTAAGTAAGTTATGTGGAGACGGCCTATGCCCCGCAAGCCTCTAGTCGGATCCCTAGTTCCCCTCCGAGTACCTAAGTGGAAGTGGAACTTCCCTCACGATAAGTTACGGACCCCAATTATCTAGAAGCCTTAGTCCTAAAACTCCCGCCGATTAATTGAGACCGTTGACCCAGTAAGTGACGAGGCCCAGGTACCGAGTAACCCCCTTTTCTAGTTCCACTACCATCCCTGTAGAAGACGGCTGGCCTACCCAAATACCGAGGGAACCCTCAACACCAAGGGCCCTGTGTAATTAAGTGATAGATTCCACAGATTAACTAGCTGACCAATCCCCTAAGACTAGGACCACCTCCGTAATTAAGGACAGCAATTCACCTAGACTGTAAAGTCGTCTCCACCAATAAGGATAGAAATTCCCCAGAACTCTCGAGCAGTCCCCGTAATTAAGGAATTAGCGGCGTGCCGGAGCGAGTGAAACCTCGCGGAGGACAGCATTATAAAGACTCATCAGAAGTCGTTCAGCAGAATTATTTTTAGTTCAAAACATTCTAATTTGATGTCAAAGATGACAGGGATAAGAAATAGTTATGTGGAGATTTTTAAGAAGTTTGCATAAAATACGTGCCAGCACTGTTATACGGAATTCGGTAAAAAATCCAAAATCGCCATATTCAGGTGCCCTAAAAACCATGTTAAAATTGAGTTAGAGATCTGAAACTTTGCAGGGCGTCTAGCCGTTGACCAAATCGACTGTTAAAAAAATTTCGTTTTCAGGAGTATCGGGAAATGGGTTTTCTAGAACCCCTGTTTTACGACAGATTGTCGGGACATCTATCTATGTATATACATAATATATTATATATATATATTCAGGGATAGACGCTTTGCCAATCAATAGATGTGAATACTGGTGGGGAGGTGAAACACATTTGTTTATTTTAATAGTGAGCACATGTTCGGCAGGTTGAGGAGGTGAAACACATTTTGTATTATAGAAGGCTTGTAACACTTGTAACGCTTTCTTGTTACCCCCCTTTGAAGGCCCCGAATTATTTGCTGAACGAAACCTCAAAAATAACCGAGAAATCGACCTTCTTATTAACTCATTTTGATGACTGTTTCTGACCTAAAATTGCACGAAAAATCGATTTAGCTAGGTTTCAGAACCTATAAACACTTCCTTATCCCTCAAAATTGATGTTTTATGGTTGATACGAGCAACAAGCAACATATATTTTGATCCTTCGGTTCTACTTATGACCTAGGCAGTTAAGCTGAACCCGACAGATCGAGGCAATCCTCACCTTAACTGATCAAACTGGTACTAACACAATTTTCAGATATAAATGTTCTTTGCGATACGTTTATTGCAGCTTTGCAACTTGAGTGAAGACCAGAGTACGAAAACACACAGCAGGTAAGCAACTCACTTTTAGTGACTGTTCCTCACGAACATTCTGATCCTGTAACATATGAACAGGGAGATCGTCTCCTTAACAAATCGAACAGGTACTATCACAATTTCCAGAGCACAGCATGATAACAAAGTCAAAAGAAACACAATGAAGGTAGGTTACGAACACCACAATATAACAATCATACTAACAACAGAATTAAATTTATTCTGACGACGGGCAGCCCTGATGTGCTCCGTGATCCTCAACGAGCGACCACTTGTAATAGAGGTGTTATGTCACGTGACGCTGATCCGTCCAATTACAAACAGGACGAGTCAGCAGATCGATATCGTGTGTTTACTTTCCTTATCTTTATTTGACCCTCTGTTCACATTGTTATCTCTACCACATCTCGGCTTGGCAAGGTCCGCGTGCAATATCTGCACCGCGGTAAACACGCCATGATTACGTCATGAACTTGAAATAGTGTGATTGTTGTACTTATATAACCGTGCCCATTGCCCACGTACAATACAAACTGTGGGGGGGGGTTTAAGATAGACAACCGATCTTGATAGTGTGTTGGTCGCTCCTCCAACTGACTGTGATGCTAACCGGTCAATCATGAACGGAACATTAACATTATTTAAGCACTATTTCTATGGGGCTGGTGACATTTTAGTTTTGACATTTTTTCAGCGCTTTTAGACAAATTCTTCAACGACCTCTAGACAAATCATAGACGCTTTCTTACATTTTTTGGCCCTTTTTGGCCCTTTTTGGCACTTTTTGGCGCTTTTTTGGACATTTTTTGACGCTTTTTTTGCGCGCTTTTTGGCGCTTTTCGGCACTTTTTTGGAGATTTTTGGCGCTTTTTGGGCACTTTTTGGGCACTTTTTGACGCTTTTTGACGCTTTTTGAGAACTTTTTGACGCTTTTTGAGAACATAATTACATAATCACATGTAATTACACACTGTACTCTACACTCATATTTGATACTATATTACAGTGTGCATTTTCATAGTATTCTTATTCGGCAAATTGCAATCAAGTTTATAACTATAGTAATCAATGAGCCTCCTCCTCCTTCCTCCTCCCTCCTCCTCAGTCCTCCTCAGTCCTCCTCCTCCTCCTCTTCCTCCTCCTTATCCTCCTCCTTCTCAGTCCTCCTCCTCCTCCTCAGTCCTCATCCTCCTAGCCTCCTCCCCAGTCCTCCTCCTCCTCCTCATCATCACTCATCAGTCCTCCTCCTGATCCTCCTCCTCATCAGTCCTTTTCCTCAGTCCTCCTCAGTCTTCCTCCTCCTCTCAGTTCTCCTCCTCATCCTCCTCTTAGTCCTCCTCCTCTTCCTCAGTCTTCCTCAGTCTTCCTCCTCCTCATCCCCCTCCTCTTCCTCACTAGTCCTCCTCCTCCTCATCATCAGTGCTCCTCCTCCTCCTTCAAGTAGGGCGGACAAAAACGGACAAAATATGTAAATAACATTTAGTTGCTTCCTCCTCCTCCTCCCCCCCCATCAGTCCTCCTACGTCCTCCTCCTCAGTCCTCCTCCTCAGTCCTCCTCCTCCTCCTCTTCCTTATTCCTCCTCCTAATCCTCCTCCTTGCTCCTCATCACTCCTCCTCCTCAGTCCTCCTCCTCTTCCTTAGTCCTCCTCCTCCTCCTTGCTCTTCATCAGTCCTCCTCCTCTTCTTCCTCATAATCGTCCTCGTCCTCGTCGTCCTCCTCAGTCTTCATCGCGCGTCCTCTTCCTCCTAGTCGTCCTCAATACGAATAAGATGTATGCTGCTGTAAGACAGCAGCTTGTGTAGCCAAAGCCATGTCTTAGACGCTAGTTTAAATTTACCTTCGTTCCCTTTTTTGCAGATGTAGTGCTGTTTCGTGTTCAATATATATTTTCAACCGTTAATAGTGGTAAATTTTATTTACTTGTTTAACTTCCCCTTCCCTAAAATTAAATGGAATAAAAATTCTACCTGTATTGAATGTAACTGGCAGATATTTTAGCTGGTACCGTACATATTCGTATCGTATTTTTTGTCACATTTTTTTAAGGGAGGTGGCGACAGTGATTTTTTTTAAATGACCAGGTCTACTTAAATAAATAAAAAATTATGTTAGGAGAGTTAGAATTAACCCAAATATCAGGGACACGAATGACTACTCCAGGATTTAAGAAACTAAACTTTCAACACTGAAAACATTCAGATTCTTGCCAAATATATTTCGATTGTAGTCATCTCCAGTGACATTGAACCTAAAAAATGTTAAAAGGTTAGTGAAACTCAAACCGTTACAAAATTAAGAATCCGAAAAAGGTAAAAAGATCATATTAAGGTTTATGGAATATAGGTAATCCAAAGGGATTGACAGTATTAAGGCCAAAAGGTCTAAGAGAATTAAGCAAATGTATGTAGTTATTTTCTTTTACTTCAAGTGTACTGGGACTGCAATTCTCTAAAATAAAAGTTCTAAAAGTTTCATTAAAATCTGTATGTACTCCTAAACCGTGGTCAATCAAGTGAACTCCTAGGCTATACTCATCACTAGTAATATCAAATGCTCTACCATCAACGATTTCATAAAATTTGGACCTGTGTCCGTCCATCCTTTTATGCAAGCTATTAATAGTCCTACCCACATAGTTTTTCTTACAAATCGAACACTGTACAAGATAGATGATGTTATAAGTCTTGCAACAACCAGGGGCTGATTTGATCTTTTTGCCATTTGATGTGATGGAGTCCTTACTCATGATCATTTTACAACACTTGCAGTTTCTTCTGTGACAGGGTTCAGTTTTACCATGTTTAGCACCTAAGGCAAGCTGTTTAGATGTAACGAGGCGAGATCTAAGCGTAGATCCCGTTTTCTTCACAAACTGAAACAGTTTATTTTTTCCTTTCGGTGCTGTGGTGGAGTTTGTGGCTTGCTGACTCTCACTTTCACTAAAACTCCGAGTTCGTCTCAAGTGACCTTCGTATTTCTGGACAACATTCACCAAGTCATTGTCACTTCCATAACTGGAGATGACTCTGATTGGTATGGCTGATAAAAAATTATGTTAATATTCTGTTCATGACTGGACGATAAGTTCCTACAATCCCCCCCCCCCCCCCCCCCCAACAGTTTGCATTGTACATGGGCTGTGAGCACGGTTACATAACGCTCACGGATTACACAATTTCTAGTTCTGCATGACGTAATCATGGCGTGTGTACTGAGGTGCAGATAGGAGCACCTTGAAATTGCCAAGCTGTGGTAGAGAAAACAATGTGAACAAAGGGTCAAATACAGATAAGAAAGGTAAACAGAAGATATAATATCCGTCTGCTGACTCGTCCTGTTTGTAATTGGACGGATCAGCGTCACGTGACATAACACCTCTATTACAAGTGGTCACCCGTTGAGGATCACGGAGCACATCAGGGCTGCCCGTCGTCAGAATAAATTTAATTCTGTTGTTAGTATGATTGTTATATTGTGGTGTTCGTAACCTACCTTCATTGTGTTTCTTTTGACTTTGTTATCATGCTGTGCTCTGGAAATTGTGATAGTAACTGTTCGATTTGTTAAGGAGACGATCTCCCTGTTCATATGTTACAGGATCAGAATGTTCGTGAGGAACAGTCACCACATAAAATGTATGGATCTGTCTCATCTCGACCACTTATACATCCGGTACGGGAAAGTCTGTAGCCGTGATAAGAAACCACCATGAAGCAATTCATGTCTCTCGGACACTGATCAGTATTTGAATGAGTATTGTGTTTTCGGACGTTATCTGTATTTGAGAGACAATTTTATGATTTATATACTCTATTTCTTGATTGTTTCACACTTCATATTTCATAATTTGTTTCACACTTCATATTTCATAATTTTATTACTAGGTGAAGGTGACGTTATTGAGACTTTGGGCGGCCATAAACCTCGTGTTTTAAAAGTTGTCCTCTGTACTTGTTTCACTGACCCACGCTTTATAGCATTTATACATTTCGGCCCATTTTATATGTTTGTTCGATTTGCTGTACATTTGTATATTTGCTATTTTGTAAAAGTTTCAAATCAAATCACTACTTGATGACGTCATCAAATTAAGTGTTTTTAAAACTTGATTTTTGACAAAATTACAACTTTTCAAACTGATTTTACACCATTAAGGAGTAATTTTATTCAAAATTTGAGGGCATATTGAAGTTAGATAATTGTTTAAGCATTCTGAAAATCTACCGGAAAGTTTTTCTAGCTTGCTCCTTCATAAAGATATTCGTCATTGAAGTTTGTGCTTTTTAGAATAATTATTTTATAAAAACGTCAATTTTGCGATTAAAACTTGATTTTTGACAAAATAACAACTTTTCAAACTGATTTTACACCATTAAGGAGTAATTTTATTCAAAATTTGAGGGCATATTGAAGTTAGATAATTGTTTAAGAATTCTGAAAATCTACCGGAAAATTTTTCTAGCTTGCTCCTTCATAAAGATATTCGTCATTGAAGTTTGTGCTTTTTTGAAGAATTATTTTATAAAAACGTCAATTTTGCGATTTAGTATTCTCTGGTGTTGGGCCATGCCATGAGTTGTGGAGCTCAGTTCTGAAAAATTGCTAAAATCACTGAAAATTGCTGTTTCCGTCATTTTCTGTCGACTTTAGAGTGCCGTTATGATTACAGTTCTTCTTGAAATACTTTGAAACTTTGCAGGCTTATTAAACTATATATAAAACAATTACATGAACAAATTTACGGCGATTCAGTATTAGATGCCCACGCAACGTCCGCTCAAAGTTTGCACGTGCGAAAGGTGAGAATTTTGCTCATTCGTGATTTCCAACAAATTCTGCTTTGCCACGACAGTTTAATGTCATTATATATGAATTTAATGCCAACTTGAATGAGTATTAAGTGGCATATTCAGTCAGTGATCGACCGATATGCTTACCTAAACACAAGGAAATTTGTTTAAAGGAAAAATTTCGAAATCGTTGAAACTTCCTCCTTATTAATGAAGATATCAGTTTATATTTCAACTTTATAAAGTACCCTGACATTATAATCAAAAAGAGATGATATTTGACCAAAACCCATAATCATATTCATGGGTAGAGTGGACCGCTGCCAGTGTCTCTCTTTCCCAAACAAAAGGAAATGATATTATATTAATTTGATTGACCGTTCTTTGTAGCGCGATGCACTACTGGGTCGCGCGCGCGCATCCAATAATGCTTCTCGCAACCACACCTTATGCAACTGCAGATCGGCGAGATGCGAAGGATTGACATCGTGAATCAAGACCGTTCTTTGACGGATGTTACTCGTCTAAATTTCTTCGAAGTAGCGTGCGCCGGGCCAAATCATTAACAATGGTCAAGACCGTTCTCAAATGCAAAATGATACCGAGAATGAAATCGGTCGCTCGCTTTTCCCAGTCATTTACAATTGTAATAGATTAAGAAGAACTACCCAAAGGCAGCTGTACTCGGCAATAAAGATTCAATAAACTTCAGCTAATTCAATAAGTAATAACTACCACCCTTACCCCGAAATACTAGGTATCGACCCGAACGCAACCCAAGGCCAAAGAGATTTTTACAGCATCTGATTGATGTAATCAATCGAAACTTATTACAATTCGTAAGCCGTGAATGAATGGGAAAAGCGAGCGACCGATTTCATTCTCGGTATCATTTTGCATTTGAGAACGGTCAATCAAATTAATATCATTTCCTTTTGTTTGGGAAAGAGAGACACTGGCAGCGGTCCACTCTACCCATGATTATGGGGTTTGGTCAAATATATGTATATAGATAGACAGATATATATCCCGACAATCTGTCGTAAAACAGGGGTTCTAGAAAACCCATTTCCCGATGCTCCTGAAACTTGAAACTTTTTTTGCAGTCGATTTGGTCAATGTTTAGACGCCTTGCAAAGTTTCAGATCTCTAACTCAATTTTAACGTGGTTTTTAAGGCACCTGAATATGGCGATTTCGGGTTTTTTACCGAATTTCGTATAACAGTGCCGGCGCGTATTTTATGCAAATTTCTTAAAAATCTCCACATAACTATTTTTTATTTCTCTCATCTTTGACATCAAATTAGAATGTTTTGAACTAAAAATAAATCTGCTGAACGACTTCCGCTGAGTCTTAATGCCTGAAAAACTCCTATCGGAGTTTTTCGTGGCACGAAAGAGGCTTCCGACGTGTACCAAAGGGGGTGTAATAGTAAATGGGTTATAATAGTAAAGGGGGTATACTAGTAAAGGGGGTACAATAGTAAAGGGGGTACATAGTATACCCCCAATAAAGACAACGCTCGTGCTTGCCAGCACTGTGATAATAATTATGGACCATGTTGTTACAATAAGTATCTATGTCGAGTAGATTATAACGCTGACATTTTCTAACCTGATCCCGGAGAAGGGCCAGAAGAGGTTAACTGCTGTTCACCTTTTATCGTCACGGGTTCTTTTCCAACTGTAACACCTTGAACGAAATTTTTATTTAGTATCCATAAAATTGTGAGTTTTGATTCGCGGCCTTAATTTAAATGTCAATAAATACGCATTGATAAGTGTTGCTAAAATGTTACATATCTTCGTTTTGTATGTTTATTGTATGTTTTAGTTCGATATGTGAACCAGTGATATTAGGGCCCATTAAAACTAGCATCACTAAAGGGTTGACAAACAATTTTAACCAAATTGTAGCCACTATTTGTCAAAAGTTGATTACAGTAAGAGATCGTTCAAATATAAACTACCTTACTCGGGATTATTACGACGGGTTTATTAACGACCGGTTAAAATATGGTTCGGGAAAAATATGGCGAAATTGCTCAAAACCCACCACATTTTACCGGTCGCCATTTTACCGGTGTCCAACCTTTCAATTTTAGATTCAAAAATTTTGTCTCAGATGTAAATTTCCTTATTAGAGATAAGCAAGTTTAGAAATTTTCGCATTGCTAAAACTTGTGAAACCAGTGGCGTAACGAAAGGCCCTGCTGACCCCGCTGTGCAGGGGGGCGCCGTCTTAGGGGGCGCCAAATCGTCGTTTGAATGTGGGACAATTTCGAAAACTTAACTAAAGTACTAGCAAAACTGCGCGTTTAGCTCTAGATACACACTTTTTTAGAGATTTTACCGGCGTATTCTTTAAAATCACCTAATTTGTTTAATTTTAGGGAGGGGCACCAAAAGGGGAGGGGGCGCCAACAGGGGGGCGCTTTTTTCGGCAGGGGGGCGCCAACAGGCAACGTTACGCCACTGTGTGAAACAAGTCGAATTATCAATAATTGTTGAAAGTAGACAGAAATAATGACTCGTGGTTAATCAAACTAGATGGAAAATAATTTTTAACATTTGAAGCGTAACAACCAGATCGATATTAAAATAAAGGGAGAGCTGTTTAGTCTTCCAAATCCAATAAGTTTTAATCATCTTCGTTATCTTCATCTGGATCATCCCTTTCATCAGTTTTAATTAATTCAAGTTTTAATTTAACTGTTACTTTTACTTTGAGTCCTATTTCATTATGTAGAGATAGTCAATACCTAAGAAATTAAAAATTGGCCTATTTGAATCAAATTTGACAATAAGGATATATGACAAGAATTGGGCAAAAAGGTGAATTTTTGCAATTTTAGCCAAATGAAGTCGAAAAACCTACAACAAGTGTCCCAATAGTCTTCTTTAGTGAATATAAGACAACGATTAAAATATGAGCACCCATACCCCTTGGGAACCCTAAAAGCTGAGTAGGCGGGTTTATTAACGACCGGTGAAAATGTGGTTCGGGAAAAATATGGCGAAATTACCCTAAACCCACCACTTTATCCTGGTCATAATAATCCCGAGTAAGGTAAGCTAAATAAGGGCCTCTTTAGACTCCTCCCCGTTATTGCTGGCCCTTTACTCATACTGTCACCCAGTGATGCACGCCGCCGCCGGACGCCGCCGCGCCGGCACATTTTCACACGCCGCCACGCCGATACCTCTCAAGTCGGCGTGGCGTGAAAATTTAAAAAAATTTCAAAGCAGCTACTAGTTCTGAATTAGAAAGAGTATGGAGCCAGTCGGGGTTGATTTTGAACTCTAGGAGATCCAAATTGCATGATTGTCCAACGACAATGTTAAGAATTTGATTTTTCTTAAATATAATTGGGACAATGTGAAGTCATCCCTGAATGTAACTGAGTAAATTGAATAATGTTTCTTTTAACAAAAGGATCAAGACTTTTTTCTTGTTTTAGCCGTTTAATATGAACATTCCTATTTATTGAAACATAACAGGAATTAGGAATTAACAGGAATTAACAAAATTAGGTAATATTACAATAACAGTGATTAGGTCACATTACAATAACATTGATTCCAGGTATTGTAACACTTAAAGTCATTATACTCATGAAATTGAAAGTACAAATTAGAGTTTTCTGATGGTAGCATTATGGGGCTACTCGCTGCTATGAGGCCACTTCGTTACAATTTTTGTGGGCCTGGAAATTCAAACCTAAATTTTGACAAAATTATGTTCTACGCCGCCGAACGCCGCCACGCCGGGCCATTTTGGGCACGCCGCCGCCGGTTGGCGAAAAATGAACCGGCGTGCATCACTGCTGTCACCAGCATGACGTAAACCAACATGGGAAACATTTTTATATTGGACTTGTTGTTGTTGACATTTAATTTGGCGACATTAATATGATCTAATACTAATTATGGACCATGTTGTTACAAATATCTATGTTAAGTAGATTATAACGCTGACATTTTCTAACCTGATCCCGAAGAAGGGCCAGAAGAGGTTAACTGCTGTTCACTTTTTATCGTCACGGGTTCTTTTCCAACTGTACCACCTTGAACGAAATTTTTATTTAGTATCCATATAATTGTGAGTTTTGATTCGCGGCCTTTATAATTTAAATGTCAATAAATACGCATTGATAAGTGTTGCTAAAATGTTACATATCTTCGTTTTACATGTATGTTTTAGTTCGATCTGTGAACCAGTGATATTAGGGCCCATTAAAACTAGCATCAATACAAGCATTGACAAAAACCTTTAACCAAATGTAGCCAATATTGGTCTAATGTTGGTGACAGTAAGAGATCTAATTGTTGCAAGTATTTATGTTCAGTAGATTATAACGCTCACCACTTCTTACCTGATTCTGTTGAACTAGAAGGGCCAGAAGAGGTTACCTGCTGTTCTCTTCGAACCATTCCGTGTTTTCTTTCAGCTGTACTACCTGGAACGACATTTGTATTTAGAAGCCATATAATTGTGAAATCTGATTCGCCTTAATTTAAATGTCAATAAATACGCCTTGATGAGTGTTGCTACAAATTAACATTTCTTCGTTTTGTATGTATGGTTTAGTTCGATCTGTGAACCAGTGATATTAGGGCTCATTAAAACTAGCATCACTAAAGGGTTGACAAACAATTTTAACCAAATTGTAGCCACTATAATTTGTCAAAAGTTGATTACATTTACAGTAAGAGATCGTTCAAATATAAATATATATATCCACGCAGCCTAGCGGGCGGATATTTATATCGCCCGCACCCTCGCGCAGTGGCGTAACGAAAGGCCCTGCTGACCCCGCTGTGCAGGGGGGCGCCGTCTTAGGGGGGCGCCAAATCGTCGTTTGAATGTGGGACAATTTCGAAAACTTAACCAAAGTACTAGCAAAACTGCGCGTTTTGCTCTAGATACACACTTATTTAGAGATTTTACCGGCGTATTCTCTAAAATCACCTAATTTGTTCAATTTTAGGGAGGGGCACCAAAAGGGGAGGGGGTGCCAACAGGGGGGCGCTTTTTTCGGCAGGGGGGCGCCAACAGGCAACGTTACGCCACTGCCCTCGCGGCGATATATAATATACATATCACCGAAGACTCACGTGGTGACACATACGGTCGCTTCACTAGAGTTTCGACGATACAGGGGGAGCCGCGCACTCGTGCGCGGTGGGTCATACAACGTATGACAAGTTGCGGGCTGAACAAAATATTGCACGCGTGCGCACGCGCGTGCAATATTTCATATGTCCCCGAGGGCGCTAGCCCGAGGAGGACATATTTTCGTATTGCACGGAGGGCCCATCGGGCCCGAGTGCTATACGATTTTTCCGCCAGCGGGTCGAGGTGATGTGGATTATATCCACCAGCGTGAGCTTTTTCTTACAGATATTAGTTTTTACTTTAGTTTCTTCAAGAGATCCGTTTTTAATTTAGTTTCACTTTTACTTTCAACATGTTTCTAATTGTATCACGTGGTGACCCCCACGGTCGCACTCGTGCGCGGCGGGTCATACAACGTATGACAAGTTTCTAATACGATAGTTCCGCCCTCGAGGCGAGGAATGATATCGCGTATATCCACCAGCGGGCGTTTATCACGAAGCTTCAGTTTGCAACAATCACAGCAAATTAATGTACAAGATTTCAGAAAAGTTACGAAAAAATCATGTTGCTTTTGGTTTAAGATGTAAAACAGGCCAAAATGACTGACTATAGAACGAAAAACCGGCTGCTATCAAACAATGTTTCAGCTCATTGTTTCAGGTACATATTTTAATGTAAACGATCAAAATATAGGCCCTCTCCCTCTCTCCTTCTCTCCCTCTCTCCCTCTATCCCTTTATCCCTCTCTCACTCTCTCCCTATCTTCTTTTCTCCTTCTCCCACTCTCCTTACGTCCCTCTCTCCCTCTATCCCTCTCTCTTTATCTCCCTCTCTCCTCCTCTCCCTCTCTTTCTCTCCTACTCTTCCTCTATACTTCTCTACCTCTCTCCCCTCTCCCTCCCTGGAACCAGAACAAGCACCACCAGTCGCCACAGAGCCCTCTACTACCAAGTTAGTTGTCATTATCATGTCAGTTACCTGGGTAACCAGTGTTACCCGGGTAACCAGTTACTACAGTTTCTGTAGCAGCTACTGAGTGGCTGGACACTTAAAAGTAGTAAACCCAGAGAGCTCGAGATCACAGTCTGATCATGGACATTTAATATGAAAGTTAAAGATCAAATTCATAAAATCAATTTAAATGGCAGTTTCAAAACAAAAACAGGGCAAAATATCTTTCGGGAACACAATAGAATAACACGTAAAATTTCGGCCTACATTTCAAGATTTATCGACTGAACTAGTGAAATGAAAATGGTAAACACAACTGAAATGGTAAACACAAAACAATTATCGATACTATAATAGAGATCACCGGCTTAGAATTAAGTCTGAACGTCTCCACGAATTTGGTAATCATAGTAACAGTTTGTCAGTGTCACGTGTTAATTATGAGCCAATCATGGCAAACTGCGTGACAACTGATATAGCGTCCGATAGAGGGTGAGCTCAGAGTTTACAGTTGATACATTCTTTACATCCACTGCATATTGCCGTGGGAATTTAGAAACAGAAACTACACTAATTAGCTCACTGTACGATTATTGCAATTGAATTCATCGTTAATGAATTAAACCGGTTTCAACTATAGTTCTGAGAAACTTGTCAGTTGTTGTCTTATGGAATTTCACATGGAGACGATACAGAAACTGAAAATATTTTAGAGAACTCCGGGCTATATTGCTAATGGTCAAATTAAATGTCACTTGTTAGCGGGCTATATCATGAGCGGGCTGTAGAGATATCGGGCCCTTTGACAGCGGGCTGGTGAGAGCCCGCTATGCGAAAAAGCGCACGCTGGTGGATATACTAAGCTAAATAAGGGCCACTTTAGACTCCTCCCTCGTTATTGCTGGTCCTTTACTCATACTGTCACCAGCATGACGTAAACAAAAATTATGGACCATGTTGTTACAAGTATCTATGTCAAGTAGATTATAACTAGTGGTCGACCGGGGCCCTGGCCCCTGCCGGGGCCCCAGCCAAAATCGCAACCCCGGCCCTTCCCGGCCCCGGCCAAAATTATTTGGCAATTCGTCGGGGGTAAACCTCGGCCCCGTCCCCGGTCAATAAATTTACTCCCGGCCCCGGCCAAAAACCATACATATACCGGGGGCACAGCCGGGGATTTCATGAATGATTTTGGCACATTTAATTAATTTAAAAAATCAAACACAATTTAATGGTAATTATGAGATTTCAAAGTTGAAACAATTGGCTTAAATTAGACTACGGCTAGTAACATAAAAACCGTGGTTCTTCCTCAGTATCGGACTTTTCAATTAATCGTCCCCGATAAAGAAATTTGCGATAAAACATCTCGTACGTAGAAACTAGAAAGTAAAACTACTCCACTGCAGCTAAAACTATAACGGCTCAACGTAAACTACAAAGTACAAAGCCTAACATTAAAACCATGGTAAAAAGTAAACATTTTGCTACTATCCAGTAACAAAATTTTACCATGGTCCAGATTAAATAGCACTGTAGCAGCTGAGGGTTATCCTCAGTTCCGAGTTGAGGATTAGAAATTATGTATGACCTGAGGATTATCCCGAGTTGGTTCACAGCACGAAGTTGTGGTTTAATCCTCAAGTCGGTGAGAATAAGCCGCACCTCGAGTTTAATCCTTCCCGATTGCATCACACCAGCCTAAATTATTATCAAATTCATGTTTCAATTTCTGACTACAGTTTGGTAAACTACCCCCGGCCCCTGCGCCGGCCCCGGAAAAATGGAAGATTTCCCGGCCCCGGCTATATTGGGGCTCCCCGGCCCCGGTCAGAATCCTGCCCCCGGTCGACCACTGATTATAACCCTGACATTTGCTGACCTGATCCCGGAGAAGGGCCAGAAGAGGTTAACTGCTGTTCACCTTTTATCGTCACGGGTTTTTTTCCAACTGTACCACCTTGAACAAAATTTTCTATTTAGTATCCACATAATTTTGACTTCTGATTCGCCTTAATTTAAATGTCAATAACCATGGTGATATTAAGGCCCATTGAAACTAGCATCATTATAGGGTCGTCAAACCAACATTAACCAAATTGCAGCCATTATTTGTCGAAAGTTGGTCACAGTAACAGATCGTTTAAATATAAACTAAGCTAAATTAGGGCCACTTTAGACCTCTCCCTAGGGCGATTCACAGATGATGCCAACATCTTCCTGATAGGAGAACATCTTAATGAAGTTTACGATAAACTAATAACTCTTAGCGATGCTTTAGTTAAATGGGTAGATAATAATGGTTTAGCTCTCAACCTTAAGAAAACAAATTATATGATCTTCTCTCGACAAAGAAATCTTAATTATCGTGATGTGGCAATTTCTGGTGTCACAATTGAGAGAAAAACAGAAGCCCGTTTTTTAGGAGTTATAATAGATGATAAACTAAACTGGTCCCATCATATTTCTGCCATGAAAATGAAAATGTCCAGATACATAGGAGTCATGTACAAACTTAAAAAATATCTGCCTTCTCGAAGCACGTCTTCAAATTTATCAAAGTTTTGTGCAGTCACACCTTAATTATTGCAGCCTTGTATGGGGTTTTGCTGCCAAGTCTCATATTGAATCGCTTTTTGTAAAACAGAAAATGGGCCTTCGAGCAGTATTACCTGGTTTCGTCAATTACTGGTACAAGGACGGCATCCCCCCAGCAAGTACCAAGTCTGGCTTTTATTCACATAAAATATTGACAGTACACAGTATCATTGTAAAGAACGCACTCATTTTAATGCATAAATTGAAAAACTTTCCTAATCTAGTACCATTGTCTCTCAAGAAAACAATTCCCAAAAGCGCACCATTATTTAATACTAACCTGGATTCTATTCTCACTACACAATGGTCAGATAAGTATGGTCAACACCCTTACAACAACTCAGTATTTTTTAAAGGTCCATTATTAGCAATAAACCGATATAATGTTGCAGCAACTTCCCCGCCTAGTCTATTTAACCTGAACATTTACAAAACTTGTATAAAAACTATGCTCGTCGATCAGCAAAATGAAAACATCGAAGACGATTGGCCTAATTTCATGTTATATTGTATAACAGGACTAAGAAAATCAAAGCGTAACATAAACCAAAATGCCGATAATAACCTTGTCTCTACATCTTAGATTATATGCACACACTTATGCATCACTCAATAAACGTCGCATATCTCATCAATTACACTGCCAACATAGGACATTCTTTTTTATCGCCGCGATTTCAAATCAAGTTACAAATTCTACAAATTTTGAAGTGCTCAGTCTTGTTTTACTTTTCTTATCTTTACCTATTAACCATTGGAAAATAAAACTTTAAGTTATAAACCTTCATTGCATACTTTACCGGTAGAGTCTAAATTGAATAGTTTGAGATTTCCTTTACATTTTATGGTCATACATCAGTATTCCGACGGCAGTACGGCGGCAGTACGGCGGCAGTACGGCGGCAGCACGGCGGCAGCACGGCGGCAGTACGGCGGTAGCACGGCGGCAGTACGGCGGCAGTACGGCGGCAGTACGGCGGCAGTCCCGCGGCAGTGCCACGGCAGTGCCACGGCAGTATAGTGACAACACTTATATCAGACTTTTGATCCAATTATTTCATGAGTTTGATGATTAGTTCAAATTGATTTGTCAATTAAAAACATATTTTGAGAAATCAATAAGTTGTAAATAAGTTTATACAATATCATTATAACTTTAAATCAGTAACTGTCACCCTGGAGCAATAAAATATTAAAATAATTCAGATTCATTGCAGGTACTTCTGGTATCTTTTGTATCTCGAACTTTTAGCGACTGGGATATTCTCAACAGAAGAGAACTGCTGTCAATATCTACTGGATATGAAGATCCTGCCGACAAAAAGACGGTGCCCCTCCTGTTCGAACAGAAGAGGAGGAGCTACTCCACCAGATACTGATAATGCTCGCCTAGTAAGACCTGTGGTTACACCTACCCGACCCTCTTCCAGTTCCTCACCACCACCTAGTAGACGCCGTCTGAACACTGATGAAACCTACTCCCACTCCTCTGTAGCTGGCGAAGCCTTATCCTCCTACAACAGAGTGCACAGAGACTTTGCCAACCGTCCTGATACCTCCATCAGCCTCTCAAAGTTCCTGAAACAGAAACGAATCCCTGAAAGATCCTTCTACACCAAGAATAAGATAGCAGAGCTGATTATCCTTGATAGACCACGATTCGGCAGTCTCATCAAACAGATTCTCAAGGAGGAGCGGACTGAAAGGATCAACCAGCAGATTCTCTCTAACCGATGTGGGGCTATCCTCAAGCAGAGTGACTTTCTGGAGAAGAAACGACTCGCAATTGCTGCTGGAAAGATTCTCTAAATGTAAATTATTTTATTGCTCCAGGATGACAGTTACTGATTTAAAGTTATATAATGATATTGTATGAACTTATTTACAACTAATATTGATTTATCCAAATATATTAATTGACAAATCATCAAAATCGTCTCTTTAATTGACAAATCAATGTGAACTAATCATCAAACTCATGAAATAATTGGATCAAAAGTCTGATATAAGTGTTGTCACTATACTGCCGCCGTGCTGCCGCCGTACTGCCGCCGTGCTGCCGCCGTACTGCCGCCGTGCTGCCGCCGTACTGCCGCCGTACTGCCGCCGTGCTGCCGCCGTACTGCCGCCGTACTGCCGCCGTACTGCCGCCGTACTGCCGTCGGAATACTGATGTATGACCCATTTTATATTTATGCATGTGCCCCAGGGGGATGAATTTCTTATTACCATTGATATTTTTTTTTTGTTGAGTAAACATTGGCTGGTACCACGGGCCAGTCCCCAACAAAAAAAAACATTACCATTAGTTGCTAAAATAATTAGGGATCGTATCTAATTTGTTGCTGTATGGGGTCAGGAACAACCAACAAAAATGTGTGACTCTACGGTGTCTGGAAATATTGACCTGGGCCACGCCCATATTTTTCAGCAATCATTAACACGTAAAATTATCGTCAATATAGTCCTGAAGGAGTATGGAAGGAGTTCTAAATGTGTGCTCCTTTAATATAAACAGTGGAAAATCAATTTTAGTCGAGATCTCAGGTCTCTACAATGTCGGCAAGTTCCTTCAGGAGTTTGCGACTTGTGAAGAAGCACCAAACTCACTCAGCTCAACATGTTTGAGATTCAAGCAAATCGAGGATGTTCAAAGGGTGCAAGTTGTTCAACTCGACAAAATACCGATAGAAGTTATTTCGTAGGCCCTAAAATTACTCCTCTAGATCCAGTCTTACCCTTCTAATTTCAATTGAACATAACTCGAGAACTGATAAAAGTAAGAGCGTCCGTAAGCCTAAAGTTTTATGTTCTATTGATTTTGTGAACAAGGGTATTGAAATGTTAAATTTACCTAGAGTTTTTAGATCTCCTAGTTTGAAATCGTTTGTTAATTTTTGTAACATTAAAGAACCTACTGTTGTATATAAAGGTACTGATAATGTTTCTAAGAAGTTATTTGATTATAATAACGTTGTTAAGGGAGACACTGAACCTTTAGAATGCAAATGTCATATGTTTACTGATTTCGTAAATCAGGATTGTGGTCATGTTGTGACTGGGGATGTTAATTTTGTAAAGCACGACGCCTTGAGAAGTCTGTTAGAGAAAGGTCCTTCTTATAAAGAACCTAAAACGATTGATTTTGATAAGAATTGTAATTCGGTAATAGATAATGTTAAAGAAATCTTAAAACCTTGGAGTAGGAAAGAGAAAATCGATAGTGCATGTTTAAATGGTTGGTTTAATGAATTTAGTGATATTGTTAAGAAGAATACTGAAGCTCTTAAAATGAAATATCCTAAACAGCTTAAACGGAAATCTGTGTTTAGTAATGATAAAGCTTGTGAAGTATTAGCGTTTATCAGAAAGTATTTTGTTTTATGTCCGGTGGACAAAGCAACTAAGAACGTCGCTATTATTTGTAAACATTATTATTTAAGTGATATTATACAAGAGTGTCAATCTAATGAGGGTATTGATGATGTTAGTGGGGAGCATGAAGTTCGTGATATTAACAGAGATATTTTCAAGTTCATAGAAGACGTTGGGATAAAAATAGATTCTAATATTGATATTTTACCTCACATGTTTTCGAGTCCTAAATTTCATAAGCCAATTTTAAAGTTTAGCCTTAGGTATGTTATTTCTTATGCTAATTGTAGTATTAAGCCCTTGGCAGTAAAGATTTCTTTAGCCTTAAAGGCTGTTTATTCAGAGATCTGCAGATATACTAACATGTTGTTTAAAGTAACAGGAGTTAATAGGAATTGGGTCATTTTGAATAATAAACCGATTTTAGAAGCTTTAGATAAAATTAATGATAATAGCTTAGCGAGAAACATCCAAACTTTTGATTTTTCTACTTTACACACGAATTTAGCCCATAAAGATATCAAGGATGCTCTCAAGTTTACTGTTAAATTAGCCTTTAGGAATAGTGAAAAGAAGTTTATAGCTGTTTACGATAAAGGGTCTGCTTGGGTTAATAGCTTTAGAGATGGGACTGTGGCTTTTGATGAAGTTAAGTTGATTAAATGTGTTGAGTTTCTACTGGATAATTGTTACTTTAAAGTAGGAGAGATCTTATATCGGCAACATATCGGTGTACCTTTTGGAATCAACCCTGGTCCATATATTGCTAACTTAACACTTTGGTATTTTGAGAACAGTTTCCTAGACAGTACGTATAAAAGTAGATACTATATTGTAAAGAAGTTAAATAATACATTTAGACTTATAGATGATATTACTACCCTTAACTCTGATGGTTACTTAGAGGAATATTTTAAGTTGATATATCCAGACTCTCTTACTCTTAATAAGGAAAATGAAGTAGATAGTGCCGCCAATGTATTAGATCTTGATATTTCGATAAATAGCGAGGGGAAGTTTTCTTGTAGAGTTTATGATAAAAGGGATAAGTTTGGTTTTAAAGTGGTCAAGTTTCAACCTTTGATGAGTAATCAAGCTAGTAGTGTATTATATGGCACGTACTGTTCACAGGTTGTGAGATATTCTAGGATCTGTAATAACGTTGTTGCTTTTTCTGATAGAGTTTTGAAGTTTACTGATGATTTAATTGAGTTGGGTTTTAGACGGGATCGTCTTAGTAAAATATACTTATCAGTGGTAAAGAGGCACGGGCTAAAGAATAAGTTTGGTATTGGGTGTGGAAATATATTAATGCCATAGCTTGACCTATGGTATCCTTTTCTAATGTTGCAAAATATTTGTCGCACGTGTTGAATTTAGTTTTATAATAACTTTGCGGCGGCGCAAATCGGAGTCTTAGAATTACGCGGGAAATTACGCGGGAGAAATTGGAGTTTGGGCCAGTTCGTTTTATGACGTATCGACTACGTTTGCTTAGTATACTTTATTCCTACCGTTTTATTACATTTTTTACTTTATCTACCTATCACTATACAGTATACATATTTAATCTTAAATTATCATTTTAGTGGAACTATGTAAAAGGGGATCGTTGCTAGCGTTAAAACTGTTTTAACCCTGCCATAGTCAGTTGAAAGTCTGATAGCATATGTTCCGTTTGATTTGACCAAACTAATGCCTTTCATTGCTTTATAACTCAATAGCTGAAGTTACTCTGATACGTCCAATAAGAACCTGTAAGAATGGCGTCCAGCTCACCATTTTTGAGATTCAAGCAAATTGAGGATGTTCAAAGGGTGCAGGATATTCAGCTCGACAAAATACCGATAGAATTTATTTCGATGGTGATTAAATTACTCCTCCAGATCCAGTCTTACCCTCAATTGGACATAACTCAATAGCTGAAGTAACTCTGATACGTCCGATTAGAACTTGTAAAACTGGCTTCCAGCTCGCTGACCTTGCCTGGTATCCTCACAGAGGTTTAGATTGTGGCTTATTATTCATCCCAGTGCAGGCTAATGAGAGTTAGAGGGTATAATACTCCCTCCTACTTAGGGTTCGGCACAACCGACTGGTGGTCAGGAGAGGTCAGGGATTCTCTTTGTGGAGCTCGAGATACTGAATTTGACCCCCACTAATGTAGACTATAAGATATTGACTCGCCACTTGTCGCCATTTTAAGGATGGATCAAATATTAGATCCTCTATCACAATATGCTCTCTTTATGTAATAATAAAGGAAGACTCAAGCTTCATTTGTTTGGCCTCAAAGAAGAAGGTATCGAACGAGGTGAAATTTCCTCAATCTAAAGTGAGCATTCCCTGAGTACATATTAGATGAATACATTTGGTAAAGAAGAAACGTAAAGTTCGATGCATTGTTGTTGTAACAAAAAAAGAAGCCTTAAATATCAGTGTCATACTCTCAGTTATTCTGATATCTCTTTATTCCCGCAGCAATTGTATTGTTAAAAAACTTTTAAAAATGGTTTTGCCAGCTCCACATTCCAACCAAAACCAACAATAAACCATTTTCCACATTCTATCAATATGTTGCCACAGTGCCAGGATTGTACACATGTTTTGTTACATTCCGAGAATTGTTAACGGCACATCAAGATCCTCAACCCCACATTCCACTCCATTCCACATTTAATTGTTCCAATCCTCTCAGACTCAAGTGTGAAGTGACATCACAATAGTGGGGACAATCGGTAATAGGAAACAATACTGGTTGATGTCCCTTTCCTCCCGCACTCTTCAATGAAAATGAGTTTAATGAATTAAACACAGCATACCGACAAAACGGAGGACTGTAAGAACTTAAGACCTTCTCCAATTTTGGATATAATAGCAACTCTAACTATACTGGTTTCCTGTCCCTGACGCGACCTTGGTCCGATGTTAGTGGCATTATAATCATTTAGAGCTGATATCAATTGTTCTCCAAAGTTTACGATCCCAATAAGCATGACATTCTCTAAAAAGAGTCCTAGGGCTGTAATCACTTAAATTGGGACTCGGTTTTATAACAGTTATATCGAGGAGCTAAAAAGAAAACATGAGATACAGAGAGACTACCCAGTAACTTACCTTATTAGAACATTACTAGCTTAGTAAGAACGATATTTAATGGAAGACGCCTATCCTATCTGAATACAAGAAAGCAATTCAGTGTTTTGATTGGTTACTGGAATGAAGTTGGTTTAAATTATAACAACTTAACCAGGCTGGGATGGCAGAAGGGTGAAGATATTAAAAAGTTCTCCCCCCACCATTATTCAGATCTAAACTTATAATACAAGTTATTTCAAGATAGATTTGTAAAGTAAGCTGTAATGGATCCTAGAGAGTAGAGAGAGAGGAAGTAATATCCTAGTCACCTCCTGGTACATGGGTTTTAAAAAAAAACACGCTTAATAAATGTTTTTTAATAAACAATTTTCAATGAAATTGAGACGCAATGAAGACGAAAAAATTGGGATAACATTGTTATTTACAATTAAAATGAGCCACTTAATTACAAAAGGCAAATTAATTATAAAGTAGCTATGCAGAGCCATTTAAAGGATACAATAACTTAAGATAATAAACAATACATTTGGTCCATCAGATTATGTTATTATGATTATTTATATTACCATAGTATATATTTTACCATTTAAGTATATTATCCACGTATAACATAAAACAATAGCGACAAAGCCAGGGCCCTAGCCACAAAAGTAAGAATATAAATTATTGAAGCTGTTAATGAGGTTTATATTATATATTAATTTCATTAAATCTAAATCTGGTCATTCATAAAGCACTCCGTTACAGTACTTCATTTAAACCATTTAAAACCAGTCGCAGAGCAAGGATATCCTGCCTGGTTATCTAGTTAGCACATTAATCAACACTACATTGCAGACTGCAGAGTTGTAATTACGGTTGACAATTAGGGAAGGAATATCTCTTGTGTTTTGAAGTCCCACACCACACGACAGTCAAACCGTTATGTACCGGGTACCTCCGATATACCGAGTACTTTTTTCATTTCCTCTCAAGAGATTAGGGACTACATAACTACACTTTTCAGGGAGTACATACAACTCCTGATGGAGGACATTTGCCCTAGACTGGCTCATCCAACAAGGACGGACGACCTGACAAACCTATTGTCTTGGTAGTTCCCGGCATTACTGGTAAGTTACATTAAAAGTTCAGTTTTATTTTTATATTTATTAATGGACGTACAGTCAGGAATACTAGGATTTGTGTAATGTGTATAATATAGTAAGTTACACTCCCTTCGCCAGCTTTACTTTCTTTAACGATTTTACCCCCTCTGTGCAGTCAGTCCCACAAGTTCGTCTGGTAAAGTCCTCACAAGCGATCTATCTCGCCCGTATGATTCTGGTATGAGCCATCTCGCCTGGTATAGGTCCAGTAACGAGTTGAATCAGGGTCTTAATCAATACCCTGTATACATCATATATAGTTCCGTCCTGAACAGAATATAGTACAATGCTTTACTCCAATAGTGGTGATTTATCCATGTATGACAAGTACGTGACTGATGAGTGGCTCTTAGATATTAGATTAGATGGTGCTTGCTTGGTAGTCTAAATACATGAAGATGAAGGAATAATGTGGAGAAGGAGCTGTGTGTAGAGGAGGTGCTGTACACGTTGTAATCTGTACAGTGGAGGTTTTTGGTCTCGTGAATAAAGGCCCCCCCCAGCTCGGCCACTTGGACGAAGGATATTATCCCATTATAACCAATTAAGATGAAATTTTAAATATGAGAGGACTCCTCAAATAAAGACTAACACATGTACTAAATGATGACCGCTAAATGATGTATTAAATGATTTATGGACGTATAATTTAACTTATAATTCAAGAGAAATTATTTCTGTAAATGTAGAATGTATGTACACCGCCCCCGTGCAAATTCGGCAAAAAGCAAAAGGTTGCAAAGTAACCATGGTACCGCGGATTTTTTAACAACGCCCGTGCACGTGCAAATGATTGCGGAACGGCATTTTAAATCGGTTTTTGATGATATACGTTTGTGTTTAGTTCGAGCAACATTTAATCGGCTGTATCCACCTTTGTTACGGTTGTGTAAGGATATTTTGGGACCGATTTAAACTCACTAACAAAAAATACTAGTAGTTTTCCTCCTCCCTGGTGACACGGGTTTTCTAGTCTGCTACTAACTATAATGCAAAGAATTATTTTTTCTGATGTAGAATGTATGTACGACCCGCCCACGTGCAAATTAAATGAAAAATAGAATTTAGGTAACAACCAAAACGTTCCATAGCAACGGGTTTAATGCACACATGCACGGCAAAAAAGATTTTTTAAAAACAAAAAATTAACTCTGTTTGATCGGTTTTGTGGTAAGTTACGTTGTGTTTTAAAGTGTGTTATATTTAAATCGTCTGTATCTCATCGGTTGGATGGATATTTTTTGATTGCAGAATGTCTGTCTGTATCGACCGCCCCACGTGCACATAAGGTGAAAAAAGCAAAAATGGTTGCATAGTTTACCATGGTAACGAGGGATTGTTTACAGTTAACACGCACATGCACGCAACAAAGATTTCGAGCGCCATTTTGATCGGTTTTTGTGGTAATTTACGGTTGTGTTGAACGTGTTTTAACAAAAACATTCGATTCGAATGTTCAGAGGTACATGGAATCCGGAACGAAAACTGTATTCATCAGAAAAAGTAAGGTATGAGCTAAAGCTCTAAAGGTAAGACAGAACAATTTACCACCGGAAATAGAGCTATAGATTGGATATCATAATCAAGTAATCAAGCCACACGAATGACCTAGACTCTAAGCTTCCTTGCATTTGCAATGAAAATATACCATTGAGAAAAGAACCATTTTTGAGAAAAGACAGAAAGTTTGTTTACATTCCCTCTAGAGATGATTGTTTAGAGCTCCGCCGGACCACTTAAACAGTCTGATATTTTAGGTCCGGTCATTGAAAACTTCCCAGTTTAAAGGGTGTTAGCCATTGACACAAAATTAGCAGTCCCGTAAATTCCAACTTTTCAGCTGTTGATGATTGGTTTAAAGCTGCCCCTGATGTGTTTAGTGCGAGGCAACAGTTTAAATCCGGCTGTGTCTTCGGTTGTGACGGATCTTTTTAGATGCGATAAAAAGTTACTACGAAAGAAATACTAATTACCTTCCTCCCTGTGACCACGGGATTTCTAGTAATGTATATAATAATAGTTCCTCTACACGCCCAACAGATTACTTCTGTCATCAGATAACTGCACACTGTGATATAAATATGTAATGTGTGTGCGAAGCAAAAAACAATCAGATCTCATCAAGGTGCCCCATAAAAGTAGCACTGTTATATAGGCCTATAGCAGTACTGGATCTCACTCTATTAACAGACAGGTATTAACATGCTGGGCATGTACATATTGTTATGAAATACATTGCAGGGTCTCTCATTCAGTCCCCTGGTATTTTATATCAGCTCATTAATCAGCTCTGATCAAATAACCATTCTAACGAGGAATTTAAGTTAGATAAGCTGATAGAGCGCGCGTTGTGACTTACTGTGATATTTTTAACCGAACATTACTTGTAAGGAATTGTTCACGTACTACGGATAAAGCTATATTTTGTCCAATTAAGACCCCCTTTCCCTCAGTAAACCACTTCACACGTATCTAATTCGTACTAATACCACACAACATGAGCTATCCAAACCCCCGCTCCCCTACGTAAATGTGAACAGGCTTCGAACGAAAGATTGTTTCGAAGTATTTGGAACGATAAATGTTCGAGTATTTTTAATATAAAAACGGTTCAAGAAGTTCAAGGGGCGGTTCCCTAACCACTACGGTGAGACACCTCATGCACAATGGACATTCTAAAACAAGTGCAGGTATACAATTTGTTATTTTAGTTTAAATAGAAATCTAAACAAAACTTGTTTATATAAACATCAAATGGTAGTTTTACATAATTCTACACCTAGTTCTATTAATCTCATATAAATTTCAGCTAAATGTTTTTTGATTCGCAACGTGTCTGGGATCAGTCATCAGACCATCGATATATTTAGTATTCAAAACCTAAACAAAAACAGGGAAGGTCGTAACTAAATTATGGTTTCGTATTGACAATAAAGCAGACTGTCGAAAATGGCGACATTTTAATTTTTGAAGTAGTTGATAGGTGTAATTAAACAATGTCACCTTAATGATAATTGATAACAAAACACCTGTGGTGAACTATTCAGTTCTTCGGTGGAATTTCAGTAGATTCTTAATCAGGGTATCGTCTAGAATGTGACCTTTAGATTCCGTAAGAACGTTGCAGATAGTTCTTAGTTCGTCCAACAGCTCGCTCGCTATCTCCTGGATAATTTCATGAACTATATTTTAGTTCAATACTTTTACTGAACTTGTTAAGATAGAGAATGAAGACTGCTAGAGTTGTTATAGTATTAGTAGTTGTTAGAGTAGTTGTCACAGTAGTTGTCACAGTAGTTTTTACAGAAGCTGTTACAATAGTTGTTACAGTAGTTGTTACAGCAGTTGTTACAGTAGTTGTTACAGTAGTTGTTAGAGTAGCTGTTAGAGTAGTTGTTACAGCAGTTGTTACAGCAGTTGTTACAATAGTTGTTACAGCAGTTGTTACAGCATTTGTTACAGTAGTTGTTACAATAGTTGTTACAATAAATAGCTGTTACAGTAGAATGACACTGACCTGGTTATAAAAAGTCAGTACTGTAGAGAATGTTCCAGGCTCCGATATTAGAGGTTTTGTCGTTCCTCGTCTCAGCATCAGTGGTAATTGGTTCTGCAGTTTTAGTAGGCTGCTGATGAATATGAGACGACACTGTGTAATGCCGAACTTCTTCACGTTGCATAACGGGGCGTCGTTCAGGAGATCGTCCCATTTCAGGAACGTATCTTCAGCCAGAGATTCCTCAAAATCCGAGCACATTCCAGACTCGTACATCTCAGAGATCTCTTCGTCTGTCAGCTGCTTTGAGAAAATGTTCAACTTGAAAAGTTCACCTCCGAATGAGTATAAGTTCGCTTCTAAAGTAGTGGCACTCTGACTTTGCCCTATCACAATGGAACCTCCCATACCCAGCTTTCTATCACCAGTCCTGGTAGCAGCAGAAGTTATTTGATTGCCATTGTAATAGAACCTTATAGCCCCACTACCACGTGACCAAGTCACACCTGATAATACCACAGGTCACGTGATGCTGATAACCAAGTGAAGGTGTATCGTCCTAATATCCAGAAGCTGCTGAAGCTGTCCCTCATTACTATCTCACTATCAGAGGATAGTGTCTTGTAGGTGAACACAGTTGGGACCGTCAGCCAACTTCTTCTTGTTCACCCACATACATATTGACATCTTCTTTCTGACAGGTCCTATGTCTGGTTTTATCATGATGTAGCTATCAGCCCTGTCTGAAAATTGTAGCCCGATAAAGGGATTATGAGCAAGTAAGATTAGTGGTAATATAGTGGTAGTAAGAGTAGGAACATATCAGACTGACGAGATTCTACTTTTAAACGTGTGAATGGGGGTGGGGGAACCGGTGGCCCCCGGTTCCCAAAAAACCGATTTAAATGACGGTTTTTAAAAAAGTCTGGGGTAAAAAAATTATAACAAAACTTTTCCGATAAAAAAGATGTTTAGAAAAAGATCAAACTGGGTTGTTCCTCTGTTAGTCTTTTGAGTGAATCATAGATGACTGCCGTATTCTTCTCTCTGTTTCCTTTCTTCTATGTGTTGTTGTAACCTAACTGTAACGAGGAGTTAAAGAAATGTCTTGTATGGTATACTATGGTCCTGAGAGGTAACAAATTAAAAGATTATCTTAAAGGGCTGTAGAGGTCAATGTAACAAATAGTAGAGCAAGACAAAGGGAGCTTCCTTACACGCTCTTGAAGAAGGGGAGGGGAGTTCCGACATAGTAGTAGTAGTACTCTTATTATTCCTAGATCTAACATGCTGAGATTAATAGAAAAGTAATCTACCTCTAGAACGAAACTAACACGCATGATGGTCTTAGGAATGGTTCATCTAGTTTAGGAGGAATCTTATCAAACAAAACTGCAACATGTATTCGTGTCTGGTTGAACCTGGATAGAAATTACATATTACTAGCTGCATTGATTTAGATGAATGGAGGAAACTGGAATAGACTATTGTTGAAAACAATATTATTATAAATTCACCTGCATAAGCAGGGAACGGCCCATAGCAGGCTAACCAGGATGGCCCAGTACCAAAACCCTTGATTAACTAGCACGGATAAAAGGTTAACAATAGGTAAAAATAGATAACAATACTATACCAGTATAAAATTTATAGTTTAGAAAGATCAAACCGGGATGTGCGTTCTGTTAGTCTTTTGAAAGAGTCCATAGATGACTGCCGTATTCTTCTCTCTGTTTCCTTTCTTCTATGTGTTGTTGTAACCTAACTGTAACGTGGAGTTAAAGAAATGTCTTGTATGGTATACTATGGTCCTCAGAGGTAACAAATTAAAAGATTATCTTAAAGGGCGGTAGAGGTCAATGTAACAAATAGTAGAGCAAGATAAAGGGAGCTTACTTAGACGCTCTTGAAGAAGGGGAGGGGAGTTCCGACATAGTAGTAGTAGTAGTACTCTTATTATTCCTAGATCTAACATGCTGAGATTAATAGAAAAAGTAATCTACCTCTAGAACGAACCTAACACGCATGATGGTCTTAGGAATGGTCATCTAGTTTAGGAGGAATCTTATCAACAAAACTGCAACATGTATTCGTGTCTGGTTGAACCTGGATAGAAATTACGTATTACTAGCTGCGTTGATTAAGATGAATGGAGGAAACTGGAATTGACAATTGGAAACAATATTATTATAAATGCACGTCTGAACTTTTAATTTAGAAACAATACAGCTAAATTAAACGCTCACATCAAATTAAGAAAAAGAACTTACTGGATTACTACGACTAGCAAGCTTATCAAAACATAGCGTTGCTGGTCGAAACTGGTCAACTGGCCCCTGAGTACTGGAACAACCCTATCGACTGTCCTGGCCTAAGATTGCTCTATCCTACGATCGTCATCCCCATATATCGTCTCCGAATCTCACAGAGTCCTGAGTCTGCTGCTTATTATTGTTAAACTCTGCCGCTCATTATCCATTCTTACGATCCATAGACCATTGTCTGAGACTATTATTGGCCGATCTGCTATCAGGTGTTCTTCTGTGGTCTTCTGATTAGACACCTCCATGGAATGTCATCAACCGTGTCGAACTGTCTCTTGGTTGAACACCAAAATATTAATTGAGAATAAGGAATAATGATGTTCAACTACCTTCTTATTATTTTTAGATCTATAAACAAAAGCTCTAAGAAACAGATAGTAAACAAAGTAAACATTTCTGTCCCCTAATCTTTCTCAAACAAAAGTCATGCAATTTGCATACTTCTCCATTTAACTCTATTCTGAGCAATTAACGTTAAATAGTCCAAATCACATAAATTATTTAACGATAATTTTCGGACACTAAGGTCGTGTAGAATCAGTGAGAAAAGGTTTGACTGCGGTCTTCCACGCCGCCCTTGAAGCTGTAAGGTGTTGACAGCAAAAACAAGCGACGAATAGGCTGGGCCATCTGTAGGCCCACGCAGTACATGTCCGAGCATCCTCCACCGACTACGAGCCACTTTAGCTGACAATGGTTCACTATTGCAGCGTTTATACAAGTTCTTGTTGGAGATGATGTGAGGGTATTTGTAATTCAAAATTGATCGCAGATGACGTCTGTGAGCAATATCTAGTTTTTCCAATACTGATTTAGGGGCAGCCCAGCAAGATGAATTGTACATTAAAACGGATACTACCAGAGCCTCATACAACAGAAGCCTCTTGCTCAGAGGGATCTTATGGTTCCAAGCTTTCTTGTATTTGTTAAACGCGGCATATCCCAGACATATCCTTCTAGAGATGTCCTCCTTACTACAAAGCATGGAGCCAAGCGTGATACTCTTTCTCCAGAGCTCGTTCCCTGCAATTGGCTTACCCTGATCGTCTTTAGCTCCCTTTTCAGCTAAGTACACATGAGTGAAATCAGTTTTGTCTTCGTTAACGAAGAGATTCCAATCTTTAAGGACTTCTGTTGCAATAGGCAACAGCTCCCTCAAATTGTCTTCATCTTCATCATTGAAGTCGATATCATCAGCATACTCACTGTCAAGTGGAAGACCAATATCGGTGATAGGTGGGTTAGGCCTATTCGTTGCAGTTTCAAGCCTGTTACGGAGGTCACGCAAGGCACCCGCTAAGACAAGTGTGAACAAGCATCCAGACAGACAGTCACCTTGGAATGCACCGAGAAAACTCTGGAATTCAGCAGACAGTGTACCGTTGATGTTGACTTTGAGCTTGGTGTTGGAAAGCAAAAGTCTTACCAAACGGACTTCGTCATCATCACAGCCACACTCAACAAGAAGATCGAGGATGGTAGATCGTCGTATAGTGTCAAAGGCACTAGACATGTCGATCCCCATACGATGGTATTCCCACCTCTTCCTCTGGACAACTGATAACATCACACGCTGGCACCATACAATGTCAGCACATGATCTACCCTGCTTGTAAGCACATTGCCATGGACCAGTGAAGGCATTGACTTTATTCTCAATTCTCTTCAAGGTTGCCATTGAAAGAATCTTTCTAACAGCATTTGAGAGAGTGAGGGGTCGTAGATTCTTCACTGGACCAATGGGCTTATTTGGCTTCTGTAAGGGGGTAATGTTTGCCTGTCCAATGGGGTCAAGGTAGGAATTGGTCTCGAAGCTTCTATTGATAATGTCTGCAAAACGTCTGTGTACTGATCCAGTAGAATACTTGAGAAGCTCATTAGGAATCCCATCTGGGCCGTTAGCTCGACCATTTTTGAGACTTCTAGCAGCTGATCCGATTTCTTCACTAGTGAATGGCTTAACTAGTGGGCGAGGAGGTCCTACAAAAGGTTCTAAAGGTGCTTCATCACGAGTAAGTTGTTGCTCAAGGTACTTAGCAACTACGGCAGCTTTACCAGTGTCTGTTGCAATATTGCACCCTTGCTCATCATGAACACCAATACTAGAAGGGGCTTTACTTTTAGGTAAGTTCAGGGTTCGAACAGCTTCAAACATTTTCTTACTATCTGTTGTTGAACTGATGGTATTACAGATAGCATCAGCAGCAGCTGATCGTATGTTAGAAAGTCTCTGCTTGATCTGATTGGTGAGGCAGTTAATAGATGATCTAAGTGAGGTTCTGTCTAAAGACTGGTTATCATTAAGCTGCTGTCTCAACAAGTAACGCTGGCTAGATAAGTTTTTCACCTCATCATCGTCGCTGCGATTACGTTTCCTGTGTCTGATGACACCAATTGACGATTTTGCAGCATCCTTTATGGACTCAAGTAAGCCATTCAAGTCTGAATTTGGATCCAGAGCAGAAACAGTGTTACTTAAGTTATCATCTAAGGATTGACGATATTTCACCTGAATGGTGGGGTTCGAGGTGAGTTCAGAGGTGTTGAACTTTAAGGATGACTTGGAGTTGCGTTTATAGCAAAGACAGATGTCCTTAAAATCTACTCTAGTGACAACAAATCTGTGATCAGAGTATGTCAAGGTGCCTGCATAAGATCTAGAATCTTGTAGCATTGGCTTCGACCTACTTCGACACAGGATGAAATCGATCTGAGAATAGACCGGGATCGTCTTTTTACTATTTCGCCCGGCACTCCAGTCCTTCCTCCAGCCAGTGTAGGTGGTCGTATGTCGAGCAGGATGATAAAAACCAGTGTTGGAGGCAAAGAGGTCAAATTCTGATAACAAGTCTAACAAGTTTTCTCCCATATCGTTGCGCAAACCCATACCATGTTTACCCATGAAACGACCAAAACCAAAGTCCTTATCTGAAGCAGTCATTTTTCCCAACTTTGAATTAAAATCTCCCAAAACAAATATCTCAACATTAGCAGGGACGTTTAGAGCGTCCCTAACTTGGCCGTAAAAATTAATCAACAGTTGTTGATCATTTTCTGCAAGTTTCTTGTGTGGCCCATATACATTGACCACCCTACATTTGATAAATTTTCCAGATTTTGTAGGGAGTTCTAGATCCAAAAAGCTTACTCGATCACTGATACTGTTCCAGCATACCACATAGTCAATAAATCGGGGACTGATAACAAAACCGAGTCCATAGTGCCGGCCATTTTTCTGCTCAAACAATAATAGTTTGTATCCGTTGCTAAGACTGCAAGAATCCGGTTTTACAACCTTAGTCTCCTGAATAGCGCAGATATCTATGCCGTACCGTAGACAATCGGTACCCAGTTGCTCCCGTTTGCTGTGGATGTCGTCTATTTTTAGATCTAACATACCGAAATGAATAAAAAGTAATCTACCTCTAGAACGAACCTAACACGCATGATGGTCTTAGGAATGGTTATCTAGTTTAGGAGGAATCTTATCAACAAAACTGCAACATGTATTCGTGTCTGGTTAAACCTGGATAGAAATTACTTGTTACTAGATGCATTGATTAAGATGAATGGAGGAAACTGGAATAGACAATTGAAAACAATATTATTATAAATTCACGTCTGAACTCTTAATTTAGAAGCAAGACAGCTAAATTAAACGCTCACATCAAATTAAGAAAAAGAACTTACTGGATTACTACGACTAGCAAGCTTATCGAAACATAGCGTTGCTGGTCGAAACCGGCCTACTGGCCCCTGAGTACTGGAACAACCCTATCGACTGTCCTGGCCTAAGATTGCTCTATCCTACGATCGTCATCCCCATATATCGTCTCCGAATCTCACAGAGTCCTGAGTCTGCTGCTTATTATTGTTAAACTCTGCCGCTCATTATCCATTCTTACGATCTATAGACCATTGTCTGAGACTGTGATTGGCCGATCTGCTATCAGGTGTTCTTCTGTGGTCTTCTGATTAGACACCTCCATGGAATGTCATCAACCGTGTCGAACTGTCTCTTGGTTGAACACCAAAATATTAATTGAGAATAAGGAATAATGATGTTCAACTACCTTCTTATTATTTTTAGATCTAACATACCGAAATGAATAAAAAGTAATCTACCTCTAGAACGAACCTAACACGCATGATGGTCTTAGGAATGGTTATCTAGTTTAGGAGGAATCTTATCAACAAAACTGCAACATGTATTCGTGTCTGGTTAAACCTGGATAGAAATTACTTGTTACTAGATGCATTGATTAAGATGAATGGAGGAAACTGGAATAGACAATTGAAAACAATATTATTATAAATTCACGTCTGAACTCTTAATTTAGAAGCAAGACAGCTAAATTAAACGCTCACATCAAATTAAGAAAAGGAACTTACTGGATTACTACGACTATCAAGCTTATCGAAACATAGCGTAGCTGGTCGAAACCGGCCTACTGGCCCCTGAGTACTGGAACAACCCTATTGGCTATGCTGGTTTAAGACTGCTCTATCCTCCGATCGTCATCCCCATATATCGTCTCCGAATCTCACAGAGTCCTGTGTCTGCTGCTCATTATCTTTAAACTCTGCCGCTCATTATCCATTCTTACGATCCATAGACCACCGTCTGAGACTGTGATTGGCCGATCTGCTATCAGGTGTTCTTCTGTGGTCTTCTGATTAGACACCTCCATGGAATGTCATCAACCGTGTCGAACTGTCTCTTGGTTGAACACCAAAATATTAATTGAGAATAAGGAATAATGATGTTCAACTACCTTCTTATTATTTTTAGATCTAACATACCGAAATGAATAAAAAGTAATCTACCTCTAGAACGAACCTAACACGCATGATGGTCTTAGGAATGGTCATCTAGTTTAGGAGGAATCTTATCAACAAAACTGCAACATGTATTCGTGTCTGGTTGAACCTGAATAAAAATTACTTGTTACTAGCTGCATTGATTTAGATGAATGGAGGAAACTGGAATAGACAATTGAAAACAATTTTATTATAAATTCACGTCTGAACTTTTAATTTAGAAACAATACAGCTAAATTAAACGCTCACATTAAATTAAGAAAAATAACTTACTGGATTACTACGACTAGCAAGCTTATCAAAACATAGCGTAGCTGATCGAAACTGGTCAACTGGCCCCTGAGTACTGGAACAACCCTATCGGCTGTGCTGGCTTAAGACTGCTCTATCCTCCGTTCGTCATCCCCATATATCGTCTCCGAATCTCACAGAGTCCTGAGTCTGCTGCTCATTATCTTTAAACTCTGCCGCTCATTATCCATTCTTACGATCCATAGACCATTGTCTGAGACTATTATTGGCCGATCTGCTATCAGGTGTTCTTCTGTGGTGTTCTGATTGGACACCTCCATGGAATGTCATCAACCACGTCGAACTGTCTCTTGGTTGAACACCAAAATATCAATTGAGAATAAGGAATAATGATGTTCAACTACCTTCTTATTATTTTTAGATCTAACATACCGAAATGAATAAAAAGTAATCTACCTCTAGAACGAACCTAACACGCATGATGGTCTTAGGAATGGTCATCTAGTTTAGGAGGAATCTTATCAACAAAACTGCAACATGTATTCGTGTCTGGTTGAACCTGAATAGAAATTACTTGTTACTAGCTGCATTGATTTAGATGAATGGAGGAAACTGGAATAGACAATTGAAAACAATTTTATTATAAATTCACGTCTGAACTTTTAATTTAGAAACAATACAGCTAAATTAAACGCTCACATTAAATTAAGAAAAATAACTTACTGGATTACTACGACTAGCAAGCTTATCAAAACATAGCGTAGCTGATCGAAACTGGTCAACTGGCCCCTGAGTACTGGAACAACCCTATCGGCTGTGCTGGCTTAAGACTGCTCTATCCTCCGTTCGTCATCCCCATATATCGTCTCCGAATCTCACAGAGTCCTGAGTCTGCTGCTCATTATCTTTAAACTCTGCCGCTCATTATCCATTCTTACGATCCATAGACCATTGTCTGAGACTATTATTGGCCGATCTGCTATCAGGTGTTCTTCTGTGGTGTTCTGATTGGACACCTCCATGGAATGTCATCAACCGTGTCGAACTGTCTCTTGGTTGAACACCAAAATATTAATTGAGAATAAGGAATAATGATGTTCAACTACCTTCTTATTATTTTTAGATCTAACATACCGAAATGAATAAAAAGTAATCTACCTCTAGAACGAACCTAACACGCATGATGGTCTTAGGAATGGTTATCTAGTTTAGGACGAATCTTATCAACAAAACTGCAACATGTATTCTTGTCTGGTTGAACCTGGATAGAAATTACATATTACTAGCTGCGTTGATTTAGATGAATGGAGGAAGCTGGAATAGACAATCGAAAACAATATTATTATAAAATCACGTCTGAACTCTTAATTTAGAAGCAAAACAGCTAAATTAAACGCTCACATCAAATTAAGAAAAAGAACTTACTGGATTATTACTATTAGCAAGCTTATCAAAATATAGCGTAGCTGGTCGAAACCGGCCAACTGACCCCTGAGTACTGGAACAACCCTATTGGCTGTGCTGGCTTAAGACTGCTCTATCCTCCGATCGTCATCCCCATATATCGTCTCCGAATCTCACAGAGTCCTGTGTCTGCTGCTCATTATCGTTAAACTCTGCCGCTCATTATCCATTCTTTCGATCCATAGACCACCGTCTGAGACTGTGATTGGCCGATCTGCTATCAGGTGTTCTTCTGTGGTGTTCTGATTGGACACCTCCATGGAATGTCATCAACCGTGTCGAACTGTCCCTTGGTTGAACACCAAAATATTGATTGAGAATGAGGAATTACGATGTTCAACTACCTTCTTATTATTTTTAGATCTAACATACTGAAATGAATAAAAAAGTAATCTACCTCTAGAACGAACCTAACACGCATGATGGTCTTAGGAATGGTCATCTAGTTTAGGAGGAATCTTATCAACAAAACTGCAACATGTATTCGTGTCTGGTTGAACCTGAATAAAAATTACTTGTTACTAGCTGCATTGATTTAGATGAATGGAGGAAACTGGAATAGACAATTGAAAACAATATTATTATAAATTCACGTCTGAACTCCTAATTTAGAAGCAAGACAGCTTAATTAAACGCTCACATCAAATTAAGAAAAATAAATTACTGGTTTACTACGACTAGCAAGCTTATCAAAACATAGCGTAGCTGATCGAAACTGGTCAACTGGCCCCTGAGTACTGGAACAACCCTATCAACTGGGCTGGCTTAAGACTGCTCTATCCTCCGATCGACATCCCCATTTATCGTCTCCGAATCTCACAGAGTCCCGAGTCTTCTGCTAATTATCGTTAAACTCTGCCGCTCATTATCCATTCTTACGATCCATAGACCATTGTCTGAGACTATTATTGGCCGATCTGCTATCAGGTGTTCTTCTGTGGTGTTCTGATTGGACACCTCCATGGAATGTCATCAACCACGTCGAACTGTCTCTTGGTTGAACACCAAAATATCAATTGAGAATAAGGAATAATGATGTTCAACTACCTTCTTATTATTTTTAGATCTAACATACCGAAATGAATAAAAAGTAATCTACCTCTAGAACGAACCTAACACGCATGATGGTCTTAGGAATGGTCATCTAGTTTAGGAGGAATCTTATCAACAAAACTGCAACATGTATTCGTGTCTGGTTAACCCATATTCTTCCACGGTACTTTTAAAAGTACGGTTCATAAACAGTGACCTAACTTGTCTCGCGACAAATATTTTTTGATGCAGTTTTTTGCATTAGGTTAAAAAAGGTTTGCTGATGATTTTAGCACCCTGACCAGATGGTTAACAAAAGCAAGAGATTTATAGGATGTTTGCAAAGGTGGTCAAAATGGTACTTTCAAAAATGGTAAATTCTCGGTACCACCAGCCAATTCTCCAACTTTGATGGATCCCAAATTTGGTTTTTTAATATTGCCTAAAACGATTATGCAATAAATAAGCAATAATGTGGAGCGACATAAAAATCATAATTGCCTTTAATTGAGATGTACAGTGGGTGTACTTTTAAAGTACATCATTCTAGACAATGATGTACTTTTAAAGTACGTACTTTTTAAAAGTTCATTAATCTTTGTCGCTGAACTTTTAAAAGGACAGGTTTCACGAAAAAAGTACTTTTAAAGTACAGGTTTATAATTATATAGACTCCCAATGTCTGCTGGCTTAATTAAGCCGGTAGGTATGTCATGGCAGGTAAATTGTTCTGAATCAGACCGGAAAGTCACAACAGGCTTTTAGTTATTATCTGACCCTGAGTTTCTATGTTACTTACCTAATGACATGTCTCCAATGTTTCCAATTCCTTTATTTTTTAAAAAAAAACAATATTCCCAATTTAAATTAACACCTTTAAAATTAACATTCAAACTTTTAACATTTAACATTTAAACACTGGGAAATTAAAGTTAATTAAAAAATCTTAAGGAATACCCCCGAAGGGATCAGGGGGAGGAGGGGAGGATGGGACTCGGGAGGACTTGAAAGGACGAGAAGGAGAGGAATGAGGAGGTGGCTGAAAGGAGGGTAAGGAGGATGGCTGAGGAATGGCTGAGGGGGATGACTGAGGGGATACTGAGTAGGAGGAGGGAAGACGGGGGGAAAGGAGGGGGGACCAGGGGAGGAGACCCCGGAGGGGGGGACCCAGGGGAAGGTCCCGGGGAGGGGGGGGCTCGGAGAGGGGCTAGGAAAGGACCCGGAGGACGAGAAAGAGGAGGACTGGGAGTCTGAGGAGGTGGCAGAAGAGATTGGGAGGATGACTGGAGGGGGGAGAGGGGAAAAAAGAACTGAGGGAAGGAGAAGGAAGAGGACTAGGAGGATGAGGACCCCAGGAGGAGGACACAGGAGGACTGAAAAGGAGAGGACTGAGGAGAACTGAGGAGGAGGAGGACTGAATAGGAGGAGGAGGAGGGGGACTGGGGGAGGACTGAGGAGGATGAGGACTGACGAGAAGGATGAGGAGAAGAATGAGGAGGAAGAGGAGGAGTATGAAGAGGAGGAAGAGGACCCAGGAGGAGGAAGATGAAGAGGAGGCTGAGGATGAGGACTGAGGAGGGGGAGGAGGACTGAGGAGGATGGTGAGGAGGAGGACTGAGGAGGAGGAGGATAAGGCTGAGGAGGAGAAGGAGGAGGACCTAGGACGGAGGAGGACCCAGGAGGAAGACTCAGGAGGAGGAGGACTCAGGAGGAGGACTGAGGAGGATGCTCGAGGAGGATGGCTGAGGGGGATGACTGAGGAGGATGACTGAGAGGGAGGAGGAGGAGAAGGAGGAGAAGGGCTGAGGAGGAGAAGGGCTGAGGAGGAGGAGGAGGGAGGAGGAGGAGGAGGAGGAGGAGGAGGAGGAGGAGGAGAGGAGGAGGAGGAGGAGGAGGAGGAGGAGGAGGAGGAGGAGGAGGAGGAGGAGGAGGAGGAGAGGGAGGAGGAGGAGGAGGCGGAGGAGAGAGGAGGAGGAGGAGGGAGGGGGAGAGGAGGAGGAGGAGGAGGAGGAGGAGGAGGAGGAGGAGGAGGAGGAGGAGGAGGAGGAGGAGGAGGAGGAGGGGAGGAGGGAGGAGGAGGAGGACTAGGAGGAGGAGGAGGAGGAGGACCTAGGAGGAGGAACACAGGTGGAGAACTCAGGAAGAGGACTCCGGAAGAGGACTCAGGAGGAGGATGAGAAGGAGGAGGACTGAGGAGAACTGAGGAGGAGGACGAACGAAAGGAGGAGGAAGGGGACTGGGGAGGATGAGGAGGAGGGGACTTGGGGAGGATGAGGAGGAGGAGGATGATGATTGAGGAGGAAGAGGAGGAGGATGAAGAGGAGGAGAAGGACCCAGGAGGAGGATGAGAAGGAGGAGGGACCCAGGAGGAGGAGAACGACTGAGGAGAACTGAGGAGGAGGTGGAAGACGAGGAGGAGGAGGAGGAGGAGGAGGAGGAGGAGGAGGAGGAGGAGGAGGAGGAGTCTCCAAAATCTGTGTCTCTAATGTCTCCAATGCCCCCCCTAATATCCAATTTATGTCCCTAATGTCCCCACCGTCTCCACAGATCTTCAAAGTCCCCAATGTCTCATCCACTGTCTCCAAAGCTGTGTCCCCAATGTCTCCAATGTCTCCAACAAAGCTGTGTCTCCAATGTCTCTCCAATGATTTTAGTTCTTTATCGAAAGATACGTTGCGGAGAGTCATTGGAGACATTGTCCACCCCCCCCCTCCCCCCCCCCCCCCCCCCCCCCCTAATGTCCCTCCAAAAGTACCACTCTTCATTAACCCGAACGGAGAAGGACGAGGACCTCGGAGGATGAGGACCCAGGAGGAGGACTCAGGAGGACTGAAAAGGAAGAGGACTGAGGAGAACTGAGGAGGAGGAGGACTGAATAGGAGGAGGCGGAGGGGGACTGGGGGCGGACTGAGGAGGATGCGGCCTCTGCACGAGAAGGATGCGGCGAAGGACAGAGGAGAAGAGGAGGAGTATGAGAGTAGGAAGAGGACCAGGAGGAGGACGACTGAGAGAGGATGAGGCTGAGGACTGAGGAGGGGGAGGAGGACTGAGGAGGATGGCTGAGGAGGAGGACTGAGGAGGAGGAGGATAAGGACTGAGGCGGAGAAGGAGGAGGACCTAGGAGGAGGAGGACCCAGGAGGAAGACTCAGGAGGAGGAGGACTCAGGAGGAGGACTGAGGAGGATGGCTGAGGAGGATGGCTGAGGGGGATGACTGAGGAGGATGACTGAGAGGAGGAGGAGGAGAAGGAGGAGAAGGGTCTGAGGGAGGAGAAGGGCTGAGGAGGAGGAGGAGGAGGAGGAGGAGGAGGAGGAGGAGGAGGAGGAGGAGGAGGAGGAGGAGGAGGAGGAGGAGGAGGAGGAGGAGGAGGAGGAGGAGGAGGAGGAGGAGGAGGAGGAGGAGGAGGAGGAGGAGGAGGAGGAGGAGGAGGAGGAGGAGGAGGAGGGGGAGGAGGAGGAGGAGGAGGAGGAGGAGGAGGAGGAGGAGGAGGAGGAGGAGGAGGAGGAGGAGGAGGAGGAGGAGGAGGAGGAGGAGGAGGAGGAGGAGGACCTAGGAGGAGGAGGAGGAGGAGGACCTAGGAGGAGGACTCAGGTGGAGAACTCAGGAAGAGGACTCCGGAAGAGGACTCAGGAGGAGGACTGAGAAGGAGGAGGACTGAGGAGAACTGAGGAGGAGGACGACTGAATAGGAGGAGGAGGGGGACTGGGGAGGACTGAGGAGGAGGGGGACTTGGGGAGGACTGAGGAGGAGGAGGACTGATGATTGAGGAGGAAGAGGAGGAGGATGAAGAGGAGGAGAAGGACCCAGGAGGAGGATGAGAAGGAGGAGGACCCAGGAGGAGGAGAACGACTGAGGAGAACTGAGGAGGGAGGTGGAAGAAGAGGAGGAGGAGGAGGAGGAGGAGGAGGAGGAGGAGGAGGAGGAGGAGGAGGAGTCTCCAAAATCTGTGTCTCTAATGTCTCCAATGCCCCTAATATCCATTTTATGTCCCTAATGTCCCCAACGTCTCCAATGTCTTCAATGTCCCCAATGTCTCCAATGTCTCCAAAAGCTGTGTCCCCAATGTCTCCAATGTCTCCAAAAGCTGTGTCTCCAATGTCTCCAATGTTTTTTGTCTTTTTCGAAAAGATAAGTTGCGGGAGTCATTGGAGACATTGTCACCCCACCCCCTCCCCACCCCCCCCCCCCCCCCCACTAATGTACCTCCAAAAGTACACTATTCATTAAACCCGTACTTTTAAAAGTACATCATTTATTAAACCCGTACTTTTAAAAGTACATCTTTAAAATATGATGTAATTTTAAAAGTACGATACAATTTTCCAAAAAGGCAAGCTCCAACAATGACCTTTTAAAAGTACGGGTCGAAAAAGTTATAAAAAATATAAATTTTTTCAAAATTATTATTGCATCGTCGGAGTTGGTGTCTTAGTGCTTTGGAAACAAAATTTCGTCAAAAAATTCGAACGTTTAGAGTTGTTGGTATTATATGGGTTAAACCTGGATAGAAATTACTTGTTACTAGCTGCATTGATTTAGATGAATGGAGGAAACTGGAATAGACAATTGAAAACAATATTATTATAAATTCACGTCTGAACTCCTAATTTAGAAGCAAGACAGCTAAATTAAACGCTCACATCAAATTAAGAAAAAGAACTTACTGGATTACTACGACTAGCAAGCTTATCAAAACATAGCGTAGCTGGTCGAAACCGGCCTACTTGCCCCTGAGTACTGGAACAACCCTATCGGCTGCTGGCTTAGACTGCTCTATCTTCCGATCGTCATCCCCATATATCGTCTCCGAATCTCACAGAGTCCTGTGTCTGCTGCTCATTATCTTTAAACTCTGCCGCTCATTATCCATTCTTACGATCCATAGACCACCGTCTGAGACTGTGATTGGCCGATCTGCTATCAGGTGTTTCTTCTGTGGTGTTCTGATTAGACACCTTCATGGAATGTCATCAACCTTGTCGAACTATCCCTTGGTTTGAACACAAAAAGCTTCATTTGTTAATTAAACGTAAGCTTCTTCTATAATTCGGATACATTTCTTATATAAATAATCTGCTAAACTTAAGGAGATGTATCTTACACATAAATCATTCAAGCACAGTCAATGACTGGAATTTTTAGTAATTTTCATTACACCAAATAAACAAAATGCCTTTATGCAATTCATGTATGAACAACGAATCTCAAACCACTAAAATTACTCCTTTTTACTAAAATAGCCAATTTTAAATATAACCGTGGCATCAGGATAGACGGGATGGAACTTAAAATTATTTTATTTTTAATTGAACCTTATGAGCAACGGATATAGAACTTTCCTGTTTTCAGCACATCAAATTGAATTGAATGTGGTTTAGCTTAAGCAAGGGTCCAATTGTTATCTGAGAAAAACTTTTTTAATTTGTTCTCGATAAACAATGTTATTTTGTAATTTTACAAAAATAAAACAACGAATTCCAAAAAAAATGATCATCGATAAATACGTAGTTTAAATTTTACCAAAACCCATAATCATGGGTAGAGTGGACCGCTGCCAGTGTCTCTCTTTACCAAACAAAAGGAAATGATATTAATTTGATTGACCGTTCTCAAATGCAAAATGATACCGAGAATGAAATCGGTCGCCTCGCTTTTCCCCCACAGATGCCTTTGGGTAGTTCTTCTTAATCTATTACAATTGTAAATGAATGGGAAAAGCGAGGGACCGATTTCATTCTCGGTATCATTTGCATTTGAGAACGGTCAATCAAATTAATATCATTTCCTTTTGTTTGGTAAAGAGAGACACTGGCAGCGGTCCACTCTACCCATGATTATGGGTTTTGGTAAAATATCATCTCTTTTTGATTATAATGTCAGGGTACTTTATAAAGTCGAAATATAAACTGATATCTTCATTAATATTAATAAGGAGGAAGTTTCAACGATTTCGAAATTTTTCCTTTTAAAACATTTCCTTGTGTTTAGGTAAGCATATCGGTCGATCACTGACTGAATATGCCACTTTATACTCATTCAAGTTGGCATTAAATTCATACATAATGACATTAAAAAGCAGAATTTGTTGGAAATCACGAATGAGCAAAATTCTCACCTTTCGCACGTGCAAACTTTGAGCGGACGTTGCGTGCGCATCCAATATTGAATCGCCGTAAATTTTTGCATGTAATTGTTTTATATATAGTTTGATAAGCATGCAAAGTTTCAAAGTATTTCAACAAGAACTGTAATCACAACGGCACTCTAAAGTTGACAGAAAATGACGAAAACAGCAATTTTCAGTGATTTTAGCAATTTTCTATCAATTTGGGCGTGTCCCCACGTGTGCAAATTTTCTATTTCAACTTTAAAACTAGCCCTAATGCACAATTTATACCTATAGGAAGCAGAACTGAGCTCCACGACCCAAGGCATGCCCAACACCAGAGAATACTAAATCGCAAAATTGACGTTTTTATAAAATAATTCTTCAAAAAAGCACAAACTTCAATGACGAATATCTTTATGAAGGAGCAAGCTAGAAAAACTTTCCGGTAGATTTCAGAATGCTTGAACAATTATCTAAGATGAAAATTTCCTCAGATTTTGAATAAAATTACTCCTTAATGGTTTAAAATTAATCTTAAAAGTTATTACTTTGTCAAAAATCAAGTTTTAAAAACGGTTAACTTGATGACGTCATCAAGGGGTGTTCATGACGTCAAATAATTTTTTTATACAATGTAAACTAAAGTGTAAACAATTATTTTCAAGACCTGTGGTCGGAAATGGCTGTATCTTTTATACTTTTGAATCTATGGACAATTAAATACAGGCTACAATTGACTGGCAAAGCGTCTATCCCTGAATATATGTATATAGGTATGTATGTATCACGACAATCTATCGTAAAACAGGGGTTCTAGAAAACCCATTTCCCGATGATCCTGAGACCTGAAACTTTTTTTTGCAGTCGATTTGGTCATCGTCTAGACGCCCTGAAAAATTTCAGATCTGTAACTCAATTTTAACATGGTTTTTAAGGCACCTGAATATGGCGATTTTGGGTTTTTTACCGAATTTCGTATAACAGTGCTGGCGAGTATTTTATGCAAATTTCTTGAAAATCTCAACATAACTATTTTTATTCCTGTCATCTTTGACATCAAATTAGAATGTTTTGAACTAAAAATAAATCTGCTGAACGACTTCCGATGAGTCTTAATGCCTGAAAAACTCCTGCCGGAGGCGGCGGCTTCGGCCGCCGCCTCCGGCCGGAGTGCACGCTTCGCGTGCACGAAAGAGACTTGTAACGTGTACCAAAGGGGGTATAATAGTAAAGGGGGTTTAATAGTAAAGGGGGTATAATAGTAAAGGGGGTATAATAGTAAATGGGGTACATAGTATACCCACAATAAATGCAACGGTCGTGCTTGCCAGCACTGTGATATTTAAAGCCGATGAAAAGTAAGCAAATAAACTAAAACAGCTCCATCTAAATAGTGGTCCTGTTAGTGTTAGACTTTCTGTCGTGCACTCTTAAGTATTTCGAGGAATAAAGAATGTAAAACTTAATTAGTAAGACATTCAATTAACATAGTTTAACTCATCATTAGAGCATTAGTATTCAGTCTTGATATCAGTTTAATAAGTTGGTCAGGGACCGGCCTGATGTACCAGCCAATGTTTACCTACAAATATATATAATGATTATTATCTATTAAAAGTCAAAAACTCACACAAGATTAGATATTGTTGAAACTATCAAAATGGAGCTTATTTTAAAAAACATAGCTGAGCACAGTTAAAGTTGCCTTTAGGATTGTAAAGCAGTCTTGATACCAGTTTAATTGGCATTCTGTCATGATGAAAGGTACAACTCTTCAAAAATGAATGAATCATAATTCAGAGCCCCATTATAGAATAAAACATAGCAGATGATAATATTATAAACCCCTCCAGGTTAGAATAAGATTATGATTATCCCGGCTCCCGCTGTGAGTTTTGATGACGTGTATCACGTGACTAACTACTACGACGCGCATTGGTAAAAAATTTCTCGTGATCACCTATGGCTTAAACGTAAGAACTATAAATACACTTGATCTACGTATCGGTTTAATTGCAGGCGCTGGCAAAATTCCAGCACACTGCTTACATAATTACTTGTACTCTTACATTACTTGGACCAGTTCCAGAATTTGTCTCGACGGTTACATTTGTCCGGTTAATTTTGTCGTAGCAAAATTGCCCTGTTTGATATAAGCCATGTATTATAGTCGTCTACTTTGATGAACTTCATGAAACGATATCATTATTAGCTCCACCTTTTATCGCTTGCAGGCTTAACTCGACGCCCCTTATCGATATTCATTCAACGTTCTGACTGAGGAATAATGTTTAAATAGAACGCCAATTTCAAATGTCGTAGTATACCTTAGTTTTATATATTTAGTAGTATAATATACTCCCCAATTCCATTTCATATTTTCCATACTGATCTCATATAGCTAGAATTAAGAGTAAAATGTCAAATTTGTTGATCCTAGCACTAATCCGGAGGGGTTTATAACACATAACACCGGCACGCTTCAGTTATATTAAAATAACCCCTCGTGCTGAAGGCAAAGCACATCGGGGTTATTTCACAATAATCCCTCGTGCTTCGCTCTCGAAATTATTATCAATTTTTCCGGCCGCACGTCGCGGGGAAAAATTGAAATTCAATCCCTGCGCATGCCGGGATTGATCTTCTATCTTCTAACATGTACGACTACGAGTTACAGTATCAATTATCATAGAGTAAACACTTCACCGATTTTCTGTCTCAGCTAATACTTGATTTGAAAGTTCCTGATCCTCTTGTACTCTTATATGTTCCATCTGTATGACATCTAGATCATTGTTCCCGCTCTGTATGTCTTCACTCCTTGACTGAATGAATCTTGCAACGGAAGACATAACTGCAGAGATACTTAACCTGATAAGTCTTTTTACCTCCCCCAACTTTCTGCCTAGGAACTCTGCTAATGTTTTTTCGTATATCAGCGGGTTGATAACAGAGTTAAGTGGAAGAGCTATCATCGCATACGTCACATACCATTCAGTAGCATCGAAAAATTCAAGATTATGCATACCGCTTATAACAATGAATGGTACCCAGCAAAGGAAATCAGTCGCAACAATAAGAGTAATTTTATTCTGTATAGACCTATTTTCCCTAACTCTTTCTGGGTTATGACGCTGTCCTGATCTCCGTGAAGAAATCCTTGTCTGGATATAAATAACTATGTAGCAAACAGAAATGATGATGAAGCAGACTAAGTTCACACCAAGCATAAGCCAAACTACTGGATCTCCTTTTTGATCAGTTATGTCTGCTATATTTTGTATCGTTTGTCTGATTCTTCTTGCATCGTCACTCCGAACAAAGTACTTGAATAAGCAAACACCGTCATTACCATAGAAATGAACTGGATGTCTACTCAAAAGTCCATGTTGCTGAGTGAACATACCGTCCACCTTATCACTGATTTGTTTCCAGGTTAAATCCATAGTGATGTTACTGTTAGTGGTATTGTAATGTGCTTGAAGAACTTTAACATGTTTCTCTTTGTTGGGGAAGCCAATGAACACTTTGTAGGCGGGGTCATAGTACATTCCTTGTACAAAATATTCCTCTAATGAAGGCATTAATGGTGTAACAGCTATAGCTAGTGAAGCAGTGATAATACCCGTTACCAAGAAACCAACCTTGATGACGGAATTTCTGTTAACAGGGCATGGAATACTCATTTTCTTGAAAGTGAGCTTGTGCATTCTTATGATACTCAAGGATGCCATTGCAAAAAGGGACACTTGTGATCCAACTGTGCTGATGACCCCTAATATGGAGCATGCTGTTCCGGTGTACCAATCGGCTTGATGTCTGCAAAACCCGTTCCCATATACAAAACTATCATAGAAAGACAACATAATTAAGTATAATCCAATAAATAGATCCCCTGATCCGATAAGACTGACCATTGCCTTATTAGTTAACATACTTCTAGTCCCACTATCCTGAAGAGTTTTCAGCCCACAGAATACGGTGTACGAGTTGAAGATCAATGCTAGCACACCCATGACCCAGCACAATACTTGCAATATCCAGTTTTTAAGTATTCTTTTCCTACAAGCATCATTGCATTCGTCTGAAAGGTCAAAGCAATCATACATACCATCACATCTCTGTGATAAGGAAATGAATTGATGATTAGTTGAGTTTAAAGTGTCTTCGCAGATCATGTTATTTGAACAGTTTGCTTCGTCACTCATGTCCCCGCAATCATTTACAAGATCACACACTTGATTGTATTCAATACATCTACTATTATTGCATTGGAAATAGTCTGGTGAAATAGGTCTTGATTTGATTTGTCAACAAACGTTAGAAAAGAGTTGTTAGCAAGAGTATATATTCGGTCAGGATATTGTCCAGGACATGAATTGTACAACAATGTTCTGTTTTTATTTAGAGGACATGGGGCATCTGAACATAGATCCATGCAACTGAGAAACAGGTAATATTCACCAAATAAATTGCTGCAATTAACCTTAGAGGTCGGAACGATTAACTCTGACTTTATTCCGAATACATCAATCCAGGGTCGTATGAATTCTTTTACTTCACAGTTGGAGTCAATGCTTACATTTCGCAATCCTCCGTGATAAAGAGCAGTCTTATTGATCGTTGGGAAATCTCTAGCGATCCTACAAACCCCATTCTCTGCACCGTCACCACACGTCTCCACTCCATCACAGAGTTGTTCGAATTGAACGTATGATTTATCACCTTTTGGACACAGATAGACGTTATCACAAGTTTCATAACTTTCTTTAAATCGATAGGTTTCGTCAATTTGATTGTCACAGAAATTCAAATCCTCAGCCTGTTCATCTAACCCGTCCATACAATCCGTCTCAGTATCCATTATCCACGAAACTGGTATTCCGAACATTTTTATTTCTAAGGTAAACCTACGGACACATTGAAATTCCTTCGTCATGTATTCACATATGTCATGAAGTTCGTCACTTCCATCAGTACAATCCCACACTCCGTCACACATCCTGTGTTTGTGTACTCTACAATCAGTTGAAGTAGACGGTGATATACAGTTGTTTTGAAAGTCATCGTCACATAACTTTACTGGTAAACTAGTCTTCTCATCATTTTCATAACACAACATGTACTTAGAAACGCTCGACAAATACCCATTAATAGGACAATACCCTCCTACTCGCTCACTATCAGAACAGTTAGTCTGATCTAGATAGTTGAGACAGTATGGATAGATTTCCTTCTTTATATCAAATACTGGGCACCTAGTATAGTTGAATATAGGTACTGTTCTAATCTGGTTATAATACCCCACTTTACTGATGTAATGTGTACACGAGTGTGCTGGGGTAGTTTCAGTTACTTTACAGTCCTGTTCATCCTCTCTGTTATCACAGAGACTGTATCCGGCACATATCCCGTATACAGGAACATACATCTTCCTCCCACTATATGTGCAGTTAACTCCGTATTCATACCCGTTACAATCACTTTCATCTATACATCTAGTGTCGTCACATTTATCATTACAGAGTTCTGTTGTTGGGTACGCTCTAGGCTCAGTAGTAGGATAAGGAGTAGAAGTAATAGCATGACTAGTTCCAGTGTACTGTTGTGGGTCATGCTTTACAGAACAATCATTATATACACTACAGTTCTTAACACATCTGATATATGTGTTATTGCAAAACAGGCCTCCACACAGTACATCCGTGTTTGTTATTTCTGTGTTGAACCCACATGCCTGATACACGTGGGGATCGTTCTCACACACTGTAGAAACACGCCGATTCCCTCTTTTCTCTTTAAAGTACACATCAGAGTGGGTACACTTGAAGTTGTATCGTTTCCTCTTTTCATTGAAACACACATTTTTCAGAAACCCGCCTACTGTTGCTAATGTACAATTTTCTCCTGATTTTCTCAGTTCGCTCACTATTCTGTAGTCTACACAGTCAGGACAAGAGCAGTACCAAGCCGTGTTACCACACACACCAGGAAACTCGTCGTCACCTCTACCAACATTATACCCGCCATTACAACACGGGTTCTCCCCATCAGGGTCACACTCAGCAGGACTGTTATCAGGGAGGGGATATTTAATACCACAGTAACCGTCATACCTCCACTTTCTCTTACCTCCTGATTCTCTCCAGTCCTTATATATAACACTGAAGTCTACACAGCCAGAACAAGAGCAGTGCTCAGCTATGTTACCACACATACCACCCCACCACCTGTTACAACACGGGTCCTCCCCATCAGGGTCACACTCAGCAGGACTGTTATCAGGGAGGGGATTAATACTACCACATCTACCGTCAGATCTCCACCTTATCTTACCTCCTGATAGAGTGAAGTATTGTACACTTAGTACTATTTGTATTGTTTATATTGTCAATATAATATGTATTTACGTATATAACTCATTTAATCATTGTGACTAATTTGTTCTCATATAATGTCGGTGTAGGGGGAAATTCAAACAAACCACTATCACTAATTAACATGGTTACACCACTGCTACTAGTTACCATGGTTACACCACTGCTACTAGTTACCATGGTTACACCACTGCTACTAGTTACCATGGTTACACCACTGCTACTAGTTAACATGGTAACACCACTGCTACTAGTTACCATGGTTACACCACTGCTACTAGTTACCATGGTTACACCACTGCTACTAGTTACCATGGGTAAACCACTATCACCTTGTTTAAAAATTTTGATCGGTTTAAATGGCAGTTTCAAATAAAATATTTTCATACAATCTTGTTAACCTGCTTTGGGCACTATCCGTCGCGGAGTCGAGTCCGCGGCGGAGCCGCCGGACTCCGAGCGGACTCCAGCGGAGCCGCCGGACTCCGAGCGGACTCCGGCGGTGCTCCGCCGAAATGTATTTACAGTGGACTCGAGTACATTTTGGCGGACTCCGAGCGGAGCCGAGCGGACTCCGAGCGGACTTTAAAGTCCGCCGCGGACTCCGAGCGGCTCCGCGACGGCTCGGCGGAGTGTCCGCCGCGGACTAAGCCACTAGGCGGACTCCGGTCCGCCGCGGACTCCGGCGGAGTGCTTGGCGGACTCCGCCGGACCTCTCCGCCAGACTTGAATCCGGCGGAGTCCGGCGGAGCTTGGCGGAGTCCGCCAGCTCGGCGGACTCCGCTCGGAGTCCGCCGGACTCCAACAGAGTCCACTGACTTCCGACCTCCGTCTTCCGACCCTCGGCTAAATTTGTCACGTGACATACAACATAGCATTTTGCAATATTGTGGTCAGATGAAAAGGTCGCTAGTGATAAACCTTAACCATTACCCTCACAATGTCAATAGTGTACAACTCTAGTCCTAACTTTGACCCTATAATGTATAAACGTTGACCCTAATCCTCCACCAAACCGTCCGCAGCGAAATATCAATGTCATTGACTGGTCACGTGACCAAAACAATTTTTGTCATATTATCTCATATGGGGAAGCGTTTTTAGTTTTACCCTACACGTTGCATGTGGCGTCATTCGGCCGGATCCCAGCAAGCAAAAATACGTCGACCATCACAGGACGACGTCAGCCAGCACTCTCTACGCTCTTCGAGCTCCGATCGTCCTGTGACGAAGTAAGGACGAAGCCTGAGGTCCTCAGGTAACATCGACCACCGATTGAAAATTCAAAGATTTTTTGACATAAAGGTCAAATGTAAAACTAAAATCTTGATGCTGATTGATTGACGACGTCAATTATGCTTACGCCCATTATGCTTACATCTCCAATTTCAATTGCAGTGTGGTGCTTGCGTGGCGCGGCGGGTCGGGTACTCATGTATTTGATTATTGAGAGTACCCCATCTTATGAACGATAGATGAACTAACAATATATTTTGAAGTTTTTTTTTGAAGTATATTATATGTATTGATTATTCTGTGGCAAATAAAATTCTCTTTTTCTTAAATTCTCTTTTTCTTAATTCGTGTTCATTGAAATATTACCGCCAGCGAGGAGCCGCAGCTGCGACTGAAAGTCGTGTTACCCACTTCCCTGTACTGTATTGTGATCAGCATGAGTTTAATCAAAGTAATGTGTATCACTCGCTTCACTCGATCCGAAATTAAAGTATATAATCCTACAACGCTAAGCTAGTAATAGAGTGGCACATCTTAACGGGGGATACGCGTATAAATTTCGATCGCTGACGTACAGCGAGCAGCACAGCTGCGAATGGCGTCAGCAAGTAGGATTTCATCTTACAAGGCACATCGCGATTACTTAGCTAACCAGGTCATTTCCGCCTCCGGCGGTCGCGCGCTACTGCAAGCGAGAGGGCTATAGTTAGAGCAACACATCGCGCCACAAGCCAAATATTTATCAACATCTTGACTATACTAGCTACGCGGTCCTTTTCCGCATGCGCTCGCGCTGTGCTCAAAAATTGACGTCGTCAATCAATCAACATCAAGATTTTAGTTTTACATTTGACCGTTATGTCAAAAAATCTTTGAATTTTCAATCGGTGGTCGATGTTACCTGAGGACCTCAGGCTTCGTCCTTACTTCGTCTCAGGACGATCGGAGCTCGAAGAGCGTAGAGAGTGCTGGCTGGCGTCGTCCTGTGATGGTCGACGTATTTTTGCTTGCTAAAAACGCTTCCCCATATGAGATAATATGACAAAAATTGTTTTGGTCACGTGACCAGTCAATGACATTGATATTTCGCTGCGGACGGTTTGGTGGAGGGTTAGGGTCAACGTTTATACATTATAGGGTCAAAGTTAGGACTAGAGTTGTACACTATTGACATTGTGAGGGTAATGGTTAAGGTTTATCACTAGCGACCTTTTCATCTGACCACAATATTGCAAAATGCTATGTTGTATGTCACGTGACAAATTTAGCCGAGGGTCGGAAGACGGAGGTCGGAAGTCAGTGGACTCTGTTGGAGTCCGGCGGACTCCGAGCGGAGTCCGCCGAGCTGGCGGACTCCGCCAAGCTCCGCCGGACTCCGCCGGATTCAAGTCTGGCGGAGAGGTCCGGCGGAGTCCGCCAAGCACTCCGCCGGAGTCCGCGGCGGACCGGAGTCCGCCTAGTGGCTTAGTCCGCGGCGGACACTCCGCCGAGCCGCCGCGGAGCCGCTCGGAGTCCGCGGCGGACTTTAAAGTCCGCTCGGAGTCCGCTCGGCTCCGCTCGGAGTCCGCCAAAATGTACTCGAGTCCACTGTAAATACATTTTGGCGGAGCACCGCCGGAGTCCGGCGGCTCCGCCGGAGTCCGCTCGGAGTCCGCTCGGAGTCCGGCGGCTCCGCCGCGGACTCGACTCCGCGACGGATAGTGCCCTGCTTTGAAATACTTTCAATAAAAATAATCTAATCAAATTATGAAATAATTTTGATCTAACAATTGATATCAGTACATCAGTACAGCCGTGGCCGATAACACTTGATCGAGCATGGAAGTGAAAGAACATAATATTGCTAACCAATAATTTGTCTTTTGTGGCGATCACTACCGAAATCTTTCACAGCTCTGGGTGCAGTTCCGTTTTCTGAAACATGAATGATCAACAACTGCGTGTATAATTAATACGGATTTACAAGTTCAAAGCCAGGATCTTTGACAAGCTGACAAGGGGTGCGCTATCTTAATCAGAATCAATCTGGACACAGTCATTTCAAGCTTGAGGGGGGGGGGGGCAATTTAGCCAAATACCCTTAACATGCTCAAAACCCAAGTTTATGGTGCTCTACTTGTAGCTAGTGGTCTCTTGAACTCGTATATGAAATGTCATCAGGATTGGACAAAAAATGACTGAGTTATGAGCAAAAAACCATGTGCCCATATTTGGGCATACGCACCAAATTTGGTAGATTTCGTCCCGTAAATTGGTCAAATATCAATATTTTTGAAGAAGACTTACTTTATATGAAAGGTAAGCCTAAACTTAACTACATATTATTCTCTGTAAGTTATAGCTTTATATCAGCTGTTTAAATGTGGATATTAAGGAGTAAGGCGAAAAGACCACAAAAAATGAACTAAATTGCCCGTAAGCTCGTATCTTGGTTCGCGATATTCGCGGAATTGATCTCATTAAAATTGTAACAACTCAATCAGTTTTCAAAATTTTTGCATGAAATTTTCGGAATCGACTTTAAATTGCATTTCCACCTTATTTTGAGAACAGATTTTTGATTTACGCCTCCAAAATAATTTGGCGGCAAAATTCAGAATTTGGCCGCCAAACGGTGCAAAAGTACAAACTCGCTCAGTTCAAACACACCGCAATCTAGTGCCCTTTGCGTATCTAATAGTAATACTTGATAGGCAATCTTGAAGTCAACTGCCAAATTACCTAATTATATTGCAAATCTGTTTTGAGGGGAAGGAGAACGAGAATGTGAGAGTTTGGGAGAGTACGTGAGACACTTTAGTATCACATTTAGGTCACAAAATGATCAATTATTTAATTAAACCACTTACCACCGACCGATTTGAAAAATATTTTTAAATTACTCCTCCAGATCCAGTCTCACCCTTCAATTGGACGTAACTCAATAGCTGAAGTAACTCTGATAGGTACTTCCTATTAGAACCTGTAAAACTGGCCTCCAGCACGCCATGTTTGAAATTCAAGAAAATGGGGGATATTCAAAGGGTGCAGGATTTTCTGTGTTCAGCTCGACAACATACCGGTAGAAATTATTTCGTAGACCCTAAAATAACTCCTCCAGATCCAGTCTTACCCTTTAATTGGACATAACTTAATAGCTGAAGTAGCTCTGATACGTCCAATTAGAACCTGTAAGACTGGCATCCAGCTCGCCATTTTTGAGATTCAAGCAAATCGAGGATGTTCAAAGGGTGCAGGATGTTCAGCTCGACAAAATACCGGTAAAAATTATTCCGTGGGCCCTAAAATTACTCCTCCAGATCCAGTATTACCCTTCAATTGGACGTAAGTCACTAGCTGAAGTAGCTCTGATACTTCCGATTAGAATCTGTAAAACCTTGCAAATGCAAGTATTTATGTTCAGTAAATTATAACGCTCACAATTTCTTACCTGATTCTGTTGAACTAGAAGGGCCAGAAGAGGTAACCTGCTGTTCTCTTCGAACCATCCCGTGTTTTCTTTCAACTGTACCACCTTGAACGACATTTGTATTTAGTAGCCATATAATTGTGACATCTGATTCGCCTTACTTTAAATGTCAATAAATACGCCTTGATGAGTGTTGCTAAAAATTTACAACTCACCGTTTTGTATGTATGTATTAGTTCGATCTGTGAACCAGTGATATTAGGGCCCATTGAAACTAGCATCACTACAAGATTGCAAAAACAACTTTAACCAAATGTAGCCAATATTGGTCTAATGTTGGTGACAGTTAAAGATCTAATTGTTGCAATTTTTTATGTTCAGTAGATTATAACGCTCACAATTTCTAACCTGATTCTGTTGAACTAGAAGGGCCAGAAGAGGTTACCTGCTGTTCTTTTCGAACCATTCCGTGTTTTCTTCCAACTGTAGTACCTGGAACGAAATTTGTATTTAGTAGCCATATAATATTAGTACAGACAAATCCGTCTGAAAAAATCGATCTGCTGACACACGAAGCTTTCAGAGGATTTTTGACGTTTTTGAGTACCATTAGGTGCCCTTTATGGCTGACCAACTTTTCCAAACTTTTCCACTTGTCTTAAGGCCACTTTTTGCCACTTTACCACTTTTTACCACCTTTCTTGTTTGTCGAATATCTTTAGTTGTGAACATCGTAAAAGGTTGCAGATCAATCGAGTGTGTTCATATTATCAGGAAGAAAAACTTTTGTACAAACAATTTTTACGTCAGATAATAAGTTAATTGGATAATTATCAATTAACTAATTAGCAAAATTCTAAAAATTTTTTATTGGCTCAAAATGATCGGAATAGCTTGAAACACGGAGAAAAGTATTTTTTAGAAAAACTTTGAAAATTTTTCACTTACATTTTTTTTCGAGACTTAAGAAAAATTTCGAAAATTCAAAAAATTTTTCCGCCAAAAGTGATCAAACCGCATGAAACACGGAGTAGTACAGTCAAATCCGTCTTTTTGTCGGACAAAATTCGCAACAAAGCGATTTTAACGGGATATGGTCGGGACAGGTCCCAGGATTCATTCCAGAGAGTTCCCAAAATCCTCGACTTCAGGAAAATCCACAGTTACCACTTTTTTACCACCTTTTTACCACTTTGGTTTTCCGCAAATAAGTCACGTTCTGAATATCCTAGAAGATTCTAGTTTAAAGCATTGTGTTAAGAAAACAAAGAAGAACAACTTTTTCTTTAACAACGTTTTCAAAAATAAATTATTTATTTAATTAATTAAATAATTAATAAATTTTAAAATATTTCAAAAATACATTTTCATGAAAAATGTTCACAATTACATTCCACGAATATTGAACTAATTTCTATGAAAATTTTGAAAATTTTCACTAACAATATTTTGAACTTGTAAAATTTACGAAATTTGAGAAGAAAAACCACTATTTACCACTTTTTACCACATTGAATCTCCGCTAAAAAAACGACTTCTGAATATCGTAGAAGGTTCTAGATTGAACCAATGTGTTCAAAATATAAAGAGAACAAAGTTTTATCTGACAACCTTTGGATTAGATAATTAATTAATTAGTTAATTCGATTATTAAACAAATATCCAAAAATTATAAAAATTATTTTTGATCAAAATATTTTAAAATTACATATCACGAATAATTAACAAATTTCCATTAAATTAATCGGGAAATCGAAGTAGTACTTTATATAACCATATATATACTAGATAACAGTCTAACTTATGAGTCCTCAGCTGGCACATTGCTGCAATTGTCCTGACATTTGAGGCAGGTTGATCCACAATGTATTCCTGCTTTTCTGCATGAACAAGCATTGCCACAACCTGACTTTAAACATTTGCAACTGATTTTTTGAATGAGCTTTTTCGGAGCTGTACTCATAAGAGTGGTCACTGGTACATGTGTCCCATTGTTCATCTTCCATCCCAGCTTATCGGATCTAGGTCATTCTCATCCCACACCTGCTGCTGATGGTAAACACGATAAGAATGTTGGCGGGAGCTGTTCGCACTTGATGTCTGCTGTTGAAGATTGCGACTTCTGTTCAAGAACTGAAAGTCTTGCTTCATCTAGTGATCTCGATTTTTATGAAATCAGCTATTCTTAACCAATACAATGTTTTAATTTACCAGGCAAATGAGGAGTTAGTTTCGGTGAATAGCTTTAAGAGGGCGAATGATCGACAATGTAAATTTGCATGGAATGAAATATGGAAAGGGTTGCTGTCCTCAGGTACTATTTAAACTATTTATCTTTTAAGTAAGTGCACTAACTTTTAAACTATGCCCAGCAAATTTGAAACGGATACGTACAGTCCTATTCTTTATCCTGACGCCTCTCATACCTTGTATAAATAAAGAAATCAACGCACCACAGGTTGGATCAACAACCCCTGGTCACTGAACGAAATTAAACGGCAGTACAACGGCATGACTGATTCAGCTCTGAGTGACGTCTTGTGTGTATTATTGCAGACAGTGACCATAGACCAGTTCCAAAGATTCATATCTAGCCTAGCGGTTAGAGCATCCGCCTTCTGCGCAGAGGTTCAGGGTTCGAATCCCAGTGTCACCTAGTCTAGGGAGTAGCTAAGGATCCATTGGATCTAAGGGATCTCAACGGTCGACTCAACCGAATGATAGGAAACTTAATTGAGGTTTAAATGAGGCGGGGCACCTGTTAAAAGTTCAAGCAACTAGGATACCCCTTCAGTGCATACTGTAAACATAGTGCTGTTAACTATTATATCGGCCAATGAAGAGGAGTTCGTTGTAACTGAGACAGGACCATCTTTAGTCCGCGAACACAGTTTAAACAAATGTCCATTCTGTAACGTAGAGATCGCACTAAATGATAAATCCTCAAACCGGATTACAGACAGGGTAAATTATTGTGCGGGGGAGGGGGGAGGTGGTATAGTACACATACGTTAGGCTCTTACTAAGTTCCTAATTCGCTCGCCCAAAAATTTCTCGTGACTTTCTCCGTAGCTTAGTGCACTAGATTCCCACTATCGGAATCGTTCTGAATAGCCGATCCTTACCAACTCCGTGGATCCGACTGGTGGTGTCTGATCCAGTGAAAGCGTGGCACAGAAATCGTGCAGAAAGCCCAATTACGGTATCCTAGCACCCTGTCACGTGATAAGCAATTAGGTAATCATTGATAACCCAATCAATTTCGCTAACGAGATAAACAAATTGCTTGATAACTTCGTCATTTTCAATCCGTTTCGCACATCGTTTTGCAGATGTTTTGATTTGCAGAGAGGCAGTTCTGTGGTCTAATCCAGTTGATGTTTCTGTAAGTCGAGAGATATGATGTGTAAATATTTATAAATAAGCTATAATAGTATCGTACAAATTTTGATATTTTACCGTTTATTCCATTTATCTGAATTTTTTAAATCTGTTATCTAATCTATGTGACGGTGTATGTTCTGTTATTCAAGTAAATTCATTTTACGTCACGGCAAATATTTTTGATAAAAAGTATATTTTGAAATTTTTAAAAATTTAATTATTATTTAATTAATAAATCAATTAATTATCTAATCCAAAGGTTGTCAGATAAAAAGTTGTTCTCTTTTATATTTTGAACACATTGGTTCAATCTAGAACCTTCGACGACATTCAGAAGTCGTTTTATTAGCGGAGATTCAATGTGGTAAAAAGTGATAAATAGTGGTTATTCTTTACGAATTTCGAAAATTTTACAAGTCCAAAATATTGAAAGTGAAAATTTTTATAAAAATTAGTTCATTGCACGTGGAATGTAATTGTGAACATTTTTTATGAAAATATATTTTTGAAATATTTGAAATTTTATTAATTATTTAATTTATTAATTAAATAATTTATTTTTGAAAAAGTTGTTAAAGGAAAAGTTGTTCTTCTTTGTTTTCTAAACACAATGCTTTAAACTAGAATCTTCTAGGATATTCAGAACGTGACTTATTTGCAGAAAACCAAAGTGGTAAAAAGGTGGTAAAAAAGTGGTAATTGTGGATTTTCCTGAAGTCGAGGATTTTGGGAACTCTCTGGAATGATTCCTGGGACCTGTCCCGACCATATCCCGTTAAAATCGCTTTGTTGCGAATTTTGTCCGACAAAGGCTTAAATTAGGACGGATTTGACTGTACTAGAGAAAAATGCCTTTCAAAAAAACTTAATACTTAAATCGCCAATATTTGTAGTTGGAGTTCAGTAAATCTCGGCAGATTTTAGTAAACAGGAATTACTAAGTGAAGAGGTCTGAAACTGAAAAACGTTAACCATACGATCGCGCGGCGATATAAGAGTTTCATAAACTAATTTTCACAGAAACTGCACCAATGGCACAGTCAAGATCGAAACGATAGCCTGCTGTACTGTCATTTTATTGATTTCAATGATGAATCAGTGGGGTTAAGATAATCACATTTGTAATAAATAAACATCTCTGTACCGTCAATTGTGCTAATCTAAACCAGCCTACCTGTATTACCAGACCTCTTCTTTTCCTCGACAATCAAACCAAGTTGTTCATATCGCATTTGGTGGGTGATGTAAGTAGTAATACATATCGAGCTGTATTCAATCACAATACGACACAATGCAATACGTGTATATTATATTATGGCCCTTAATGAGGTATATGAAACGTTCTATACCGTACACTTCTCGTTACTCCAGTGAGAGGCCCAGTATGGAGAGGTTTAACAGTTTAGCACGAAAACGTCTACTTGGCCTCATGGCTCTTTGACAGCTCAAAGAAGGTGAGAAAAGACCAGAAAGCTTAAATTTTCAACTCCACATTAATCCTGAGCTGATCATCATGGCCCCGAATATCCTACGGGAAGAACCCGTATTTTTACCTCACGACGTCCGGATTTCAAATCAACACCCTCAATAACATTAACAATCCTTCCTGATCAGGATCTGTCTCTATTAGCAATTTCCAAAATATCCTGACTCTCGTGGAACATTTCACTGAATTAATTATTACTGGTTTTTTATTACCCCTTGCCCGTCATTCGTATCTACATCTTACCCTTGCCAGTATGTTACCCTTGCTGATTTTACGTTTAGCCGACCCTGACATATGGGGGTGATTTGAGGTAACCACCGATCCAGCATAGCTATAGTAAATGAAGCGGTATGCAGAACAATACAAAACAAGTCACAGTTGATGTTGGAAGGTGTATTTACACTTGCTTCCTGGACCTGGCTGTTCCTTAGTTTCCCTGATCTGCTCTTGCCTTCTTCGAACTGTAAATGAGCCATGAGGCCAAGTATACGTTTTCGTGATAAACTTTAAAACGTCTCTATACCGGGTTTCTCACGGTATAAAGCGTTACATAAACCTCATTAGTCATTAAGAGCCATATAATATACACGTATTGTGTTGTAGTCTGATTGAATACAGCTCGATATGTATTAGTTTCAATACTTTCAACACTATACTATATAACAAATAATTTTAATGACAGGATGGATTACTGAGGGCACTGTGTTAAGGTGATTTAAGTGGGTCCCAATTCCCACCGACCATTCTTCTTTGTGTTATGAATACTTGCTTCATCATCTCCTTTTAATAAAAATCACGGTGTCTTTATTGACTAAGCGCATTACTACTTACATCACCCACCAAATGCGATATGAACAACTTGGTTTGATTGTCGAGGAAAAGAAGAGGTCTGGTATTACAGGTAGGCTGGTTTAGATTAGCACAATTGACGGTACAGAGATGTTTATTTATTACAGATGTGATTATCTTAACCCCACTGATTCATCATTGAAATCAATAAAATGACAGTACAGCAGGCTATCGTTTCGATCTTGACTGTGCCATTGGTGCAGTTTCTGTGAAAATTAGTTTATGAAACTCTTATATCGCCGCGCGATCGTATGGTTAACGTTTTTCAGTTTCAGACCTCTTCACTTAGTAATTCCTGATTACTAAAATCTGCCGAGATTTACTGAACTCCAACTACAAATATTGGCGATTTAAGTATTCTTGAAACGAAAAATTCTCTAAGTTTTTTTGAAAGGCATTTTTCTCCGTGTTTCATGCGGTTTGATCACATTTGGCGGAAAAAATATTTTGAATTTTCGAAATTTTTTCTCAGTCTCGAAAAAAAAATGTAAGTGAAAAATTTTCAAAGTTTTTCTAAAAAATACGTTTCTCCGTGTTTCAAGCTATTCCGATCATTTTAAGCCAATAAAAATTTTTTAGAATTTTGCTAATTAGTTAATTGATAATTATCCAATTAACTTATTATCTGACGTAAAAATTGTTTGTACAAAAGTTTTTCTTCCTGATAATATGAACACACTCGATTGATCCGCAACCTTTTACGATGTTCACAACTAAAGATATTCGACAAACAAGAAAGGTGGTAAAAAGTGGTAAAGTGGCAAAAAGTGGCCTTAAGACAAGTGGAAAAGTTTGGAAAAGTTGGTCAGCCATAAAGGGCACCTAATGGGACTCAAAAACGTCAAAAATCCTCTGAAAGCTTCGTGTGTCAGCAGATCGATTTTTTCAGACGGATTTGTCTGTACTATATTGCCATCTGATTCGCCTTAATTTAAATTTCAATAAATACGCCTTGATAAGTGTTGCTTAAAAATTACATCTCTTCGTGGGGGGACTTTAGACCCCTCCCTAGTGCGATTCACCATTACCATTAGTTGTTAAAATAATTAGGGATCGTATCTTATTTATTGTTGTATGGGGTCGGGAACAACCAAATAAAATGTGTGACTCTACGGTGTCTAAAAATATTGACTAGGGCCACGCCCATATTTTTCACCAATTATTAACAGTTAAAATTATCTTGATTGTCAATATAGTCATGAAGGAGTACGTATGAAAGGAGTTCTAAATGAATGCTCCTTTAATATAAACAGTAAAAAATTAATTTTAGTCGAGATCTCAGGTCTCTACAATGTAGGCAAGTTCCTGCAGGGGTTTGCGCCTTGTGCAGAAGCACGAAATTCACTCAGCTCACCAAGTTTGAGATTCAAGCAAATCGAGGATGTTCAAAGGGTACAGGATGATCAGCTCGACAAAATACCGATAGATCCTATTTCGTAGGTGATTAAATTACTCCTCCACATCCAGTCTTACCCTCCAATTGGACATAAATCAATAGCTGAAGTAGCTCTGATACAACCGATTAGAACCTGTAAGACTGGCCTCCACTCTCCAGCTCGCCATTTTTGAGATTCAAGCAAAATACCGGTACAACTTATTTCGTAGGCCCTAAATTACTCCTCCAGATCAAGTCTTACTCTTCAATACATAGAGAACATAACTCAATAGCTGATGTAAGTATAATCAACTGAGTAGTAATAACAATAAGATTTACGTAGAATTTATTGTCTTGCACTATTTATAGTTTGTTCAACTTTGTGGTAGGTTGAGATGGACGGAATTTCTAACCTGTTCGTTGTTCGCTGTCAATGTCATATCCTTTTTCTTTTCCTGATTTTCCTGGAAAAGAATGATATCACTTAGCGTAACATCATACATACGGACTTTTTCTGGTCCGGCATTTCATTAAACGTTGGAACTTTCCACAAATAAAACTGTCGAATAGACTATAACGTGAATACTGAATAATGGGAACGATAAGATAGAATCCGTTTATTTAATTTCAAACATCATACCTTGGAGTTGACTGTAGTAACCCTGAACTAGGAAGATCAGTAGAGGCAGTGCGATTAAAAGATTAACTTTCATTCTCGCTTCACCTGATTTCGAGAGTCGTTGTCTTTGGCTGATTTAGCTAATTAAAATGGAATATTGTGTTAACGCAACAATTTATCAAAACAACGATGATATGCAAAAAACAAAACATAGATATGCAAAATCGAGAACTCGATTAAAACTAAAAAATAAAAATGCTGAACTATTGAGGTCAGGCAAACAAATAAAAGCCCAAAATCAAATCAGTTTGAATTTCATTTACTCAACGGTTTGGTCATTTATATCAATATGATTAAAATGAAAAACGCCAAATAACCTATGAGGGGCTGCAATAACGGTTGTGTTAGAAATCGCTTACTATTTTTTAAATGACAGGATTTGTATGGGGAAAGGGTTCGGGAGTCCCTAAAATGACTTACAGGGTAGGAGTAACAACTAGATGGGTGGGGGAGCGTAATAATGTCATTTCTACAGTGTGTTTAAATTTAAAGTTACTTACTGGAGGGCAGGAGTAACAACTAGATGGGGAGGGGGAGCGTAATAATGTAATTTCTACACTGTGTTTAAATTTAAAGTAACTTACAGGGCAGGAGTAAGAACTAGATGGAGAGGGGGAGCATAATAATGTAATTTCTACACTGTGTTTAAATTTAAAGTGACTTACAGGGCAGAAATAACAACTAAATGGGGAGGGGAGCGTAATAATGTAATTTCTACACTGTGTTTAAATTTAAAGTTACTTACAGGGCAGGAGTAACAACTAGATGGGGAGGGGGAGTGTAATACTGTAATTTCTACACTGTGTTTAAATTTAAAGTGACTTACAGGGCAGGAGTAACAACTAGATGGGGAGGGGGAGCGTAATAATGTAATTTCTACACAGTGTTTAAATAATAAGTGATAACTTATAAGGAAAATAAGTGATAGTGGTCATTTTAACTGATAGATTTGAAACTAAGTGAACACACCCCAGTTAAATTCGTCAGCCCAAAGTAAATATCCGTCCTTGGTAACTACCTCTGGACAGTAAATTTCAATAACTGTAGCGGCAGAAATTGCGATATTTTCCAAACCAAATTAACCACATGAACATCTAAGCAGCGTGTGATTGGTCCAAGCACGTAACCAAACACCAAAATATGCTGCTGAGTTGGCGGGGATGTTTAAGGAAAATCTCTCAATTTTTGGTTTTCCTGAAATTATATGATCATTTTCCACGTCCGTAATTATTTTCGTTCAAATTTACCCGTGAGTAGAAGATTTCCCTTACACCAATCTAACATATTTATTAATTCTCTTTAGATCTAACAAATGATGGATATCCTGTAAACACCACCAGAGAGAGGGGTGAGATTACAAAGATACTGTTATTGGTTACCATAGTAACCATCTGTAGTACCATGGTAACAGAGATCTTGTTAAGGTTCACAAGAGCAAGAGGAAATGAGTCAACTTTATATATTACGTAAATCCACATGTGGCACGTAAATGCAGCAGTGTGCACAGTGTGGCACTTGTGTCACTATCATGCAGCACTTGTGTCACTAATATGCAGCACTTGTGTCACTAATATGCAGCACTTGTGTCACTAATATGCAGCACTTGCGGCACTAACATGCGGCACTTGCGGTATTAACATGCGGCACATGCGGCACTAACATGCGGCACTTGTGGCACTAATATGCGGCACAAAGTTTTATGTAATTCAACAGCTGATTCTTTAGCCCAGGTTTCAATTCATGAAGCTGTTGATATCGTTGTTTGCGAACCTATTGACTCTCCCATTCAAGATTCAACTGACGAAGCTGAATTTTATTCTCCGACAGAAGGAGATCCTTTTGCTCAGATGATCACACAAAATGAAACATACGATTTAACTGGATTTGGAGAGCCTCTTGCAGACGAGATCTTGCCAAATGAAGCCGAGGAAGAGAATATGTTACCTAAATCACGACACCATCACCACGAACTTGACTCGGTGAATCCAAAGGAAACTTCTGTCAAAATGGACATACAGAGCGACGTTACTGTTGATGATAGTCAGATAATGGTAGATGGATCACAGTACCTTACAACTGGTCACGATGAAATAGAAGCTGAATTAATTTCCTCAGGTCCAATGTTCACCCCACCTGAAGAAGGAGAGAACTGTCCACTGCTGTCAAGTGAGGTAGTGGAGGTGAACGAGAAATGTAGAGAGTGGGTAAACTCAACTTCCTTCTGTGATGAGATATTTCACAGTTTTGAAACGAAGACAGACCGTGAGGAGAACCAGGTGGAGACTGATGGTCGAGACATACCCCTGGACATGTTACATGAGAGAGCGAGGAACCTGGGAATAACAATAGAATTGGCAGGAGGATGTGGAGGGCGCAATGTGGAGGAGGAAGAACCAGAACCCACAAAACTTGAGGAGGAATACGAGCCAATAGAAATATTAGAGCAAACTCCCGAGAAGGACTTCTTTGATCCACCGATAGAAGAGACTCCAGACTTTTCCAGTGACCGTGATTTTCAGGTCAATTTCGACACTTGTAAAATCAAAGGTTTACTTGAAAATATTGATCCAAGTAAAGCGCAAGGGGCCGACAATATCCATGGAAGAATTTTAAAATACTGTTCAGTGAGCCTGTCTAAGCCTCTTGCTATCCTTTTTGAAGCTTCTTATAAAACTGGATGTATTCCAGCAGATTGGAAAATGGCAAACGTTGTTCCAGTTCATAAAAAAAGGCTCTAAAATTGAAGTTAACAACTATAGGCCAATTTCTCTGACAAGCATTATTATGAAAGTTTACGAAAAAGTAATCCGGGATGAATTGCTCAATCGATGTGAACATCTTATTGATCAACGTCAACATGGTTTTATGAGTAGGAAATCATGTACAACTCAGCTAGTAAATTTTTGTGACAGCTTAGCCCTATCTCTCAATGACAATGTTCGCACTGACATAATATACTTTGATTTCCAAAAAGCTTTTGATTCTGTCAACCACGACATAATTCTGTTGAAGCTCAAAGAACAATATAACATTGATGCATCTCTACTGAGATTCTTCAAGTGCTACCTTGAAAACAGATACCAAAGGGTTGTCATTGGAAATAAAATGTCTGCTCCCTGTCAGGTTAGATCAGGTGTCCCCCAGGGCTCAATTTTAGGGCCTACTTTATTTATACTTTTTCTTAATGACATTACAGAGGATTTGTCACCGGAAACAAATATAACCATGTATGCTGATGATACAAAAATATGGCGTAGAATCACGTCCCAGGATGACCATTGGCTGCTCCAGCGGGATATTAACAGTCTTCAAAATTGGGCATCATAATAAGATGGTGTTTCACCCTTCAAAAAGTCACGTTCTTTCTATTACCCGAGCATATTCTATGAATCGTAGTGTTAATTTTGTGTACTCAATGAATGAAACGGCTATCGAATACACAGACATTGAAAAAGATCTTGGAGTACATATCAATAGTAAGTTAGATTGGTCACATCACTGTGATATGATATACTCTAAGGCTAGTCAGAGGTTAGGCCTTCTAAAAAGAACATGTTACTTCACCAAGAACACTAAAAAACGTCGGGCCTTCTATCTATCTCAGGTTAGAAGTCATTTCGAACACTGCACAATTGTCTGGCGGCCTCATTCAGAAACCTCGGTGGAGAAACTTGAATCGATACAAAAAAGAGGTATCAAGTGGATCCTTAATGATATTTACTTGAGCCTTAGGGACAAAAAAAGGTATTTCATAGCGTGTAAGGAACTAAATATCCTTCCACTCTCGGTAAGGTTTGATTACAAGGATATATTATATTTTCATAATATTTTTTATGACATGTCAGTTGTGACATTTCCACCTTACTTACGACGTTTCATGGGAAGTAGGTTAAGGCGATCACATCTAGACGATCTCAGTATGATTAGTGACATTTCTCCTCAAGTTCCACAAAACCTTACGTCAAGCCAGACCAGATGTTCAGGCATATCTAAGTCTTACTTTTACAGAGCACACATTCTTTGGAATAAACTCCCTTATGAATTAAGGGAAATCTCAAGGCCATCCGTGTTTAAAACCCATTTAATTAAGTACCTCTGGACAGTTCTAAACGACCATATAATAATAATAATAAATTGAAATTTAATAACACCGCTTTTAAGATAAATCTTATACTCAGCAGTGTTTGAACTAGTCATCCCAGAAAATATCATGAATACTGAGCTAAAAAATAACATATGCTTGAAAATATATCGTCAATACTAAAGCCCGAAAATGGTACTTAAATATATTATGCAAATATCGAATTCCAAATATGACCACAATAGTTATCGATAAAGTTTTTCAAGTTCATCTGGAGACATTTTGAAAAGGTAAGTTTTTAGAAAAGCTTTAAAACATTCCAGAGATTGAGCAGAGGTGATGGTAACAGGCAGACGATTGTAGATCTTTGGAGCCACTACAGAGAAGCTACGCTCACCAAACTTTGAATTACAAGAAGGAACAATAAGCTTCAATGAGTGACCATGATGAGCATACTTGAACATGTCCTGCAGATAAATTGGTGCCAATCCTAACAGTGACTTGTGAGATAGTAATAAGATTTTGAAGACAATCCTTTTCTTTACATCTAACCAGTGAAGCTTTATCAGGTCATCATCAAGATGGTCATGTTTATATTTACCAGTGACAGCTTTTGCAGCAGCATTCTGAAGTAACTGGAGCTGATGCAGCAGCTTCTCGCCGATACCAAAGTACAGACCGTTACAGTAATCTAGACATGACACTACTAGACTGTTAACGATGATCTTAATCTGTTTGGGACTCAGTAGAAATCTGATTTTTCTGATATTACGTAACGTATGAAAACATTTCTTCTTGAGATTTACGATCTGTTTATCAAATACCAGCTGATTGTCCATTACTAATCCAAGGTTCTTAACAGTAGGCACAAACATTACCAAAGTGTTAGGAGCTATATCAACGCCATGAAGTTCTATCTCACTGAGCACTTTACTAGGTCCAAAGACTATGAGTTGTGTTTTAGAATCATTCAGTTGCAGGTAGTACTGTGACATCCAATTCTTTATCCTCAAGAAGCAGTTTCTCAGCTGATTGGTTAAGGTTTTGACCTGATCAGAGGGTTTGAAAGATTTCATGATTTGATGATCATCTGCATAACCAATAATGGAGAAACCAGATTCTTTAACACATCTGTACAACGATCTGATATAGATGTTAAAGAGTACCGGGCCTAAAACAGAGCCCTGAGGTACTCCAAATCGGATAGTTATTGTTTCAGAGACAGATTTGCCGAGTCTAGTCCGCTGACAACGTCCTTTAAGGAAGCTGGTGAACCAGCTAAGAGCAGTTCCTCTGATTCCTATTTCTTGCTTCAAGATACGGAGTAACAAAGTATGGTCCACAGTATCAAAGGCAGCACTCAGGTCCAAGAGCATCACCACAGTAGCAGTTTTTTCATCTGCTGCTATTAAGACATCGTTCACTATTTTAATCAAGAGTGTTTCAGTGCTATGGTGTTTTTTGTAAGCAAACTGCTCCTGACAATTAAGGTTATTCCGACTAAGGTGCTCGTTAAGTCTTCTTAAAACTACTCTTTCAATTAGTTTTCCCAGGAATGTAAGGTTTGAGACTGGCCTGTAGTTTTTCAATATATTCGGATCCTGAGAATCATCTTTTATTAGCGGAATTACATCAGCTAGTTTCACACCATCCATACTTCCTGATGACAGCGATTGGTTGACTAGATCAACCCATACATGCAACAGAGAAGTGATATTATCTTTGACAAGATCTTGTGGTAAGACATCATTAGGTGAACAATTAATTCCACTTTCTTTGATTATATCTTCAAGTTCAGAGATACAGGTTGGCTCAAATTCAAAGAGAGGTGTTGCATTAGTGTCAGAACAATCGGGTATTGGGGAGGCTGGTATGTTATCTCGAATCTTTTCAACCTTTTCTGAGAAGAAATTGTTGAAGTCAGAGGCGAGCACTTCAATATCTTCAGTGTAGTCAGGTAGAATTCTGCTTTGTTTACGATCCAATACCTTATTTACGACTTGATAAAGAGTTCTAGTTTTATTCTCCGATTTTTTAATAACAGCTTCCACGAAGTCCTTCTTTTTAGTGTTAGCAAGTGCAGTAGCCTCATGACAAAGATCTTTGTAATGAAGAAAGTGTTCCTCTGATCTATTTTTCTTCTTTTCGGCTAAACGACGTAGTTTTCTCAGATCTCTATAATCCTTGTCAAACCATGGGGCTGTGTCCACCACAGACACTCTTTTGCTAACTAAAGGAGCATACTCATCAAGAAGGTTTGCTATAGAGGCACCAAGAGTCATTACAGAGGTCGAAAACGATCCCGATAAACTAAACCTATCAATAACATCGTTCAATTCACATGAAAAGGCATCCTTGTCTATGGCCTTAATATCTCTGAATTCAATCGATTTGAAATACTTCTTACCCAAAGTGTTGCTGATGTTACAAATTATAGGAAAGTGATCTGAGCCCAGTGTGTCGCTATTGTCAATAAACACATTATTGCAATTAAGATGGTTGTTCAGTGAGAAAGTAAACAACCTGTCAAGACATGCACCCCCTATGTGTGTTGGGCGATCATACTGAGAATGAAAACCATATGATTTAAGTATTTTGAGAGTGTCAGACGCAACTCTATTATTACTATCAAAGTGTATGTTGAGATCTCCAGCTAGAACAATATTGTCACATCGAGTAGAAATATCAGAGAGCAGAATATCCAGTTCCTGAGTGAAAGATGAGGTTAAGGGTCCCGTCCTGTACAATACAACAAATAGAATCTTGTTGGAGGTTGTTTTGACTGTGCCCATTGTGAGTTCAAAGTGTTTAAACACAATTCTACTCTTTTCCATAGAGCAAGTCAAACTTTTCCGGAAGATGAGCGCAGTGCCTCCCCCTCTCGCATCAGACCTGAAGTTATGGTGAAGAGAGTAGCCACGTTCTCTTAAAGCAGCTGACAGTTAAACAATTTACCTTAATGTAACTATATTGTCTAAATATAAATTGATATGAAGTATAATTAATAAAATATGTTAGATAAAGTGTGTTTATAATTATGATTTATGGTACATTGTTATTTATTATATTTATATTTTAGGATGTAACCTTATTAGTTCAATGGAATAAACCTAGCATGCCTTGGTTGCAGCATCGCTTCACTTATAGGTGCATTTAGGGCCCGATGTAATTGCTATGATCAGTTTACTGGTCAACTGGTGTTTCGGTGTCCCTTATTTTGTTTACACTCGGTCACTTGTCAAGGCATGTAAGGTCATTCGGCGATATTTTCTTTGAAATAAAATGATGTATTTGTGTAACAATTTGAAAGTTTATTGATAAAAAAAGAAAAAAGAAGCAGTCCACCTGCCAGCTGTATATCCGATGACCCCGCGGGGGAACTTGACGATACAGCTGATAATTGTACTGAAGTTGATGAGGAACAAACCAAGACGGAGCTAGTCCAGTATCCAGAGACCCTGGACCTCTGTGAGCTGGATGAGGACGATATGGTCAGCGCCCTGAGTCCCCGAGGTATCAGCGGTCTGACCACCTCTGATCTCCTAGGAGATCTGAACAAGACCCCCAACTTTGTGCTCCCTGCCATGGAGTTACTCTCCGGACTGGGCATTTCTAAAACTTTAAAACGGAACAAAAGTCTAGACGATCACTCGATTTCGGAGTCTGGAACCCCGGAGACAGACTCCGGGTACGCAGCGAGCAGTGCTCCGACCACGCCCTTAGACATGAGCAAGACTCGGGGTAAGGAGGTGATGAGGGCCGTGTTTGGGATTGAGGAGCAGGCTTTAGATGTGGAGTTATAGAAGCTTTTAGAAGGTTCTAGAAGGTTCTAGAAGGTTCTAGAAGGTTCTAAAGGTTCTAGAAGGTTCTAGAAGGTTGTAGAACTAGAAGGTTCTGAGTATTGAGCACTGAGCAGTATCATGTGCTCTGTTTTTCAGGATATGTGTCATCGTGTGATTGAAAGGTTGAAAATCAGTAAAATTGACGATTGTACAAATCGTCGATACAAGATGCTATGATGATAAATTGAAAAGTAGACTTACCTGTATCCAAGAGTTGGACGAGAATCTTTCTATTGAACACATAGGCTATCACGCGTAAATTTTTCGGCTGATTTTTAACTTATCAACCAACCAACGAAGACACAAATGCATTAAAGTTAAATAATGTTTTGGTCACTTTGTAGAACTTGGCTGTGACATTGGAATGTTTGGCAGATGAACCCTTATCTGAGAAAGTACTCGTGTAGAATGTGTTTTACCTTTTAAAGTAGCAATAGAATATCATGCAGCCAGAAATAAATTTTATGGAGAAAATCATTTTTAATTTGATCTGATTCTTATGCCTGATTCACATACCTAGCATGAAATATTTACCTACTTACTTGCACTTGTGTAAGTCTGTTGAAGCATTAGTATCGGGCGTTGCCTGCTACAGGCTACCCCGAAACTAGAAGCTTGCTTTAATTAATTAATAATAATCTGATTCTTACTGATTCTAAGTTATAATTACTAAAGCTGCGAAGCAGGAACACGTTAAAATTTAAAGATTGATTTTTACTGCAGTGATTTGCCGAAGTGACTTGTTTTGAAAATCTATAAACTGCTGATTTGGAAATTTATTCTGGCTTCCATTTTTCAGCTGCTATAAACACCGCAATTTTTTATTTTATTCTGGTTACCTCTGAATTCTAATTCTTGCAAACATTTTTCGGCTGATTTTGACTTTTTGGCTTCGATCTTATTTCTGCGGCCCTGTTATTCTTTCCGACAGTGATTTGAAGTCTATAATGCTATAATGGTGTAGTAACAGTTACTCATTCGGTTGAAGCTGATTTTAAAACTCCATCTAGAATATTATGCTGAATTTAGACTGATCCAAACTTTTAAACCTTGTGTTTTTGGTTTAATCCTACTGTTCTAATTTATATAGGTCTATATTGCGTTTATCACTACTTACAAAATATGGATGGTCGTATATTATGTAGGTGGTAAAAGTAATCTGCTTTGGGAATGGTTACTGTATCCACGCAATGTCTGGTCAAATAACGTCCGATAAAGTAACTCAACACAAAAACAATTAAATAAAACACAAAAAGACGGTTTTCCGAAGTTTCTATGGCTTACCTTGCTTGAAAGGGTATGGTCATCCAAGGGCGTGGTTCTCAAAATCATCAGAACTTAAGACACATGTTATTAACCACGGTACCAATTATTAGACAGGACGTGTTAGTTGCAAGTACCGAGCAATAATCACCTCTCCCATGTCGATGATATTTAGTGCTTTATTTCCTCCAAGATATTATTTATTTAGAGCTCCTTTAGACTTGGCTAGAACTATAAAACATGGGAGCCCCGGTTATATATTGACGATATATTTTCAAGCATATGTTATTTTTTAGCTCAGTATTCATGATATTTTCTGGGATGACTAGTTCAAACACTGCTGAATATAAGATTTATCTTAAAAGCGGTGTCATTAAATTTCAATTTATTATTATTATTATATAAGAAGAGTCCGTCTCAGAAGGTTCTGAACTCACTATTAGTATTGAGCGTCTTAAAACTTTGGTTTTAGGGAAATTATAGTTTTGCTGGAATTTAGATCTTCATGCTACTTTTTATTTTATTTGTTGCGGTATAATGATTATAATTCAGACTTTCAATTTTGGTGGATTAACACAAATTGATACAACAATGTAGAGCAAGAATATAAATCGACTAATAGTTATATATTTAATTAACACAAACCTTCTTTAAAGATTTTTTTTTAAAATTTGAAAATTCAATTAATTATTATATATATAAATCAAGCGTTACATTTCAGCCATGCAAAATTACAATGACATATTTTGATATACTTATTGATAAATGGTACTGCAATATAAGTTGCTTAATGTTTGGCCGGATGAAAACTAACTAAAAGAGAAAAAAAACTTGATTACATAATAATTAATTCGGCTGAACCAACACATAGCAAGAGCCACATTAACGTTGGGGCCGTCTACCAAATTTGAATGACAAACAATAACAAGAAATCAAACATATCATGAATAATTATAAGCATGTCATTCATTACAATTCCGTCACAACTAATAGAAGAAAAAAGAAAAAGACAAGCGGATAGGATATTGGACGGACAGAATTGTAACCAACAAAAACACATTTCTGAGACTCATAAGACTGATGAGCTAATCAGGCCAGACTGTATCGGCAGCCCAGAGGTACTTGATCAGTTTGGTCTTAAAAGTAGAAATCCGCTCTGACTGCCGGATACATACTGGTAGACTATTCCATTTCAGCATAACAATGTAAGTAATTTTTATATAACAATGGAAGTAAGTTTTTATACTACACTAATTAAATATCTTAGTATCAAAAGTCTATGATAAGGTCTTAAGGCAATCACCTTTCAAAGTCTATCTCTAAGCTACGGTGTAGGCGGAATGGAGTGTCTCGATCTTTAACAGGTTGGCCGTCACGAATGGTGGAGGAAGTCTGGTCTGAAAACAATATCTTTTAACTATCGCGTTAAAACAATTTATAACGTAACGAACTTGAAAACTACTTTAAATTTGCACGTGTAAATATTGTTACAAAATGTAATGTCAAGTCTTGCTCTATGATACAACATTTAATCAATTAATATTTCTGGTCTTCGACCTCCTTTCGCATTCCAACTGCTTCAACTTAAGGGGGGGGGGGGTTCACCCTGATTTTTTTGTGAAACTTGGTTTCGAGATAGCAGTTGACCAACAAACTATGACCAGTGACCGAACTTTTGAGGGGGTCCCGGACCCCAACCGCCAAACGGTGCCCGCGGGGCAGCCACGCCCATATTTGGTCCAAATTAGGCCCAATTTAGCCAAATACCATGAACATGCCCAAAATCCCGATTTTAGGTGATCTACTTGTAGCTAGTGGTTCCCTGAACTCGTATATGAATTTTCATCAAGATTGGACAAAAAATGACTGAGTTATGAGCAAAAAACCATATGACCATATTTGGGCATACGCACCAAATTTGATCGATTTTGGCCCATAAATTGGTCAAATATCAATATTTTTGAATGAAACCAACTTTATATGGAAGGTAGGCCTATACTACACATTATCTATGATTATTCTAAATTTAGCAGTGCAAATTTTGGAATTTGGCCGCCAAATTTTTTTAAAGGCCTAACTCAAAATTCTGTCCCAAAACTTAAGGTCATGAGACAATTCTACGTTGATTCTGAAAATTTCATGAAAAAATATTGAAACCCTATTGAGTTCTATTGTTTTGAGCGAAGTCAGTTTTGCAAATATCGCGAACTGAGATATGGGCAATTTTGTTCATTTTTTGCGATTATTTGAACATAGAACCCACAATTAGGTAGATACTGAGCTGATAATCATAGATAATGTGTAGTATAGGCCTACCTTCCATATAAAGTTGGTTTCATTCAAAAATATTGATATTTGACCAATTTATGGGCCAAAATCGATCAAATTTGGTGCGTATGCCCAAATATGGTCATATGGTTTTTTGCTCATAACTCAGTCATTTATTGTCCAATCTTGATGAAAATTCATATACGAGTTCAGGGAATCACTAGCTACAAGTAGATCACCTAAAATCTGGATTTTGGGCATGTTCAGGGTATTTGGCTAAATTGGGCCTAATTTGGACCAAATATGGGCGTGGCTGCCCCGCGGGCACCGTTTGGCGGTTGGGGTCCGGGACCCCCTCAAAAGTTCGGTCACTGGTCCTAGTTTGTTGGTCAACTGCTATCTCGAAACCAAGTTTCACAACAAAATCAGGGTGAACCCCCCCCCCTTAATCATAACTTTTATTTTATGCACCCTTACCTACTTATTTATTCTTATGTAATCATGTATATTGTATGTGCATACAGGCGCAATCTGAGCTGACCACAATTCCGCAGTTTAAAGAACTGCCCTTTGTTTCCCGAGGTTCGATTTTTAATCCCCTCGATCACAACAGCTACAATCGCTTACTTACTGGACGATCATAAAGACCAGGTCGCGTTAAGCTTGTGTAGGCCCGACTGTACATTGAGCAGGTTACGCAATCTTTTAAATTAAAGAATATTACGCATATGTGAACCCACCGGCAAGGGACCCAGTCTGTACCGATGGATGACCAGGGGATTGGCACTCCTGGGTGCCACCGACGGTCTGGCCAATAGAGGACTTAGCTGTCACAACTATGAACTTTTTTTTCGCTTGCTTGCAGTTCACTTAAAGTATATCTTATCTTCCTAATTATATGATTTCCATAAAACATGGGTAATTTTCCACACTTTGTGGGGTTCAAAAAGATAAGATACTAGCTAGGTGTGGACTGTCGTCCCCTTACCACCCTGTTTCACTTGCCTGGTGACGTATTTCCAGTCCTGGGGGTGACCAACTCCAGGAATTGAACGCCAGGCAGCCCGAAAACACAGCCGACTAGAGGGTACCAAGGCAGTGTGTTAATTCACACTTCGTTAGACACGGGGTCTTCAGTTACTCTCCATCAGTGTTATAATATGATTTAACGTGTTCCTAGATCCTCCTACTGTTACACCTGGGATTAGTATAATTATTATTATAAAGGAACCCATTTTCCTAAATTGGAATATATATCTACTACTCTATGCAGACGTTGTAACTGAACTAACCGTCTCGGCTGACGAAGGAGAATCAATTATTCTTGGCGCCCGATCAAGCTGGTACCGACAATAGCAAGTAACAACACGGTATTAGCAGGAATCCTCGTAGATATGTGACATTAATTAGTAACCTAGTAACCTAGTAACCTGGTAACCTGGTAACCTAGTAACCCGATCAAGCTGGTACCGACAATAGCAAGTAACAACACGGTATTAGCAGGAATCCTCGTAGATATGTGACATTAATTGAGAATAAGGAACTACGATGTTGTACGTCACAACATGGCCTGATGACGTCACAACATGGCCTGATGACGTCACAACATAGCTCACTGTACAACTCCTCGTAGATATGTGACATTAATTGAGAATAAGGAACTACGATGTTGTACGTCACAACATGGCCTGATGACGTCACAACATAGCTTACTGTACAACTCCTCGTAGATATGTGACATTAATTGAGAATAAGGAACTACGATGTTCAACTATAGACTGAAGGATATCTGGAAATCCAAACTCTTAAAGATTCTCAATTGCTCATAGAGGCTTGTGAGTCAGTACTACTCTACGGATCAGAAACCTGGATACTGACAAAGGCTCAAGAGAAATGTTTGGACGGGACATACACAAAGATGCTGCGTATGGTGCTGGGTATCTCATGGAAGGACAAGGTCTGTCAAACAAGTTAGGAAACTGGAAATTAAAATTGGTGGGACACTGCATCAGACATCCGGAGCTACTTACCAGTGATTTGGTCTTATGGGAACCTATGCATGATAGATAACAGCAAGGCCGACCAAGACAAAGCTACTTGTCTATGTTACTGAAGGATGTTGATTGTTGGGACAAACTCTAAAGAGGAACTGTAAACCATGATGCGGGACAAGGATATATGGAGGGGGTTATCTGGCGTAGTTCCGACATATGTATAATATATACTTATATATGGGTAAATTAGACCTGCATTATTCAGGGGAACGGCCCGGCCCATAGCAGGGTAACCAGGATGGCCCAGTACCCAAAAAACCTGATTAACTAGCACGGATAAAAATGTAACAATAGGTAAAAAATATATAACAATACTATACCAGTATTTAAGATGCATAGTCTAGAAAGATCAAACTGGGTTGTTCCTTCTGTTAGTCTTTTGAGAGAATCCATAGATGACTGCCGTATTCTTCTCTCTGTTTCCTTTCTTCTATGTGTCGTTATAACCTAACTGTAACGAGGAGTTAAAGAAATGTCTTGTATGGTATACTATGGTCCTGAGAGGTAACAAATTAAAAGATTATCTTAAAGGGCGGTAGAGGTCAATGTAACAAATAGTAGAGCAAGACAAAGGGAGCTTCCTTTCACGATCTTGAAGAAGGGGAGGGGAGTTCCGACATAGGTGCCAGCGTAGTTGACTATATGGCAGTCACACCTGAATTGTTGGAATCAGTGCTGTCATTCCAAGTGCAGAATCTTAACAAATTTTCTGACCACAAGCCGTGCATCTGCAAAATAAAGCACAAACACAACTTGGTTGATGCAGAGGATCTACTTGAAACACTAGAAGACGCACATAAAAATACAAATGGGATAATGAGGACGAGAAACTTCAATTTCAGTTTCATGCGATCCAGAATTCGCCAGAATTTGTTCAGAAAATAACCCGAATCGCGGAAACCCAATGCACAGACAGAGAACAAGTTTTGTGTCTTAATGAAGAACTCGTATCTATCTTCCAAGACATTGCCGATGTTATTCTTCCGACAAAGGGTCCGAGGAACAAGCCAGATAGGAAAATAGTGAGCGGAAAAAGAAAAAGGAGACAAAGGATGAAGCCCAAAGCTCCGTGGTTTGATGTAAGTTGTATAAACGGCAAGCGGGAGTTGAACAAACTGTCCAAAAGTTACGGCAAAAATCCTACGAATAAAAAACTCAGAGACTCTTACTATGAAAGTCGACGATCATATCGGAAACTCATAAAACTTAAAAAGTCTGCATTCATAGAGGACCTATGTAGTGACATCGAACGAGGCAAAAATATTAACTGGTCCCGTTTCAAGAGGCTTAAAGATATGAAGACAAATGGAAGCAAATTGGACGTCTTTGATATGCTTAACTTCAGCAAATTCTTCAAAGAGCTGTATAGTAAACCATCGATCAGCCCTAAGAAAATAAAAGAACTACAAGACGAAATGGACAGAGATGCCACCCAGCAAACACTCACAGAAATCCTTGACCAAGACATAAGCTCCGAAGAACTGTTGGCTTGTACTCGAGTGCTCAAGAAAGGGAAAGCAGTGTCGGAGGATTTAATCCCCAATGAATTTCTCAAACTCTCTGGAAAACATATGCAGTGCGCTATACTGCATCTCTTTAACCTATGTTTATCACACAGAGTTTATCCCTGGGGAACATCTGTTGTGACGCCTCTGCACAAAAAAGGCAACATCTACGATCCCAACAACTATAGGGCAATTGCAGTAGCCAGCAACGTGGGAAAACTGTTTGCAAGTATTCTCCTCCAGAGACTTATAAAATTCCGTGCTGAGACAAACCCTGACACCCCCAATCAACTGGGGTTTTGAAAAAACGCGCAAACAGCAGATCATATATTGACACTGTCGACTTGCATAGAAAAATATGTAAAAGCTAACTGACAAAGGCAGATTGTTCTCCTGTTTTGTTGACTACGCCAAAGCGTTTGATACAGTCTGCCGGGAGGCACTCTTGTACAAACTCTGGAAACTAGGCATCAAAGGAAGATTCTTTGGTTGCATGGAGTTCATGTACACAAACTCCAAAGCAAAAATCAAGCTCTTGAACAAGCTCTCTGAAAAGATCGATGTTCTTTGCGGGACTGAACAAGGACACCCCATGTCTCCAGAACTCTTCAAATGCTTCATACACCAACTATCAGAAGACCTTAATTCTATGGAAAATGTCGAAGTACCGTTACTGAAAAGTACTAGAGTAACCCACCTCCTCTGGGCCGATGACCTGATTCTGTTGGCTCTCGATCAAGAAAGTCTTCAAAGAATGTTAGAAGTTTTACACACCTACTGTCAAGAGTGGGGGTTATCGGTTAACATATCAAAAACATACTTTTTAATACTTTCAACACTACTATATAACAAATAATTTGAGAATATGAGTATGACGTAGAAATGTCGATACGTTATTCAGCTATTTATTTCCATTAGAATCTGTCATCACTGAGTCTATTCAGAAACAATCAGAAATTTGAATAAAAGAACTATCAAATCATGAGACTCAAAAACACTACACGAATCCACCAGATATCAAAAACAGCAATTATGGTGTTTAACCGGGCAGGACGGGTGCTCAAGGACAGTACTAATTTTTTCTACGGGGAAATGACCTTGCCATCAGTGCGTGAGTACACATATCTTGGAATTACGTTCACACTCACGGGATCATTAAAACTTGCACAGATAAAGCTTAGACAAAAAGGGCTCCGGAGCTACTTCTCTCTCAAAAGTATGCTTGACCTTCGATACCTCCGGAAGACAACTGTGTTTAAGCTTTTCGACACTCTGATTGTTCCTGTTCTATCCTACGGGTGTCAGATCTGGCTTCCCATGACAAATTTCATGTCTATCTTTGCTTCGGGGAGTTATCCGGCTACTCAGGATACAGCAAAAGACCCCCTGGAGAAAGTTCACCTATCATTTATGAAATGGACTATGAATGTCAACAAATCGACTTCAAACACCGCTGTGTGGGGTGACACTGGAAGATACCCGCTTGCCATCGAGCTTACGTCCCAAGTCTATAGCTACCTCGGGAGGTTGGAGGGACTGGACAAAGAGGGATGCTCTTCTTTAGTGAGGCACGCTTACGCCGAGCAGAGGGATCTGAAACTGTTATGGTTCTCCCGGCTGGAATCCACCAAGAACACAGTGAAAGAACTGACAGGAGGAAGTGATATTTCAAACCCGCTCAAAATCAGCGAGGCTATGAAAACCCTTTTCGTTCAACAATGGAACAAAGAGCGAAAACTCAACAGAAAACTAGGATTCTACAACCTCATCAAGGCAAGCTTCGGTTGCGAAACATACCTGTCGATCAACCTACGGCCACAGCAGACTAGGAGACTTGCGCAACTCAGAACAAGCTCGCATCAATACAACATCGAAACTGGAAGACACGGCATACATCGACAAAAACTTTCGAATAGGGCATGCAAACACTGTTCTACTACAGATGTGGAGTCACTCGATCTTCTTCTAGAGCTTCCTTTCCCTGATCCAATCATCGAAGATGAACTTCATGTATTGCGTACTTGCCCTCTCTATGAAGATCTCCGCCACTGTTTGTCCCAACAAAGTAAAACATTACTCTTCTCTGACATTGGACAGATCTTCGCACACCCTACAACCATCGGAGACCTAGGAAGGTTCCTTACCAAAGCTCATGAACGAAGATTCCCTAAAGCGTCCCCCAAACAAATTCCTAACATTAACAATATTGCCAAATTATAATCTATGACTCGGAACACTTTCAGAAAAGTTCATTTAAATTATTAAGTATTTTGAATGTCACTCTTAAGATTTACGGGGTATATATATATATATTTTATGACTTTTGGGTAAATTTAATTTTTTATATCTGGTCAGACATTACCATTGTAATTTGACTTTTGAATCGTTTAATCCGTTTAATCCGTTTAATCCGTTTAGTAGTAGTAGTAGTACTCTTATTATTCCTAGATCTAACATGCTGAGATTAATAGAAAAGTAATCTACCTCTAGAACGAACCTAACACGCATGATGGTCTTAGGAATGGTCATCTAGTTTAGGAGGAATCTTATCAACAAAACTGCAACATGTATTCGTGTCTGGTTGAACCTGGATAGAAATTACTTATTACTAGCTGCATTGATTTAGATGAATGAAGGAAACTGGAATAGACAATTGAAAACAATATTATTATAAATTCACCTGCATAAGCCAGGGGAACGGCCCATAGCAGGCTAACCAGGATGGCCCAGTACCCAAAAACCTAATTAACTAGCACGGATAAAAAGGTAACAATAGGTAAAAATAGATAACAATACTATACCAGTATAAAATGTATAGTTTAGAAAGATCAAACCGGGATGTTCGTTCTGTTAGTCTTTTGAAAGAGTCCATAGATGACTGCCGTATTCTTCTCTCTGTTTCCTTTCTTCTATGTGTGGTTGTAACCTAACTGTAACGAGGAGTTAAAGAAATGTCTTGTATGGTATACTATGGTCCTGAGAGGTAACACGTTAAAAGATTATCTTAAAGGGCGGTAGAGGTCAATGTAACAAATAGTAGAGCAAGACAAAGGGAGCTTCCTTACACGCTCTGAAGAAGGGGAGGGGAGTTCCGACATAGTAGTAGTAGTACTCTTATTATTCCTAGATCTAACATGCTGAGATTAATAGAAAAAGTAATCTACCTCTAGAACGAACCTAACACGCATGATGGTTTTAGGAATGGTCATCTAGTTTAGGAGGAATCTTATCATCAAAACTGCAACATGTATTCGTGTCCGGTTGAACCTGGATAGAAATTACTTATTACTAGCTGCATTGATTTAGATGAATGAAGGAAACTGGAATAGACAATTGAAAACAATATTATTATAAATTCACCTGCATAAGCCAGGGGAACGGCCCATAGCAGGCTAACCAGGATGGCCCAGTACCCAAAAACCTGATTAACTAGCACGGATAAAAAGGTAACAATAGGTAAAAATAGATAACAATACTATACCAGTATAAAATGTATAGTTCAGAAAGATCAAACTGGGTTGTTCCTTCTGTTAGTCTTTTGAGAGAATCCATAGATGACTGCCGTATTCTTCTCTCTGTTTCATTTCTTCTATGTGTCGTAACGAGGAGTTAAAGAAATGTCTTGTATGGTATACTATGGTCCTGAGAGGTAACAAATTAAAAGATTATCTTAAAGGGCTGTAGAGGTCAATGTAACAAATAGTAGAGCAAGACAAAGGGAGCTTACTTATACGATCTTGAAGAAGGGGAGGGGAGTTCCGACATAGTAGTAGTAGTACTCTTATTATTCCTAGATCTAACATGCCGAGATTAATAGAAAAGTAATCTACCTCTAGAACGAACCTAACACGCATGATGGTCTTAGGAATGGTCATCTAGTTTAGGAGGAATCTTATCAACAAAACTGCAACATGTATTCGTGTCCGGTTGAACCTGGATAGAAATTACTTATTACTAGCTGCATTGATTTAGATGAATGAAGGAAACTGGAATAGACAATTGAAAACAATATTATTATAAATTCACCTGCATAAGCCAGGGGAACGGCCCATAGCAGGCTAACCAGGATGGCCCAGTACCCAAAAACCTAATTAACTAGCACGGATAAAAAGGTAACAATAGGTAAAAATAGATAACAATACTATACCAGTATAAAATGTATAGTTTAGAAAGATCAAACCGGGATGTTCGTTCTGTTAGTCTTTTGAAAGAGTCCATAGATGACTGCCGTATTCTTCTCTCTGTTTCCTTTCTTCTATGTGTGGTTGTAACCTAACTGTAACGAGGAGTTAAAGAAATGTCTTGTATGGTATACTATGGTCCTGACAGGTAACAAATTAAAAGATTATCTTAAAGGGCTGTAGAGGTCAATGTAACAAATAGTAGAGCAAGACAAAGGGAGCTTACTTATACGATCTTGAAGAAGGGGAGGGGAGTTCCGACATAGTAGTAGTAGTACTCTTATTATTCCTAGATCTAACATGCCGAGATTAATAGAAAAGTAATTTACCTCTAGAACGAAACTAACACGCATGATGGTCTTAGGAATGGTCATCTAGTTTAGGAGGAATCTTATCAACAAAACTGCAACATGTATTCGTGTCTGGTTGAACCTGGATAGAAATTACTTATTACTAGCTGCATTGATTTAGATGAATGGAGGAAACTGGAATAGACAATTGAAAACAATATTATTATAAATTCACCTGCATAAGCCAGGGGAACGGCCCATAGCAGGCTAACCAGGATGGCCCAGTACCCAAAAACCTGATTAACTAGCACGGATAAAAAGGTAACAATAGGTAAAAATAGATAACAATACTATACCAGTATAAAATGTATAGTTCAGAAAGATCAAACTGGGTTGTTCCTTCTGTTAGTCTTTTGAGAGAATCCATAGATGACTGCCGTATTCTTCTCTCTGTTTCATTTCTTCTATGTGTCGTAACGAGGAGTTAAAGAAATGTCTTGTATGGTATACTATGGTCCTGAGAGGTAACAAATTAAAAGATTATCTTAAAGGGCTGTAGAGGTCAATGTAACAAATAGTAGAGCAAGACAAAGGGAGCTTCCTTATACGATCTTGAAGAAGGGGAGGGGAGTTCCGACATAGTAGTAGTAGTACTCTTATTATTCCTAGATCTATCATGCTGAGATTAATAGAAAAGTAATCTACCTCTAGAACGAACCTAACACGCATGATGGTCTTAGGAATGGTCATCTAGTTTAGGAGGAATCTTATCAACAAAACTGCAACATGTATTCGTGTCTGGTTAAACCTGGATAGAAATTACGTATTACTAGCTGCGTTGATTAAGATGAATGGAGGAAACTGGAATAGACAATTCTAAACAATATTATTATAAATTCACGTCTGAACTCCTAATTTAGAAGCAAGACAGCTAAATTAAACGCTCACATCAAATTAAGAAAAATAACTTACTGGATTACTACGACTAGCAAGCTTATCAAAATATAGCGTAACTGGTCGAAACCGGCCAACTGGCCCCTGAGTACTGGAACAACCCTATTGGCTGTGCTGGCTTAAGACTGCTCTATCCTCCGATCGTCATCCCCATATATCGTCTCCGAATCTCACAGAGTCCTGTGTCTGCTGCTCATTATCTTTAAACTCTGCCGCTCATTATCCATTCTTACGATCCATAGACCACCGTCTGAGACTGTGATTGGCCGATCTGCTATCAGGTGTTCTTCTGTGGTGTTCTGATTGGACACCTCCATGGAATGTCATCAACCGTGTCGAACTGTCCCTTGGTTGAACACCAAAATATTGATTGAGAATGAGGAATTACGATGTTCAACTACCTTCTTATTATTTTTAGATCTAACATACTGAAATGAATAAAAAAGTAATCTACCTCTAGAACGAACCTAACACGCATGATGGTTTAAGGAATGGTCATCTAGTTTAGGAGGAATCTTATCAACAAAACTGCAACATGTATTCGTGTCTGGTTGAACCTGGATAGAAATTACGTATTACTAGCTGCGTTGATTAAGATGAATGGAGGAAACAGGAATTGACAATTGGAAACAATATTATTATAAATGCACGTCTGAACTTTTAATTTAGAAACAATACAGCTAAATTAAACGCTCACATCAAATTAAGAAAAAGAACTTACTGGATTACTACGACTAGCAAGCTTATCGAAACATAGCGTAGCTGGTCGAAACCGGCCTACTGGCCCCTGAGTACTGGAACAACCCTATCGGCTGTGCTGGCTTAGACTGCTCTATCTTCCGATCGTCATCCCCATATATCGTCTCCGAATCTCACAGAGTCCTGTGTCTGCTGCTCATTATCTTTAAACTCTGCCGCTCATTATCCATTCTTACGATCCATAGACCACCGTCTGAGACTGTGATTGGCCGATCTGCTATCAGGTGTTCTTCTGTGGTGTTCTGATTAGACACCTTCATGGAATGTCATCAACCTTGTCGAACTATCCCTTGGTTGAACACAAAAAGCTTCATTTGTTAATTAAACGTAAGCTTCTTCTATAATTCGGATACACTTCTTATATAAATAATCTGCTAAACTTTAGGAGATGTATCTTACACATAAAATCATTCAAGCACAGTCAATGACTGGAAATTTTTAGTAATTTTCATTACACCAAATAAACAAAATGCCTTTATGCAATTCATGTATGAACAACGAATCTCAAACCACTAAAATTACTCCTTTTTACTAAAATAGCCAATTTTAAATATTACCGTGGCAGGAGGATATACAGGATGGAACTTAAAATTATTTTATTTTTAATTGAACCTTATGAGCAACGGATATAGAACTTTCCTGTTTTCAGCACATCAAATTGAATTGAATGTGGTTTAGCTTAAGCAAGGATCCAATTGTTATCTGAGAAAAACTTTTTTAATTTGTTCTCGATAAACAATGTTATTTTGTAATTTTACAAAAATAAAACAACGAATTCCAAAAAAAATGATCATCGATAAATACGTGGTTTAAATATTTAAAGCCGATGAAAAGTAAGCAAATAAACTAAAACAGCTCCATCTAAATAGTGGTCCTGTTAGTGTTAGACTTTCTGTCGTGCACTCTTAAGTATTTCGAGGAATAAAGAATGTAAAACTTAATTAGTAAGACATTCAATTAACATAGTATAAATATCTCCGGGATTTCGACGCGGGATCATATTATCACTCAGCCCGGCCCGCTGTTAGATAAACATCTAAAGGTGATATCATCCCGCCCCGGAAATTTGTATAAACCCGGCCCGCTTTTTAGTCGTAACTGATGTTTATCATTCAATTCTCCGACTTACAATAATCAATGATACCGCTTATTAGAACTCGATAATAGTAGAACAGTTAGACGCGCGATCACGTGGGCGCGTCTTTAATGCTAAGTACCAAACAACAAGTGGGAGGTGGATCGTTGGTACCATTAAATCGATTTAACACCGCAATTCCAGTCGCAAGCCTGGGACCACTACTAGCATAGTCACAACATCTACAAAGCTGCCATATAGCCTGACTGACAATTTTCTCAACTGACTGACAATGTTTCTTCTTTTTCCCCATTTAGAATACAAAGATTAGTACATTTTAGCTTATGATTAATATTATATTTTTACCTATAGTTTACTTAGAGTGCGTACCACGTGCCACCAATAGCATACGCCGAGTCTATACCACGTGACACGAAAGCGCACCACGTGATATGAAACATCGTAACCGTCTACTTCTTTTACACGCAAATTCCTGGGAACGTTGCCAAAGCAGCTAATTCTTGGAATTTCTCCAACGCGTGGCGTGAGAAGTTGGCGACTAGCCAGCTACCCTTGTCCGTGCCCTAAAAATAGTATTGTTTTGCTTGCTCTCCTTCCAGCTCTTGTTCCTGCTAACGTTCAAGCTATTGCTCCACTATGACAGATCGGTTTGACATTCAAATCCCTTGTCGAAATCGCCGGAGATAATTATAATCCATAAACACTTCACGCTCAGGGCTAAATAAATGTAATCCCTCAGCTGGCGCTTCGGGATTACATATTAACACAAAACTCGTGCGCTGCGCGCACTCGTATGTGTTTATCAGATCATCCCGCTAGCGCGGGATGATCTGTTATATAAACCCTTTGCGTGGCGGGTTTATGTTATTTTAACTCATCATTAGAGCATTAGTATTTAGTCTTGATATCAGTTTAATAAGTTGGTCAGGGACCGGCCTGATGTACCAGCAAATGTTTACCTACAAATATATATAATGATTATTATCTATTAAAAGTCAAAAACTCACACAAGATTAGATATTGTTGAAACTATCAAAATGGAGCTTATTTCAAAAAACATAGCTGAGCACAGTTAAAGTTGCCTTTAGGATTGTAAAGCAGTCTTGATACCAGTTTAATTGGCATTCTGTCATGATGAAAGGTACAACTCTTCAAAAATGAATAAATCATAATTCAGAGCCCCATTATAGAATAAAACATAGCAGATGATAATATTATAAACCCCTCCAGGTTAGAATAAGATTCGATTATGATTGTCCCGGCTCCCGCTGTGAGTTTTGATGACGTGTATCACGTGACTAACTACTACGACGCGCATTGGTAAAAAATTTCTCGTGATCACCTATGGCTTAACGTAAGAACTATAAATACACTTGATCTACGTATCGGTTTAATTGCAGGCGCTGGCAAAATTCCAGCACACTGCTTACATAATTACTTGTACTCTTACATTACTTGGACCAGTTCCAGAATTTGTCTCGACGGTTACATTTGTCCGGTTAATTTTGTCGTAGCAAAATTGCCCTGTTTGATATAAGCCATGTATTATAGTCGTCTACTTTGATGAACTTCATGAAACGATATCATTATTAGCTCCACCTTTTATCGCTTGCCAGGCTTAACTCGACGCCCCTTATCGATATTCATTCAACGTTCTGACTGAGGAATAATGTTTAAATAGAACGCCAATTTCAAATGTCGTAGTATACCTTAGTTTTATATATTTAGTAGTATAATATACTCCCCAATTCCATTTCATATTTTCCATACTGATCTCATATAGCTAGAATTAAGAGTAAAATGTCAAATTTGTTGATCCTAGCACTAATCCGGAGGGGTTTATAACACATAACACCGGCACGCTTCAGTTATATTAAAATAACCCCTCGCGCTGAAGGCAAAGCACATCGGGGTTATTTTCACAATAATCCCTCGTGCTTCGCTCTCGAAATTATTATCAATTTTTCCGGCCGCACGTCGCGGGAAAAATTGAAATTCAATCCCTGCGCATGCCGGGATTGATCTTCTATCTTCTAACATGTACGACTACGAGTTACAGTATCAATTATCATAGAGTAAACACTTCACCGATTTTCTGTCTCAGCTAATACTTGATTTGAAAGTTCCCGATCCTCTTGTACTCTTATATGTTCCATCTGTATGACATCTAGATCATTGTTCCCGCTCTGTATGTCTTCACTCCTTGACTGAATGAATCTTGCAACGGAAGACATAACTGCAGAGATACTTAACCTGATAAGTCTTTTTACCTCCCCCAACTTTCTGCCTAGGAACTCTGCTAATGTTTTTTCGTATATCAGCGGGTTGATAACAGAGTTAAGTGGAAGAGCTATCATCGCATACGTCACATACCATTCAGTAGCATCGAAAAATTCAAGATTATGCATACCGCTTATAACAATGAATGGTACCCAGCAAAGGAAATCAGTCGCAACAATAAGAGTAATTTTATTCTGTATAGACCTATTTTCCCTAACTCTTTCTGGGTTATGACGCTGTCCTGATCTCCGTGAAGAAATCCTTGTCTGGATATAAATAACTATGTAGCAAACAGAAATGATGATGAAGCAGACTAAGTTCACACCAAGCATAAGCCAAACTACTGGATCTCCTTTTTGATCAGTTATGTCTGCTATATTTTGTATCGTTTGTCTGATTCTTCTTGCATCGTCACTTCGAACAAAGTACTTGAATAAGCAAACACCGTCGTTACCATAAAAGTGAACTGGACGTCTACTCAAAAGTCCATGTTGCTGAGTGAACATACCGTCCACCTTATCACTGATTTGTTTCCAGGTTAAATCCATAGTGATGTTACTGTTAGTGGTATTGTAATGTGCTTGAAGAACTTTAACATGTTTCTCTTTGTTGGGGAAGCCAATGAACACTTTGTAGGCGGGGTCATAGTACATTCCTTGTACAAAATATTCCTCTAATGAAGGCATTAATGGTGTAACAGCTATAGCTAGTGAAGCAGTGATAATACCCGTTACCAAGAAACCAACCTTGATGACGGAATTTCTGTTAACAGGGCATGGAATACTCATTTTCTTGAAAGTGAGCTTGTGCATTCTTATGATACTCAAGGATGCCATTGCAAAAAGGGACACTTGTGATCCAACTGTGCTGATGACCCCTAATATGGAGCATGCTGTTCCGGTGTACCAATCGGCTTGATGTCTGCAAAACCCGTTCCCATATACAAAACTATCATAGAAAGACAACATAATTAAGTATAATCCAATAAATAGATCCCCTGATCCGATAAGACTGACCATTGCCTTATTAGTTAACATACTTCTAGTCCCACTATCCTGAAGAGTTTTCAGCCCACAGAATACGGTGTACGAGTTGAAGATCAATGCTAGCACACCCATGACCCAGCACAATACTTGCAGTATCCAGTTTTTAAGTATTCTTTTCCTACAAGCATCATTGCATTCGTCTGAAAGGTCAAAGCAATCATACATACCATCACATCTCTGTGATAAGGAAATGAATTGATGATTAGTTGAGTTTAAAGTGTCTTCGCAGATCATGTTATTTGAACAGTTTGCTTCGTCACTCATGTCCCCGCAATCATTTACAAGATCACACACTTGATTGTATTCAATACATCTACTATTATTGCATTGGAAATAGTCCTGGTGAAATAGGTCTTGATTTGATTTGTCAACAAACGTTAGAAAAGAGTTGTTAGCAAGAGTATATACTCGGTCAGGATATTGTCCAGGACATGAATTGTACAACAATGTTCTGTTTTTATTTAGAGGACATGGGGCATCTGAACATAGATCCATGCAACTGAGAAACAGGTAATATTCACCAAATAAATTGCTGCAATTAACCTTAGAGGTCGGAACGATTAACTCTGACTTTATTCCGAATACATCAATCCAGGGTCGTATGAATTCTTTTACTTCACAGTTGGAGTCAATGCTTACATTTCGCAATCCTCCGTGATAAAGAGCAGTCTTATTGATCGTTGGGAAATCTCTAGCGATCCTACAAACCCCATTCTCTGCACCGTCACCACACGTCTCCACTCCATCACAGAGTTGTTCGAATTGAACGTATGATTTATCACCTTTTGGACACAGATAGACGTTATCGCAAGTTTCGTCACTTTCTTTAAAACGATAGGTTTCGTCAGTTTGATTGTCACAGAAGTTCAAATCCTCAGCCTGTTCATCTAACCCGTCCATACAATCCACCTGATTGTCCATTATCCAAGAAACTGGTATTCCGGACATATTTATTTTTAAGTTAAACCTACGGACACATTGAAATTCCTTCGTCATGTATTCACATAAATCATTAAGTTCGTCACTTCTATCAGTACAATCCCACACTCCGTCACACATCCTGTGTTTGTGTACTCTACAATCAGTTGAAGTAGACGGTGATATACAGTTGTTTTGAAAGTCATCGTCACATAACTTTACTGGTAAACTAGTCTTCTCATCATTTTTATAACACAATATGTACTTAGAAACACTCGAGTTATACCCATCAATATCACAATACCCCACTACTCGCTCTATATCAGAACAGTTAGTCTGATCTAGATAGTTCAGACAGTATGGATAGATTTCCTTCTTTATATCAAATACGGAGCACCTAGTATAGTCAAATATAGGTACTGTTCTAATCCGGTTATACAACATTTTATATCTGTAAATTGTACACGTGTGTGGGGTCGTTCCAGTTACTTTACAGTCCTGTTCATCCTCTCCTTTATCACAGGACCTGCCTCCGTCACATATCCACTTTACAGGAACATAATCATCCTTCCTCCCACGATATGTGCAGTTAACTCCGTATTTATACCCGTTACAATCACTTTCATCTGTACAAAAGAAAGCGTCGTCACATTTATCATTACAGAGATTAGTTCCAGTGTACTGTTGTGGGTCATGCTTTACAGAACAATCATTATCTACACTACAGTTCTTAACACATCTGATGTAATTGTTATTGCAAAACAAGCCTCCACACAGCACATCTGTGTTTGTTATTTCTGTGTTGAACCCACATGCCTGATACACGTGGGAATCGTTTTCACACACTGAAGTAACACTGCCAAGCTGATTATCTTTCATACCATGTCCAAAGTACACATCAGAGTGGGTACACTTGAAGTTGTATCGTTTTTTCTCTTCATTGAAACACACATTTTTCAGAAACCCGCCTAATGTTGCTACTGTACAATTTTCTCCTGATTTTCTCAGTTCGCTTACTATACTGTAGTTTACACAGTTAGAACAAGAGCAGTACTCAGCCGTGTTACCACACTCTCCCCGCCTGCTACAACACGGGTTCTCCCCATCAGGGTCACACTCACCAGGACTGTTATCAGGGAGGCGAAACCTTCTACCACAGTAACCGTCATACCTCCACTTTATCTTACCTCCTGATTCTCTCCAGTCCCTATATATAACACTGTAGTCTACACAGTCAAAACAAGAGCAGTCCTCGGACGTGTTACCACACATACCACCCCACCTGTCACTACAACACGGGTTCTCCCCATCAGGGTCACACTCAGCAGGACTGTTATCAGGGATGCGATACCTTCTACCACATCTACCGTCAGATCTCCACTTTATCTTACCTCCTGATAGAGTGAAGTATTGTACACTTAGTACTATTTGTATTGTTTATATTGTCAATATAATATGTATTTACGTATAACTCATTTAATCATTGTGACTAATTTGTTCTCATATAATGTCGGTGCGTAGGGGGAAATTCAAACAAACCACTATCAGTAGTTAACATGGTTACACCACTGCTACTAGTTACCATGGTTACACCACTGCTACTAGTTACTATGGTTACACCACTGCTTATACTAGTTACCATGGTTACACCACTGCTACTAGTTACCATGGTAACACCACTGCTAATAGTTACCATGGTTACACCACTGCTACTAGTTAACATGGTCACACCACTGCTACCAGTTACCATGGTTACACTACTACTACTAGTTACCATGTTTATACCACTGCTACTAGTTACCATGGTTACACCACTGCTACTAGTTACCATGGTTATGCCACTGCTACTAGTTACCATGGTTACACCACTGCTACTAGTTACCATGGTTACACCACTGCTACTAGTTACCATGGTTACACCACTGCTACTAGTTAACATGGTTATGCCACTGCTACTAGTTACCATGGTTACACCACTGCTACTAGTTACCATGGTTACACCACTGCTACTAGTTACCATGGGTAAACCACTATCACCTTGTTTAAAAATTTTGATCGGTTTAAATGGCAGTTTCAAATAACTTATTTTCATACAATCTTGTTAACCTGCTTTGAAATACTTTCAATAAAAATAATCTAATCAAATTATGAAATAATTTTGATCTAACAATTGATATCAGTACATCAGTAATACAGCAGTGGCCGATAACACTTGATCGAGCATGGAAGTGAAAGAACATAATATTGCTAACCAATAATTTGTCTTTTGTGGCGATCACTACCGAAGTCTTTCACAGCTCTGGGTGCAGTTCCGTTTTCTGAAACATGAATGATCAACAACTGCGTGTATAAATACGGATTTACAAGGGCGTAGCCAGGACTTTTGATAGGGGGAGGAGCTCTATCTTAATCAGAATCAATCTGGAGACAGTCATTTCAAGCTTAAGTGTACAAATTAGCAGTAGGCTGGTTCTGATGTTCAATTACATTACTAGTGTATAACCCGTGCCTACAGCCGGGACTTCACTATCACAGTTGAAATTCAAAGGTATAAAATCGCCTATTATATTCGAAAACACGCAATACAATTTCGTAGTTAAAACGGTGCGAAAGTACAAACTCGCTCAGTCCAAGCACACCGCAATTTAGTGCCCTTCGCGTCTCTAATAAGCTAATAGTAATACTTGATAAGTAATCTTGAGGTCAACTGTCAAATTACCTAATCATATTGCAAATCTGTTATGAGGGGAGAGAGAACGAGAATGGGAGAAAGTAAGTGAGACACTTTAGAATCACATTTGCGTCACAAAATGATCAATTAGTAAATTAAACCACTTACCACCGACCGATTTGAAAAATCTTTTTAAATTACTCCTCCAGATCCAGTCTTACCCTTTAAATTTCGATTGGATATAATTAAATAGCTTAAGTAGCTCTGATACATCTGATAAGAACCTATAAGACTGGCATCAATCTCGCCATTTTTGAAATTCAAGCAAATGGGGGATATTCAAAGAGTTTAGGAATTTCTGTGTTCAGATCGACACAATACCGGTAGAAATTATTTCGTAAGCCCTAAAACAACTCCTCCAGATCCAGTCTTACCCTTTAATTGGACATAACTCAATAGCTGAAGTAACTCTGATATGTCCGATTAGACCTCATAAGACTGGCCTCCAGCTCGACATTTAAAAATTGAAGCAAATGGAGGATTTTCAAAGGGTGCAGGATGTTCAGCTCGACAACATACCGGTACAAATTATTTCATAAGCCCTAAAATTACTTCTCTAGATCTAGTACCTTACCTTTCAATTGGACATAACTCAACAGCAGAAGTAGCTCTGATACTTCCGATTAGAACTTATAAGACTGGCCTCCAGCTCCCCATTTTTTCATCAACTTTTTTTGCTAAAAAAGTTTAGATGATAGAAGTGGTAGGATTTGAGGATGGGTAGGGTAGGTAGGTAGGTTTTTCGGATAGTGTCACGTGTCACAAAGGAAAACATGCATTACCCTCCGCATGCGTTATTTGAATGCATATTCTCCGCGTGAAGAGCAGTTATGGTATCGTCGCCATGGTTCTATGGTTACCCTCCGCATACGTTTGCAGGATTTGACGATTGATTGAATTGTACCTCAAATGCGCGGCGCCAAGCATACAATATGAATTATATGGTAATTGATTTGAATAACAAGCGATTTCCCGGATCTTATAAATGTGTTAAGTAGTTCAAGCTTTTCTTTACTTGATCATTGATCATGATGCGGTACAACATACTTACTTCTCGTTTTGTTGTGAGTACTTGGTGCAACCACCGACTTGGCTCCCAATATAAATGATATTAGATCCAGGTTTACCCTTTTATTGGACATAACCAATAGCTGAAGTAGCTGTTTTAGATACCTCCGCTATTGTTATGTATTGTATATTTGATATATATTGTTGATATATATTGTATTTGAATAAATGGTTAATTATATATTGTTCAGGTTTTGATGGGAAACTAGTGACAGTGTATGACTTGTCCAACAATAACGCAAGCACATAACATAACATGGTGTCAGAAGTTAGAGGATTTTTCGAATGTACCCAGTATGAAAATGACCAGCCTTTCGACCAGTGGGTAGAAGAATTTGAAGACTCAATGCTTGCAAATTTTGGGGAAATAGACGACAGGCGAAAGAAAGCCATTTTGATGCAGCTGTGTGGGGGAGCCGTGAAAAAATTTGTATCAAGCCTAAGCAATGAAGCGAAAGCTTCATACAAGTTGATCAAGGTCGAGATCATCAATAAATTTAGACATACTGCAAACGAGACGGTAGAAAGACACATTTTTAACACAATGGACCAGGAAGAAGAGGAAACCATTGAAGCATTTCAAATGAGGCTTCGAATGCAGGCTAAGAAATGCAACTACACGATCCCGCCAAGAGAAATAGAAATCGATCTAGAAGGTGGAGAGAAGAAAAAGATCAAACTTGAAGCAGAGGACATATCAGAGAGCCTCATCAGAGACAGGATCGTAGTAGGAGTGTCTAACCGAGCCACGAAAACAAGGCTTCTTAGAGAACACAACCTCACACTGGAAACTGCAGTCAAAATTGTTAAAACCCAGGAGATGGCAGACAAGAGGATTCAAACACTGCTAGCTACAACTAACGCCAGCGTAAATGCCATCGAGAGGAAAAGACCCAGACCTCAAAACGAACCATCAAAACCTCAAGTTAACAAGAGATACAAACCGCAAAACTCACAAGGAAAATGTGGTTATTGTGGGAACCAACACCAGTTTGGAAACCCTGAGCACTGCCCAGCGTATCGACGGACATGTTCAAAATGTGGAATGAAGAACCATTTCGCCAAGGTTTGCAGATCTAAAAGAAAGATCGACATGATCCACCAAGATTTTTGCGACCCTTCCGAAGAAGATCTAGATGCAGTGATGAACGAAGACGACAAAGATGACAGCATCTACACCTCGGAACTCAACATTGGTGCTATCTCGGTAAGTCAACGAGCAGTTGAAGAAATCAAATGTAGGGAATGGACTGAGCAAATTCTTTTAAATGGTAGAAAAACTCTTTGCAAAATTGATACTGGTGCTGAATGCAATGTTATCTCTAGTGTAGTGTTAAAATCGATTGTATCAAACCCCAAAATTAGAGATACTAGTATTAGATTAAAAGCTTATGGAGGAACTGGAATAACCTCTTTAGGTACTATATTGCTTAATTGTGAGATAAACGGTAATAAGCACAGAGCTGAATTTCATGTTGTACCATTTCTAGCCAGATCTATTCTAGGTTTAGAATCATTGATCAGACTCAATCTCATTAACCCGTTTGCGAGTGTACCACCGACCACAACCAGCTCGTCTAATCCAGTTCACACTAACCCCACAACACCTCATCACAGACCTTCACATCAATTTCAGGTTGATATTCTCTCTGGTAGACAAAGTCTAAGGGAGAAGAAAGAAGCAACACCCAAGACAAAGTCCCAACACGAAGATAAGATACGAGACCTGATGAAAGATCACGAAGATGTTTTCAAAGAAGACACGATTGGCTGCCTGTCAAACGTAAAATCGAAGATCAAGTTGAAAGACGGTGCACAACCAGTTCAACATGCGGCAAGAAAGCTAGCCTTCTCGATCCACACCGAAGTCCAAGAGGAACTGGAGAGGATGCTGAAGCTTGGAGTGATAACGAAAGTTGACGAACCCACAGATTGGGTGAACTCGATGGTGGTTGTAAAACAACCAGAGAAGCTAAGAATATGTCTTGACCCCACGGATCTGAACAGATGGGTCATGAGAGAACACCACCATTTGCCTACCCCAGAAGAAACGTTATCAAAGATAACAAATGCAAGATGTTTCAGCAAACTAGACCTCAAAAGTGGATATTGGCAGCTCCCCCTCGAAGAGAAATCCAGCAAGCTGACCACGTTCAACACTCCATTTGGAAGGTACCGATACCTTCGTCTTCCTTTCGGACTGAACAGCGCAAATGAAATATTCCAGAAGAGAATGACAGAAAAATTCGAAGGTTTCCCAGGCGTGTTGATAATATTTGATGATATCCTCGTATTCTCTAACACCTTCGAAGAGCACACGGCCAGGCTTGGAGCTGTGTTAGAACGATGCAGCCAAGTAGGAATAAGGTTGAACAAAAAGAAGTGCAAATTCCTGTGTGACGAGGTGAAGTATATCGGACACATTATCACACCGGAAGGACTCAAACCCGACCCAGAGAAGATTGTCGCGATAACTCAGATGCCTGCACCAGCAGACAAAAAAGGAATCCAGAGATTCCTGGGCATGGTAACGTATCTGGCCCGATATATTCCAAACCTCAGTGAAAAGACACACCACTTGAGGACCATGCTCCACAAAGACAAAGTATTCTGCTGGAATTTCGAGCAACAGAAGGCATTTGACGATCTCAAGAAGGACCTTACAGATGATACAGCTCTGGCACATTATGATGTCACCAAACCCGTTGAGATACACACAGATGCATGCCAAGCTGGTTTGGGAGCCTGTCTCTTACAGCAAGGAAAACCAGTAGCATATGCTTCAAGATCACTGACTGAAACAGAGAAGCGGTATGCAAATATTGAAAAGGAGCTACTATCAGTTGTATTTGGCTTAGAGAGGTTCAACCAATACGTGTATGGGAAACACGTGCAGGTATATACAGACCACAAGCCTCTGACTCCGATATCCATGAAACCAATTCATGCAAACCCAGCCAGATGCCAGCGCCTCCTGCTCAGACTACAGAAGTATGACTACAAGCTATCCTACAAACCAGGTAAAGATCACGTCATACCAGACACCCTTAGTCGTGCCACAGTTCCAATTTCCACTCACGACACTGTTTTAGAGCGAGAATGTGATCTTAATGTACACATGATTGTAGAGACTGTAAAGAGTTCGATGCAAATGAAACATAAACTTAAAATAGAAACGGCTAGAGATCCTTGTTTAGCTAAAATCACTGAATATATCACCAATGGGTGGCCAGATGACACACGGCAATGTGATCCAAATGTTACTCCGTATTGGTCAATGAAAGACCAACTGTCAGTTTTTGACGACTTAGTTCTGTTTGATGATAGAATTGTAATTCCAAAGGTTTTGCAAAATAATATTCTGAGAAAGTTGCATGACACACACCAGGGTCGTGTTAGATGTAAAGCTTTAGCTAGAAAGGGAGTATATTGGAGAAATATTAATTCAGATATCGACAATATGGTCGACAAATGTACTGAGTGTCTAAGTACACGGAAGCTTCCGATGAAAGTTGAACTCAAATCGCATAGTGTTCCATTGAGACCATTTGAGAAAGTAGGAGCAGATATTGTTACTGTTATGGGTCGGAAATATCAAGTTGTCATAGATTACTTTACCAAATGGATAGAAGTTAGCGAGTTATCTAGAAATCCGACGTCTGACCAACTTATTTCACATTTTAAGTCTATATTTGCCCGTTTTGGTATTCCTGATATAGCTTTTTCAGACAGAGAACCAATATACGCGTCGGTGGTAATGAGGAAGCTTTGTGAGAAATATGATATCGATAAGTGTTTTAGTTCCGCACGATACAGTCAATCTAATGGGCAGATTGAACGAGCTATTGGGCACGTTAAGAACATTATTACACGATGTAAAGGTAATTTAGATAATGTTAATATGTGTTTACTAGACTATAGAGCGACTCCATTGAGCCCTCAATTGGGAAGCCCCCATAATCTATTAATGGGAAGAGATGTTAAGACAAATTTGCCATATTTACAAAGCTCATTGGTAACTGAGAGAGACTGCAAAAACCGTAAATTATTACTCGATAGACAAGCAGCAAGTGCTCAATATTATAATAGAAATGCTACTAAATCTTTTGATATGTGTAACCCGGGTGATATAGTGATTTACAAAGACGGGAAATCTGACAAGACTTGGCGCCAAGCCAAAGTTGTGTCTGTTGACCGCAAATTTCGCTCATACACCCTTCTGAACAGTGTTGGAAATGTTATCACGAGAAACAGATCCATGGTAATCCAGGATAAAACTGGTAGAGGATTCTCGGCTTCTCATGATAAGTTCTTCGATACTCTTCAGACCCCCAGCCCACTGGAAGTACCAAAAAGTTGTGACCCCCGACTGATTCCAAAACCCATACTAGCGCCAAAGGCACAAACAGAAACTCCCAAACCAAACCCCTGCAGCACCCCAGCCAAATTAAAGAAGACCATTACTGTCCCTGTTACAAAATCTAATATGCCACCCGCGATAGCTAAGGAGTACAAACTTAGGTTATATGCCGAGAGGCATAATACTCAGCCGGTAACGTTGAGACGGTCTGAGAGATTAGCGGGGAAGGCTGCCAAATAGTTTCTTTTTATAAGTGTAGAGTTAGATACGGTTAAAGAATCTAGTATACGGATGTTTTTATATTTATTACCATTAAACGAGACAATTTTAAGTAAATTCAGTTTTTAGTTTTTCCAGATTTTTAATTTATTTTAAATTATTTTGATTCCACAGCATTGTGTGTGCGAATAGATGTGAGAACAAAGAGATTTTGGAAAGGAGATGGAAGGCGCGAGCGCCTAACGCACTATTCCTGTGAAATTGTTGAAGGACGTAGGCACTTGCGCAGAGATAGCGCGCGCACGCGCATAGCGTGTGACGTGTCTTTATTTCGTTAGTTCCCAAAGAGGGAGATGTTATGTATTGTATATTTGATATATATTGTTGATATATATTGTATTTGAATAAATGGTTAATTATATATTGTTCAGGTTTTGATGGGAAACTAGTGTATGACTTGTCCAACAATAACGCAAGCACATAACATAACAGCTATACTCCGGTAAACTATACTCCGGTAAACTATACTCGTGTACACATCAATACACTACGCGTGCCACGTACAAATTGGGCGTATTACCTAATAGTAATATTATACATTACATGCATCATATTGATATATACACAGTCCCGCCGCGCCGTATCACGTGGTGACCCCCACGGTCGCTTCACTACCCCTGTAGAGTTTCGACGATACAGGGGGAGCCGCGCACTCGTGCGCGGCGGGTCATACAACGTATGACAACGCATTCATAGATCACAGCTGCTATCTATATATCACATCTACGCAAGCAATCCTCGCGCGCGCCCAACTTTTTCGTTGCATGGTAACGAACGGAAGGACACACGACATATTTAAACCCACCTATCTCGTTCTCCAAAATCCACGTTTTTCTGCAAAAACCTCCATTCGTAACCTTTCACTATTGCCTTTTTTCAAAAGGGTGAAAAGGAAAAAATTTGTTCAAGGTGGTACACATCTGGAGGAGTAATTTTAGGGCTTACAAAATAATTTGTACTGGTATTTTGTTAAGTTGAACATCCTGCACCCTTTGAAAATCCTCGATTTGCTAAAATCTCAAAAATGGCGAGCTGGAGGCCAGTTTTACAGGTTCTAATCGGATGTGTCAGAGCTATCTCAGCTAATGAGTTACGTCCAATGAAAGGGTAAGACTAGATCTGGAGGAGTAATTTTAGGGCCTACGAAATAATTTCTACCGGTATTTTGTCGAGCTGAACATCCTGCACCCTTTATGGACATCCTCGATTTGCTAAAATCTCAAAAATAGGGAGCTGGAAGCTAGTCTTACAGGTTCTGATCGGACTTATCAGAGTTACTTCAGCTATTGAGTTATGTCCAATCGAACATTGAAGGGTAACTAGACTAAATGAAGATCTGAAGGAGTAATTTTAGGGCCTACGAAATAATTTCTACCGGTATTTTGTCGAGCTGAACATCCTGCACCCTTTAGACATCCTCGATTTGCTAAAATCTCAAAAATAGGGAGCTGGAAGCTAGTCTTACAGGTTCTGATCGGACTTATCAGAGTTACTTCAGCTATTGAGTTATGTCCAATCGAACATTGAAGGGTAACTAGACTAAATGAAGATCTGAAGGAGTAATTTTAGGGCCTACGAAATAATTTCTACCGGTATGTTGTCGAGCTGAACATCCTGCACCCTTTCGACATCCTCGATTTGCTAAAATCTCAAAAATGGCGGTACACATCTGGAGGAGTAATTTTAGGGCCTACGAAATAATTTGTACTGGTATTTTGTCAAGTTGAACATCCTGCACCCTTTGAACATCTTTGATTTGCTTAAATCTCAAAAATGGCGTGCTTGAGGCTAGTTTTACAAGTTCTAATCGGACGTATCTATGAGAGCTACTTCAGCTATTGAGTTATGTCCAATTGAAAGGTAAGACTGGATCGGGAGAAGTAATTTTAGGGTATTGGACCAATGTTGGTAACATTAAATTTGGTGACATTAATATGATCTAATAATAATTATGGACCATGTTGTTACAAGTATCTCTGTCAAGTAGATTATAACGCTGACATTTTCTAACCTGATCCCGGAGAAGGGCCAGAAGAGGTTAACTGCTGTTCACTTTTTATCGTCACGGGTTCTTTTCCAACTGTACCACCTTGAACAAAATTTCTATTTAGTATCCACATAATTGTGACTTCTGATTCGCGACCTTAATTTAAATGTCAATAAATACGCATTGATTAGCATCACTACAAGATTGACAAACAACTTTAACCAAATGTAGCCAATATTGGTCTAATGTTGGTGACAGTAAGAGATCTAATTGTTGCAAGTATTTATGTTCAGTAGATTATAATGCTCACAACTTCTTACCTGATTCTGTTGAACTAGAAGGGCCAGAAGAGGTTACCTGTTGTTCTCTTCGAACCATTCCGTGTTTTCTTCCAACTGTACTACCTGGAACGACATTTGTATTTAGTAGCCATAGAATTGTGACATCTGATTCGCCTTACTTTAAATGTCAATAAATACGCCTTGATGAGTGTTGCTAAAAATGTACATCTCTTCGTTTTGTATGTATGTTTTAGTTCGATCTGTGAACCAGTGATATTAAGGCCCATTGAACCTTGCATCACTAAAGGGTTGACAAACAACTTTATAACCAAATTGTAACCAATATTGGTTTAATGTCGGTGACAGTAAGAGATCGTTCAAATATAAACTAAGCTAAATAAGGGCCACTTTAGACTCCTCCCCGTTATTGCTGGTCCTTTACTCATACTGTCACCAGCATGACGTAAACAAAAATTGTACAAATTTTTATATTGGACCAATGTTGTTGACATTAAATTTTGTGACATTAATAAGTTAATAAGACTTAATACTAATTATGAACCATGTTGTTGCAAGTATTTATGTTACGTAAATTATAACGCACACAATTTCTAACCTGATCCCGGAGAAGGGCCAGAAGAGGTTAACTGCTGTTCACCTTTTATCGTCACGGGTACTTTTCCAACTGTACCACCTTGAACAAAATTTTCTATTTAGTATCCATATAATTGGCCCCACAAGTAGGAAGTAAAATAAGGACCTCTGTTCAAATCAAAATAGATTCAAAATAGTCGGACAACTCAAAATAATAACAAAATCTGATTGGCAGTCACGCTGCACGTGACTGCCCGCACGTAACTGTGCGCGTCCAATGGACGTAATGAAGGAAATTTGTTATGGTTATCGAAGGAGAGATCACGTTTAGAGTGCATCTCTCTGATTAGCCCACGTCACTGCACACGTGACTGTGCAGAGCCAATAGGGTGCTATGTAAGTTGTGTAAGGTGTGTACGCTAGGTGCGTGTAAGGGACATCTAATTTACTATTAAACACAGCTGGCCGGCAGAGAATTGAAAATATATAAAGGATTTTTTATGGATGAAAATCGAAGCGAAAACCTTGTAACCCTATGTTTTCGAGTACGCTGAACAAGATTAAACTGGTTATAATTATCATACTCAAGGGCAAATTGCTTTAAAATGTACTTGAATGTCATAGATGCTATTATACGCTTTAACCGGCTTATCGAGTGGCACCAGTCTCTCTCGCCACTATAGTTCTCAACTTAATTACTATCGGGCTCGTGAAGGAAAGATCTCGAGCTCAGAAGACGAATACCCTTTTCCCAAATATTTGCTAACATTAACGAATATCTGGGATTAAGGAACTGTCTCACTTATAGACTTGAGATTTTAAACTGTCTCAAAAAATTGAAGAACCACAAAAGTGCTGGGATTGACGAAATCTCTAATGAGCAGTTAAAGTATGGGGCAAGTGGTCTTGTGGATAGGATGGAGAAATTGTTCTCTAAAGTTTGGAATTCAGAAGCAGTGCCTGACGACTGGTTGAAAGGCATCGTGATAATTGTACCAAAGAAGGGTGATACCTCTCATTGCTCCTATAATAGGGGGATCACTCTAAGATCTACAGCATCTAAACTGTATCAAATCATCATATTACAACGCATGAGTGAAGGTTTAGAAAGTTTGCTACGAGACAATCAGTGTGGGTTTAGAAAGAACAGATCATGCATTGATCAGATTTATTCACTCCGCACTATTATACATAACTGCATTGAATATAATCTCCCCCTGTATGTAAATTTTGTGGACTTCAAGGCAGCTTTTGATTCTATCGACAGGAATTATATTTGGAAAGCTTTCAGTCATTATGGCCTGCCATGTAAATACATTCGAATAATACAGGCATTCTTGAATGGAACTGTCAGTGCTGTTAGACACAATGGTGAACTATGAGAATGGTTTGAAGTAAGTTCAGGCAGTGGCCAAGGAGACATTCAGGGTCCCCCACTTTTTAATGTCTGCCTCAATGTGGCTGCTGAGAGAACAGAAAGCAACAAAGTGGTGTCCCACGGAGCGGTTCTTCAAAGATCTATCAGTCCGCTTGTTGATGATATCACTGTGTTAGATGTGCCTTCTGATTCGCCTTAATTTAAATGTCAATAACCATTAACCATGGTGATATTAAGGCCCATTGTAACCAAATTGCAGCCACTATTTGTCGAAAGTTGGTCACAGTAACAGATCGTTTAAATATAAACTAAGCTAAATTAAGGCCACTTTAGACCTCTGCCTAGGAGTAGGACAATTCACCATTACCATTAGTTGTTCAAATAATTAGGGATCGTATCTACCTTATCGGACCTTATTTGGACGGATATTACATGAACGGACATAATTATGAACGGACATTAATATGAACGCTCGAAGGCATTCAAAACCATCAAAAATCCGAATTTTTTTCAATTTTTTTGACGTTTTTTTAATTTCAGCAAATGATTTTTAAATCCATTTTTTATACAGTAAGTAAGAAAAGCAGTCATTAAGCAGTAAAAATGTTAAAATATGTGTACATGATCAGTTTCTAATATCACATATCATCTTCGTCAAATGGGTTTTCGCGCATGAAATAGTCCATGCTTAAAGCATCAGTGATTTCTAGCTTTATGGAAACCTTTTTTATCAAACTACCCTGGTCCTGCATTTCAGTGTTAACTTTTACAAGCCATTCGGCGTGAAGTGGTTTTATCTTAGGTTAACCTTAACATCACGTGGAGCTTTCCTAGCACTGTTTCATTACCGCCCCCGAGTAATATGAACTATAACAACTTCGGACAATGTCCTTGGCAACACGATTTACCGTTATATCTAGAGGCTGGAACAAGTTTGTCATGTTGGCGGGGGACTAGCTTATGAACTATGTTGTTGAGTGCCATAATTTCGTTGACTTTTTTCCGCCAAGTGACCCTTGAAAACATCATATACTAGTAGAGTTTTCTGTGCCTCTGGCAGACCAAGGAGAACCTTTCCGTCGTTAACTTACGGCACAATAAAGTTCTCAAAGTTGTCATATTCTGGACAAAAAGTTCGAAATGGAAAAATTTTGGAAAAATTTCAACGGACTTTAACTTGGACGGACATTAATTGAACGGACTTTATTTGAACGGACATTAAGATGAACGCTAGGGCCTCCAGCGTTCAAGTAATGTCCGTCCAAATAAGGTCCGATAAGGTAATTTGTTGCTGTATGGGGTCAGGAACAACCAACAAAAATGTATGACTCTACGGTGTCTGGACATATTGACCTGGGCCACGCCCATATGTTTCAGCAATCATTAACACGTAAAATGATCGTCAATATAGTCCTGAAGGAGTATGGAAGGAGTTCTAAATGTGTGCTCCTTTAATATAAACAGTGGAAAATCAATTTTAGTCGAGATCTCAGGTTTCTACAATGTCAGCAAGTTCCTTCAGGAGTTTGCGACTTGTGAAGAAGCACCAAACTCACTCAGCTCAACATGTTTGAGATTCAAGCAAATCGAGGATGTTCAAAGGGTGCAAGTTGTTCAACTCGACAAAATACCGATAGAAGTTATTTCGTAGGCCCTAAAATTACTCCTCTAGATCCAGTCTTACCCTTCTAATTTCAATTGAACATAACTCAATAGCTGAAGTAACTCTGATACGTCCAATAAGAACCTGTAAGAATGGCGTCCAGCTCACCATTTTTGAGATTCAAGCAAATTGAGGATGTTCAAAGGGTGCAGGATATTCAGCTCGACAAAATACCGATAGAATTTATTTCGATGGTGATTAAATTACTCCTCCAGATCCAGTCTTACCCTCAATTGGACATAACTCAATAGCTGAAGTAACTCTGATACGTCCGATTAGAACTTGTAAAACTGGCTTCCAGCTCGCCATTTTTGAAATTCAAGCAAATTGAGGATGTTCAAAGGGTGAAGAATGTTTAGCTCGACAAAATACCAGTATAAATTATTTCGTAGGCCCTAAATTACAGCTCCAGATCCAGTCTTACTCTTCAAGTTCAATTGGAAATAACTTAATAGCTGAAGTAGCTCTGATACGTCCGATTAGAACCTGTAAGACTGGCTTCCAGATCGCCATTTTTGAGATTCAAGCAAATTGAGGATGTTTAAAGGGTTCAGAATGTTTAGCTCGACAAAATACCAGTAGAAATTATTTCGTAGGTCCTTAATTACTCCTCCAGATCAAGTCTTACTCTTCAAGTTCAATTGGACATATCTCAATAGCTGATGTAAGTATAATCAACTAAGTAGAAATAACAACAAAATTTACGTAGAATTTATCGTCTTGCTTTATTTATAATTTGTTCAACTTTGTGGTAGGTTGAGATGGACGGAATTTCTAACCTGTTCGTTGTTCGCTGTCAATGTCATATACGTTTTCTTTTCCTGATTTTCCTGGAAAAGAATGATATCACTTAGCGTAACATCATACGTACGGACTTTTTCTGGTCCGGCATTTTATTAAACGTTGGAACTTTGCACAATTATAAAACTGTCAAATAGACTACAACCGTGAATACTGAATAATGGGAACGATAAGATAGAATCTGTTTATTTAATTTCAAACATCATACCTTGGAGTTGACTGTAGTAACCCTGAACTAGGAAGATCAGTAGAGGCAGTGCGATCAAAAGATTAACTTTCATTCTCGCTTCACCTGATTTCGAGAGTCGTTGTCTTTGGATGATTTAGCTAATTAAAAATGTATATTGTGTTAACGCAAATATTTTATCAAGATGATATGCAAACAAACAAAACATAGATATGCAAAAGAGAAAACTCGATCAAAACTAGAAATGCTGAAGTATTGAGGTCAGGCAAACAAATAAAAGCCCAAATCAGTTTGAATTTCATTAACTCAACGGTTTGGTCTTGTATACGATTAAAATGAAAAACGTCAAATAATTTATGAGGGGCTAGTGTGGTTGGTTTTATCCGATTTTTTTAGATTTTTATGGAGGTTGTACCATTGTAAAACTTACATTGTGACAGTATAGATGGCGAAATATGTTTGAAAATGGTCCTAACACAGCTTTGATACTAACAATAACATTGGGTGAATAGATTGGGTGAACAAACTATGAAGCAGGCAATTATATGTGCTCATCCATCATTCTGCATATGTAAGCTCAGTAGTTTAATTGCTGATTCATACTCAATGGTGAATCGATAGAATTCATGTGTCGGAGATCTCGTGAGAACACCTTTTAATAATTATAGCCCTCAGGATCGCATTATCCTGATCCGGCCGTAATGTGTATTGAGGTATGCACTAATTGTAGTGGTGAACGGTTGCAGCTCAGGCTATGTTTCAGTATAACTATATATCAGAGATCGCAGTATATTTACATTCTACTCGGATTGCAGATTGAAATATTTTCCTGTTGGAACCATGACACATGCAGGGGAATACCAAAATATTATTTGTAGTTGTACAACTAATATGATCAATAATTAATAACGGCAACGCTAATTTGTCCTTAT